>NC_057807.1:649065897-649424599 GCF_018294505.1 Triticum aestivum | reverse complement strand
CAATCTTCAATTCTGTCGCACGCATCCGACACAAAAACCTTGTTGCTCCCTCTCCCTTTCTATCCATCTCTCTCTCTCTCTCTCTCTCTCTCTCTCTCTTTGTGTGTGTGTGGGGGGGAGGGGGTCTTTCTAGTTCGCATGCATATATACACCATCTATAGGTCTCTCTCGCACACTATGTATGATACTCTAGCTAGTCCAAGCTAGATATCTTGGGTGCACTCATTGTACGCACACAAATTCCTTGGCTCTTTGCTCGTAACTCTCTCACGCACCACTATGTCGTCTCGGAGCTCTTCCCCCTTCTCTTAAACTCTCCATCCACCCAGGTCACACATACACATGCATATCTCACGCACACTCGATAGGACCATCTAAAACTCTATCTCTCTCCCTCATTCCCTCTCCATCTCACACGCACACACACAATATCATGCCCAGCTAGCCAAGTATGATGGTCTCTCACTCAATTGTAGGCACATGCATTCCCCCCCTATATGTATATGACTAGATAATCTTAGTCTCTATCACAAACATGTGCATGGTCTATCTCGATTTCTCTCGGGGCATCTTTCTATCACGCACGCACTCCTTCGATCTCCATCCCATATAGTCCCCTCACGATCTCGAGGGGATCTCTCTATCACAAACACACCCTCTCTCCCTCCCCACGCGTCCATGCCATCCATGTGTCCCTCTCGACCTTTTTTCCTGGTTGGCCAGACCTCTATTTGACATGTGCTACAGGGGTGTCTCTCTCCATTGCAAACAATCACACACTATCTATCTTCGTGTATCTCCTCGCCTCGCTTTTCCATCTCGGAGATGCATGCGTGATATGTTCGCATAAGAAACGAAAAAACACACTCTCTCTCTAATTTATCGTTTGTTGTCACTTTCTCTTTCACACACACATACTCTTTTTGCACACTTACTCATTCTCCTTCACACGCACTTGATCTTTCTCGACTGAGGCACTCTCCTCGGTCCATAGCATATAGATTTATTGAAAAGTCAAACATCACAAAGTTTGACCATGTACGCGGAGAAAAAGAATTACATCTAGTACGGCAAACATATACCATTAGATTCACCATGAGATGTAGTTTTGTATGATGTATCTTTGGTATTGTAGATATAAATAACATTTGCGTAAACCTGATCAAAGTTTCCAAAGTTTGACTTCTAAAAAATTTACATGCACTGCATTATCGAGCGGATGGAATATCTCTTTCCCCCTCTCAGCTATCTGACGCACCACTCAGCCTTATCGGGGCTCCTCAATCTCTCTCAAACTTTATTGGTCAGTTTGGACCTTACCCTCATGCCTTGATGGCCGGTACTGCCTGGTGTGGACGTGAAATGTAAAATATTTATGCCTGGCCAGGCTTGTGTGGTGCTGAAGCGTTTGGTTCATGCCTGGGCCAGGCAAAGCATCAACGTCCCATCAATCAATCCATGCATCAATTATTTAATGCTAATATCCATCCATGTTGCCGTTAGCCTCGTGGCCGCACAAGCGTGCATGAAATCCAGCCACAACCCCAGGCCAGGCAAAAGATGCTCAGGACGCAAGCCAAACATGCCTTATATCTCCCTGGTTCACACATACACATGTCTCGCTCGCGCTATACATATAGACCCATCCAACACTCTCCGCCCTTGTTCTCTCTCCATGTGACACGCACCCCCCTAAGTACCATAATCCCTCACTCCATTATAGGCGCAAGCACTCCCCCCTCCTAAGTATGACTATCTCTTACTAGCCATCAGGAACACACGTATTGTCTCCTTCCATCCATATGTCTATCTTGATATCTCTCAGGGCATCTTCTATCGCGCACACACCTTGTCACTCGATCTCCCACCCATGTAGTCCCATCATGATCTTTAGGGGATCTCTCTATGACAAACATACACTCTCTCCTCCCCATGTCTGCATTTTCTCCGTAACGTCTCTCTCGCCCTCTCTCCCTTCTTTGTCAGACCCCTCTTGGCCACATGCTAGGGGTCTTGCTCTCTCGGTTCCAAACAACCACACACTATCTCCTCACCTTGCCTCCGTTGTCGAAGATGCATGTGTGATATGTTTGCATAAGACACACATGCTTTTTATCTACTTTTATCGTGTGTTGTCCATGTCTCTTTCACACACTCACACACACTTTTCTCTCTCTCTCTCTCTCTCTCTAGTTAGGCACTCTATCACGTCCATAAGCATATGGATGTTTTGAAAAGTCAAACCTCAGAAAAGTTTGACCAGGTATATGTGGAGAAAAACATTTACATCTGGAACGATCATTAGATTCATCACAACATGTACTTACTTCATACTATCATTTATCTTTGGTATTGTGAATATAAGTAATTTCTTTATAAACTTGGTCAAAGTTTCAAAAGTTTGACTTAAAAAAAATGTTGGAACTACATTATCGAACGGAGGGAGTAGCTCTCTCTCTCTCTGCTATCTCTCACGGGCCTCCCCTCTCACTCGAACTCTCTATACTGATGGATTATACGCTCACTGTGTCAGCGTATAGCTCCATATATTGTTTAGTTGACCGGTCAACCAATCCACATGCTGCCTTATCAGCTCATGTTCTGTATCTTCGTGTGCTGGCCCATGTGGCAGTGGGTGAAAATAAGTAAACTAGAGGCCCATCTGACACGCGGTGAAGTAAACAAAGTTGAAATCACTCGGGGTAGCACCCCACATGCTAGTAAATTGAGGGCGCATTGAGGACAAACTTCTTGCGCGCGAAGGACGCACTCACGCACAATTCACCACTGCGCGGTGGCATGCACAGAAGGACGCACTCGCGCACACCCAGTACACAACACACACCTGCACACATGTACATCGCCGTCGCCACCGGTTGAGATGGATGGCGAGGCAGCCAACAAGCGGAGGAGGCTCGAGACAAAACCGCATCCGGCGAGCCTGGACTTCATCAGAAGCCTCCCTGATGACATGTTGCTCGTCATCATCGGCCTCCTCCCCACCAAATCTGCCGTGCGGACCGCCCTGCTCTCCCGACGGTGGCGCCCCCTCTGGCGCTGCATCCCCCTCAACCTCACCGTCGATAGCTTCCTCTGTGACGGGGAATGCAAACACATGGCCGCAGTCTCCAAGATCCTTTCATCGCACCCTGGGCCAGCCAGACGCCTTGACATCCGCATGTTCAGTACCAACTACAAGGTCCAACCCAAGTTCGACGAGTGGTTCTTATCCCCTGCCCTAGATTAGCTCGAGGAGCTCAGCTTTGAAGCTGGATGATGTCGCTCTCTGCCGCCGTCCGCGCTCCGCCTCACGCCAACGCTGCGCCGCGCCAGCTTCAGCTCCTGCTATCTTCCCCAGATTAATGCCACACCCGCCCTTCTTCTCCCTCAACTCAAGCAGCTCGACCTCTTCGACGTTGTCATCCTAAAGAAGGCTATGGAGCACCTGCTCCGCAGCTGTACTGCGCTCGAGTACCTTCGTCTTGAGCAGATCCACGGGTTCATTAGCCTCCACATCGCCTCAACGAATCTCTAATGGATTTATGTGTCTTGCTGGCCCCGCAACAAGACATCAACTGGGAAGAGATCACTCCAGCTGTTCCACGATATGGTCATTGAGAATGTGCCTTTCCTTGAGAGATTGCTTGTATCGGATCTAGAAGGTCCAACAAAAATCAGGGTCATTGACGCGCCAAAATTGACAGTGTTGGTGTACTCGTCTGCCAAATTCTCCGAACTTTGTATTGGATCTGTAATCATTCAGGTACATCACTCATCTTCTTCTCTGTCCTCTTGAAATTCACATTTTTAAATTTCTTCTTGATGTATTTACGACCGTCTACCAGAAAATGATTCCCACAAGCTTGATCCAGTCCATGCGCACAGTGAAGATCTTAGCACTAAAATCTATCAGCCCCAATCTGGATCAAGTTGTTGGATTCCTTACATGCTTTCCGTGCACGGAGAAGCTACTCATCGAGGTGAAACTTCTTTCCTATAAGTAAATGGTAATCATAACGTAGCTCAATTTTTTCATAATTTTCCAAAATTACGATGACAAGTGTAGTGTTCAAAACTGGATCTACGCACTGCACCGAAAGAAAAAATTTTAGTATTTTTTCTCATGTGATCACCTGCATCGTTTCTGTACTACTATAGTAGCCTAGGCTAGTCATAGTGGAAAGTAACTTAGACTACTCCAGTAACTCTATGGTTACCCTAAGAGCAAGTACTACCTCCGTCCTGGCTTACTCTTCCAATTTTGTAGTATCAAAATTTGACCATAGATTTAACTGACAAAATGTTAATGCATGTCACTAAGAACTATATCGTTGGATTCGTATTTGAACATAATTGCAAGTGGCGTAATTTTTAGTGACATGCATTGGCATTTTCTTAGGTAAATCTATGGTCAAAATTTTATACTAAATACGAGGTAGTATTCCCTCTGTCCCAAAATTCTTGTCTTACATTTGTTTAGATACAGATGTATCTAACACTAAAATGTAACTAGATACATCCGTATTTAGACAGATTTAAGACAAGAATTTTGGGACGGAGGGAGTTCAAAAGTGGGCTATGTAGGCCAAAACATGTGCCAAATTCACTTGTGATGCATTTGGCATCGATGCCCCTCCATTGCTCACCTGGTGCCCCAATTTGGATCACCTACTTTGCTCCGGTGCCAAATTAACTCATGCAATGAAAAACACTGCATGGGAGAGAGAGAGGACTAAGGCAATAAAAACACTTGTTTGGGAGAGTGAGAGGCTGGTGTAGTTGGTTTGATTGGTTTTTTTATACATGTTGGTCTGTGTGCACAGCGGTGCCAACTCTCTCACATCGCGAGAGCGGTGCCAAAATCTTTTGATTTGACATCGATTCATATTGGGCATACTTTTGCGAAATATGGCATTGGCCACATAGTGGAAGGCAACAAATGCCCAAGCTCTTCACGTGCTCCTAGTTAAATGAGAGGAAACAGAAAGAGAGAGAGAGAGAGAGAGAGAGTGAAAAAATATCACTAGCCAACCAACCCTATCATATGAGCGAATGATATTGGTACCTCTTGATGACACGACAATCTTATGCAGCTAGCTGCTCTAATATGTTCTCTTCTTTTGCAGATAAAAAAGACCCAAAACTGAAAAATGTGCTGCACTGTAACAATCTCATCGAATGCCTTGATCTCCATCTTACAAAAATTGATTGGATCGACTACCGAGGCAGCACATCTGAGATTAAATTGGCCAGGTTCTTTGTTCTGGAGGCAAGTGTGCTCAAGGTAATGAGGTTTGGCGTTCTCTGGCGCAACAATGAATGGCGTGCTGATCACCGCAAGCGTCTAAGCCTAAATGACAAAGTCTCCGCAGAAGCTGAATTTGTTTTTGAAACATCAAGTGGCCAGAGACTCGAAAACTTATTTGCCCATTAGTGACTTGTCAGGGCGGTGGATTTTAGTTTGTACGATAATGCTGCATCCACCTAAAGTAACGAAAGTTCTTACGTAAACTTCCTAGTAATTCCCTCTTCGTAGGTGCACCATTACTCCTAGCATTTGTAATATTAGTTTGAAACTTGTAATATTGCCGTGTCCTATTCCTTCGTTTTCAAAATCCCGCGAATCAAACAGGTCCTGAGTTGGTGATGATGTTGTGCCTTCCATCTTTCACCAATAGCCGTCGGATCTAGATCTAACGCATACAAACCAAGCTTCTCCATTTTTGCAAAAAGATGCCCGCACTTGTTCCCTATTTACAAACAACTCTTTGTCTCTCACAATCAGCCTTATCTCCTCCCCACCACATCTAGAAGGCCGTGGAAAAATCTGGCGCGATGGCCGCTGCCGGAGCCGTCCACCCCCAATCTTAGTGTTCCGTGCAATGCACGTGCATCTACGCACGGGAAATTATGTCGAACAGGGCTAGTTGTAAGAAGGATAGCTCTACAGCCATGATGATAGTGACTGTAGACGGTGAGGCTGACTATGGTATGCCGAACACGGCACCTATACTCAGGTGTCATCTCCGGCGCAGGGTCTTGTCACTTCACTGTGAGGAGCAGCACGTAATAATTTGACCAACGGGTAGTACAGTGCTAGTACTCCTACTACTACATTGGTAGTACTAATACTAGTACTAGTAGCACCACCGTCTGGATTTAGGAGTACTACCACGTCCATCTGGATTTTAGTATTTGACTAGCAATATCTAGTAATGCATGTCACAACAAATGTACTACTCCCTCTGTAAATAAATACATGGTGTTTTATTCCTATCGGCGAGAGAACATAATGTTTTTTCGCTAACTAGAGTACTAATAGGATTACATGCAATGAACTAAACACTGCATGTCATGTTTGGTAGTCTCAAGTCATTGAAAGCATGCACGGCCCACATCTCTCATTGGTTGATATGTCACGAAATAAGAAACAAGGAGGGAGTTAATTCACCGTGCCTAAGTGTTTTGGGATTATTTGGTTTTCGTAAGGTGACTTACACAACATTTTTTATTTACATGCATTAACATTTTATTAGTTAAATCAAAGGTCAATACTTGGCGCAAAATGCAAAGGGGACCAATAAACCAGTAAACATCAAACTTCTCTCTTTTGGCCCCAACAAGAGGTCCAATGAGATGACTGACTATACTGCACCGACACGGAAGGGGACGCAGCTTCCTTAACTTACGGCAACTGCCTTTGGGTGAATGACACGTCGGCCCAGGGGGTGGCTAGCCCACCTATCTTACAGCCAAAGGCAGGTGCAGTAGAGGGCCGAGGAGTAGTACGAAATCCTACGCACCTACGCACGCTAACCAAGGGCAAGAGTGATCACTCGAATCACAAGATCAGTTGACTAGAAGCTAAGCTAGACCCATGGAGGCTGTGCCAGATGGTCCACAACACCGGCCTGTGGCCCGGCACCGAGGAACGTCTCCAGGTAGTATTGCTTGAGGCCGCCAGGGCGAGGGGCCGCTTGGACGACAACTTCGTCTCCTTGTTCGACGAGGTCCTCGTTGGTTTCCTCGACAAGTTCACCGTCGTCAAGAAGCTCGCGGACGACTTTGACGTAAGCCTCCAGCCGACGGCCCAGGCTCTGCGATGCCCGCCACCCTCAACCGCCACAATGGTGACAACCTCTTCGACGCACTGGTGGCCCTGCGACTACCCGCCGTCGCGCCGGAGAATGTCCAGCTCGAGGTCGTGCTCGCCGCGCAGCGCCTGGCACAGCAAGACACCATCGACATAATCACCAACGTCTACGCGCAAATCATCCACAAGGACTACTACATGCAAGAGGAGGACGATAGGACGCTGGCCTTCTTGGACCACATGGCAACCTTGGATGGCACTGTTCAGAAGCACGTTGAGCTCGCCGCCAACGCTGCTGCTCCTCACACGTCGGTTGGTGACCCAGCGCACTAGGGCGTGAGGATGTCGTTGATGGATCCGTACGTATTTTTATCTTTCCGTCAAATCCATGTAGTAGTACATGATACTACAGTAATTATCTTACCTTTCACATCAACTTCATAATTTTCGTATGTACTCCATGCATGAACGGTGCCAGAACCTAACTTCTCATTACTCTAGGCAAAATCGTTATTTTCTATCTATCGGTCGCGCCATGGAGCAGAACCAAGTTCTACAAGTTACGAGTTCAAAAGGAAAAGCCTGCCGTGTTCGCGTCGCACCCCCACACGGTTGGTCCGGCACGCCGCTCAAGTGGGAATGCGTGCGGTGTTGCATTCTCACTTACAAGTGGGACCGCAGTTGAGCAAACCGACTATCGGCAAACCCCCTCCCCGCCCACTGCGCGATGGCTGAGAAAACAGGAGGGAGAAGAGATGGCTGTAGCACGAACTCCAAGAAAATTGGGTCGGATGGGACTCGTGTGGGTGGCATGTGTCGTACTTCTAGAAGTGAATGCTAATTATGGCCCATGCCACCCCACTATATCGAGCCTATATCGAGGTACGTAGAAGAAATTTCCTGTAGTCCGTGCTCAGCCCTCCTCTATCTCTCTTCTCAGCCAGCCAGTGGACGCGCGGAGCCCATCGTCTGTTTGCTCACATGCGGTCCCACATGTCAGCGAAAAGGCAAGCGGACCCATCGAACCTGCACATCTTTCACCTTGACGTGCTGGTGATGAAAAACAAATCCAATAAAGATCTTCGATGGCCGCTTTTGGAGTTACTCAAGAGTAGTAAGATTCTATTTACAGTTTAACCCAAGATGCACACCTCGTGGCTTCAACTACCACTCTATTTTTATTCATGACATGACCTGGATGCTGGATGTCCCACGTGTCGGCAAAAGGAGGAAGAACCCGACCAAATCTTCGGTTGTACTCTCGGATTAGACTAGTTGTGCTAACTTAGAAAATTTATTGTGTACTCCCTCCGTTCCAAAATACTTGACTTCCATTTGTCCAAAAATGGATGTACCTATATACTAAAACATGTCTAGATACATATATATTTTGACAAATAGAAGGCATGTATTGTGCAACGGAGGGACTAGAATGGATGCAAGTTTTTGTATTGGGAAGTAGAGTACATCCATATATTGATAGAGCACAATTTAGTAGATGTTCTATCACTTTTAGCTAGCACAGAGGCTAGAGATGAGATTAGTGCACTTGTTGATACTCCTACTAGAATAGAGGCTAGACATGAGACTAGATGCGAGGAAGCAACGTCTACTTCTTTACACTCGAAGAAGAAAGAAGCACGCAAGATCGAGCCTCCACAGATCAACAATGAATGCATCGAGAAGGCACTAATCCAACTTACATGAGTAGTAAAATGTATTCTTGTGGTTCATGTTTTCTTTGGTCTTGCTTTTCTAGTCAAAATTATCATTGAAGTTCGTGCAAAACGGAGGTCCGTTTGGGGTCGTGCGTTGGAGTTAGCCTTACAAGTGGGACCGCAGTTAAGGAAACCGACTATCGGCAAACCCCCACCTCGCCCGCCGTGTGATGGCTGAAGTTAGAGAAACGACGTGGTTGAAGAGATTGCTCTAGCACGGACTCCAAGAAATAATATGGTGTCAGATGGATGTCGTGGTGGTGGCGTGTGCCGTACTCCTGGACGTGAATGCTTGTTCTGGCCCATGCCACCCTACTACTCCTACTACTTACTCCTACTACTTACTCCTACTATATGGTACTGGTATCGAGGATTCGAGGTGCTGGTTACGTACAGCGAACACACTAACATATGGCTACAGTAAGAACACCCGCCCGACGCGCGAAGCATGTGAAGCTAGTACAAATTGTGTACTACTATTGTTGATTGGCCTCATCCGATAACATGTGCAATGCACGTACAATTATGTATTCGGAAAATATTTTTTGCCTCGTCGCAACACTCACTCAGAGAAGCGACTCGAAAGTCATTCATAAATTTAGTAAGTTTATCACAGGCATATCATTTTATTACATACAACAGGTCATCAACCCACATCAACAACGAGGATACATTATAAATACTAAAGTTTTCACCACACAACAAATAACAAGCAATGAAATGAACTTCAACTCAACCATTCCTCGGCGTTGGAAACGCTTGCTTTGAACCACAAGTGATTCTCTGGGACGGCCATCCATTGTCGATCTGGAGACCAACGCAGGACTGATCATCCAGGTTGAAGCGGCCTACTATATCAGTACCAGGGTAGGGAAACACCCAAATGTCCGAGGTATAGAGACAGTTGCTTCTCATAAATGGTAGTAATGTTGTGTCAACACCAGTTGGATCGCCTTTCACCATCATTGGATAGTTTTGTCCAAGGAAGAGCAAGTATTCTCCAAGACTATCAATTCTGTACCAGGAAGAAGGAGTTGGTGCTAGCACACTAGTATCCATCCTGAATACCATGCAACGGGTGTTGGAATAGGTCCAGAGAGTGCGACCATGGGAGACTACACCTGCTTCCTTAGCAGTAACATCATCAGTGGGCTGTATACACACAAGAAGAGGTGATCCATCAGAATTAGTTGCCAGGCGTCACAAAGTATATGGGCGCTGCTCGTCCTCATGCTCGTGATCATCACCATCGTCATCTTCCCCTTGGTTATAAAATTTTTCAAGTATGGGTGGTGGAATGTTCAGAGGACCTTGGAAACACAAGAAGAAGGTTAATTAGTAAAGGAAACTTGCTAACCCACAGTCATGTTGATGAAACAATTATAATTACGGTGGAAGATAAACGTACCAAAACTACGAGGATTCCATGCAAAAAGAGTGCCACGAGTGGTGGCAGCAAACATAAGGCCCTCATATTGAATTGCATCATAGTACTCATCCATGTACAGAAACTGATTTTTGAGCAATATCCATCGAGTCAAACCACCAAGGACGGCAACAAGCTTGTCGAAGATAGCAACAACTTCATAGTTGTTGTAATTCCAAGAGTGGTTGGGAACTCGACAAATTGCTATCTTCCATAGAAGACAATCACCATGGTCGTATTTGAACATGCGTACAATACCGGTGTGCTCAACCTCTGGGCAGTCTGCTGAGATTTTTGGAAGTGGAACCCGGTCACGAGTGTACACATTCACAATATCCCACTCGCAGTTGGACCCAATGTAAACAACCCAATCTCCATTTGCACCTGCCCAAGGCTTGCCCTCAAGCGATGGCATCTTAACATCATACGTATCATTATCAAGCGGCATCAACTTGCACAGGGCGGGGCCTCCGTCGTGCCGGTGCCAGTCATCAGGGTCACGACGAAGAAGATAGGGGAGATCAAACCGCTCCTTGACTCTTGGGTTCCTTGTAATGATGTTATTAGTTGAGTCGAGAATGGGCTTGAAAGAACCTGCCTTGCTAGCCGAGGTGATGACGTCGCACCGATCAATGAGTTCCTCCACCACGTCATCTTTCAGATCGGGGCAAAAATAATGGGGTCGTTTCCGGCCTGTTCGCTCCATGGAGAAGACGATCGAACAATGGCAGAAGAAAGGTTGAAGGGCTAAAGGAAAATGGAGGAGGGAGAGGAAGAGCGTGCGACAGAAGTTCCAAATCGAGAGGGAAAGGCGAAGAGTCGGTGGAGGGTTGCCAGTTTCCCACGGTTCATGAAGAGGCGCCCCGGCCTACACGTTCGTTCGGAAATACTCCTACTACTCGCCATCGTCTCACTGATATGTTGACACGGGACCATATGTCAACGAAACATGGTGTGTAATTTCTCATGCAAAATGCGATCTGGCCACGTTCGCCCGAGATGCCGCATTAGTTATCGACCTTTATTTTTTTAATGGCGTGCTGTTCAGTTTTGAAGCACGACTAACTGGTACTATACGCAGAGAAAATATAAACTACTCTACCACTACTCCACCTCCAGTACTAGTAGTATAAAAAAGATGTATAGGCTGGAGCTTCAGCGCTTTCTTGCCAAGGGCTGCCCACTTGCTTCTCACAGTACCACCCTCTCTCCAGATCTAAAAAAGACAGCCCCTCTCTCCCTCCTCACCGGTGGTCATAGATCCACCGGGGAAGAAAAGGACGTGCATCATTGACGCACTCGTTGTCGGCGAGCAAGGTCACGCACTGACGACAAGGCCGTCCTCTCAGATCTAGCACCCGCACTGGATGGCCTCCGTCCCCAAGCTCGCTGCCGTAGTGTGTGCGGAGGACGACGACCATGAGCGAAGCCACTTCCCGCCGACCCTCAGGTATGCTACCTCTTTTCGAACCATACCCTTATTCTATTGCCCCATCTGCCACGTTGTTGCATGTGGATCTTTTTCCACTCCACCATCTTCCCAATTTGCTATCCTCTGCTCTGCTGGCCATGCAGACGAAAACCATAATTTGCACTATTAAAGGAAACCCTACTTCATGCAGACTAATCCATGTCTGGGTTGAATAAGGAAAGGGAGGGAGACTGTACTGTCCAAGAAAGTAGGCATCGAACCCGCATCTAGGTTGAAAAGGGGAAAATCAGTAGCTAAGGAATGAGTCTCGTGTCTCTTGGTTGAAGAATGGTACAAAGGCATGACAACGCAATAGAGAATGACTAGGTCGATCGGTTTGTTGTCTTCACATAGGAAAAAGGTGGCTAAAGATAACAAAAATGGGACGTAATCCACATATGCTGCCTGGCACTACAAAAAAAATACACTTACGTGATGATACGTGTTTATCACAGTAGGTCGCATTTTTTGTCATGCATGTACATCCATGACAAATTTATGACAGAATCAAGATAATCATACCTATGCTATCGTAGAAGTGTTCCATGACATTACCAAAATTATCATCACGAAAGTGTCCACTTCCATGACGATAAATCGCGCATGATAGAAGTGCTTTCGTCAAGAGTGACCGACACGTGGCATCCACCATAATGGAACGCCGTTAAGCTATTAGGTCGGGTTTTGGATCCGATAACCCGTTAACAGCCCCGACCAATGGGGATTTTCCACGTGTAAAATCATCATTGGCTGGAGGAAACACGTGTCGGCTCGTTGTTGGGACAGATGTCATCCACTCATTGGACAGAAGGCGCCTATGATACGTCGACACGTGGCACGGCCCAACAGAGGCCCATTCCTGTGAAAAGGCCGACCCGTTTGACTTGGTCAAAAGGTGACGGGCCGGCCCATGGAAAGCCTGTTAACGGCCTGTTCGCATATAGCCCATTTACAGCCCGCTAACCCAAGGCCCGTTACGCCCTATCCGAATTAGGCCCAGTAGCGCCATCTGGGCCATCTAATATGATTCCAGCCCGTTTTCACTTCTGGCCCATGTATGGCCCATGACGTCTTTCGGCCCATATGAGGCCATATGTAACTCTTGGCCTATTAACGGCCCATGGTGAAACTGGCCCGTAATGAACAGTGTATCACTTTAGACCCATTAACGGCTGCTACGTCTTGAGCTAGCGTTGGTTTTCCCCGAAGAGGAGAGGGTGATGCAGCAAAGTGTAGCGTAAGTATTTCCCTCAGTTTTTGAGAACCAAGGTATCAATCCAGTAGGAGGCTCCTCAAAAGTCCCACGCACCTACACAAACAAACTGAGAACTCGCAACCAACGCAATAAAGGGGTTGTCAATCCCTTCACGATCACTTGCGAAAGTGAGATCTGATAGAGATAGTATGATAAGATAAATATATTTTTGGTATTTTATAATATAGATGCAAGAAAGTAAAGATGCAAATAAAAGTAGATTGAACCTAATCTGTTCGAGAGGGATGGCTCTCCTCTCCCCCCTTTCCCCTCCCCCTCGTGGCGACGCCTGCTTCTGGCTCCATCCCGGCGGTGTCCCTGCCCCGTGCGACCTCCCCTCCTTCCTCCCCTCCGTGGACTCCTCTGGGCTCCGCTCCGGCGTCGCATGCCTCTCCCCTCTCGTCTCTGGTCTCCCCTTCTCGCTTTGATCTCTTCGCCCCTCTCCGGGCTAATAAGTTTTGGGCGCTTGATTTGGATGGCTCCGGGTCGGATTCTGAGGCTCCTTCTCCCCCTCCCTGCCTTGTCCCGGTGTGTTGTTCCCTTGTGGATGCGGCGGCGGGTCGCCGGCGTAAGTTCGCGCCCGGGGGGCGGGGGCGGCCCGTCATGCCTGCCGTGGAGGTGGATGGGTGGCACCGCGTTTCACGTGGTCGTCGGCGTGCTTCATGCTAGTCCCCTGTTGCAGTCCCGCTACTGTCCGCTGGGGTGGATGGGGCTGCGCCGCCATCGGGGTCTTGCTCTCCGGCGGGTCCCATTGCTTGCTCACCCTCGGGTGCGGTCTTCGTTGCTCCGGCGGTGTCGGCGCTGGTGCCAACCCTAGATTTGGGATCGGGGCGGTGCTGGTTCCCTCGCCTGTGGCTCGGGCCTTGGTGGGTGCTGCTGGGCCTGGTGGGCCGGTCTCGGTGTTGGCTTTGGCGTCCTTTTCTGATTCCGCCCTTACTTCTTTGGTGTCTGGGCCGCGGGCGGCCCAGGTCCAGCCCACCCCTCCAGTGAGGCCTTGTATCGAGCCCGGCCTGGCTCGGTCAGGGTACTTATGGGTGCGGAGGGGAGCGGTTCCCCCATTTCTAGGGTTTCCTGCCTCCTACTAAGATCTGTCTCAACTCTGTTTACCCATTCGGCGCTTCGCCAGATCTACTCCTCGCCCTCCCCTCTCCCTCTCCTTTGCGGCGGTGGCTGCGATGGATCGATCTCGTGCTTCCTCCAGTGAGGCCGTCTTCGGGAAGAAGCGGGGGCGTGATGGTTCCGGCGAGGCGGCCGCGGATCTGGAGTACGAGGCGGCTCTTCGCGCGAAGCTGCAGGCCTCGCTCGCCCCGGAGGCGGGGTCGGCGGGGGCGTCGGCTGGTGTGTCTCCCCGTACCTCTGGTTCGGGCCCATCGGTGCCTCTCCCCCCCGTGTCTGGTGCTCCTTCGGCTGCGGTCGATCCCCGGGAGTCGGCGGCGGTGGCCAGTAGGGCGGGCTCATCGGGGCCATCCCAGGTGCCTCCTCCGCTGGGTGCTGCTCCCCGGGGCGGCACGCTGTCGCGGGCTCCGATGGTGGCTTGGGGTGGTCCGTCCCGCTTCTTTCCCCAAGGCGCGTCGAGGGCCCCGGTTCGCCGCCCTGCCGGTCCCACTGCTAGGCGGGGCTCCGGTTCTGGGCCTGCTGCGCCTGGTGCCAGTATCCTTCCTCCCCCTCCTCGTGGCTCCGGTCGCATCCCTCCCCAATCCCAAGTCTCCAACCCCATCCTCACATGTTTTGCGTGTCACCGCCCCGGCCATTTCCAATCTCGGTGCGAAAACCCTCCCTTCTGCCTCATTTGCAGGGAAGACGATCACCTAATGGTTGACTGTCAGAATTGTGTCAAGCCCCCTGCTTTTGTCCATTATGGTACCGGCATCCCTGGGTGTTCTTTCTTTGCTTTAGATAGGGGGATCCCGGAGGCAGCCCCTATCCCATCGCTATACAATGTTGGCATTATCTCCGTCCAGGCTAAACGCATTTCTTCCCAGACCCTTCTTGACGAACTTCAGCTATGGGATGAGGGTGGTTGGGATTGGCAAATTCGCCAGCTTTCCGAGTTCGAATTTGCTGCGACTTTTCCTTCCAAAAAGAGCCTCCGTATGATTTCTTCTTGCACTAGCTTCACGCTGCCTCTGAATCAACCTGTGGTCTCGGTCAAAGCTGCTTCTCTCGGGTCCAAGGCGATTTCTTCTTTCTCTGATGTGTGGGTGCTGGTTGAAGATGTTCCTCCTAACATGCGCACCACGGTGTTCCTTATGGCTTTCGGGGTTCTCATCAGGAAACCTATTGAAGTGGACCAAGATTCTCTAGCCATCCTGGGGCCGGCCCGGCATCGGGTTTGGTGTGTTGACCCTCTGTGCATCTGTGGCGCCATTGACATCTTCCCTGCGGCTGGTGGCTTTCGGCTCTGGGTGTGGGTGGAGGGGGCCTCGAGTCCGGTGTCGCATCCTCCTCCCTCGCCCCCGGCTTTTGACAACGGCGACAAGATGGGGATGGATGCCCCGACGGCTCCATGCATGGAACCGATCCTCGTTTCACCCAGTCGGAGTGGGATGGACTCTCTCCCAAAGACCAGGAGATGTTAAAGGAGAATGCGTCTACTGGCAGGGGGAGCCAGGACTCGGTGCCTGATTTGGGCGGTGGGGAAGCGGCCTCTGGTGGGGCTAAGGGCATGCCTTTCTTGGCGGTGTTCTCCAATCTCCCTACCCGTCCTGCTTCTCCCTCCTTGTCTTCTGTCAAGAAATACTCCGCCAAGAGCCGTGCTTCTTGTGACTCTAGGCAGTCCGCGGCTAGGATCTGCCGTAGGCTCGATGCTGATCTAGGTATGGCCTCAGGCCCATCCTCTGCTGCGGCTTCCCCCAGTCATGTCCGCCCGGTGCCTGTGCACTCGCCTGCTTCCACGGCTCGCAAGAGCGGCCGTATCTCCAACAGTGGTGAGCGGGTGGCCGATCGGGCTGCTCGGCGTGCTGCGGCTCGGGATCTGCCCCCCTCAAGTTCGTCCCCAGCCCCCTCCCCCTCCCTCCCCACGGCTCCCTCTCCTGTGTGTTTAGTTCTTCCTTCACAATCTGATAATCACTTGCTCAAAATTTTAGATGATGTGGGTATTTGCTTAGACTCTAGCTTGGGTTCTTCATGGCCTCAGTTGTTCATTTGGGAGGTTTTCTGCTTGGTACCAAAAAAGATACTTTCGACTTTGTGGCTTTTGATCATGGCATTTTTTGGGCTAGCACGGTGGTTTCTCTTCGATCTCTCAATTCCTTGCTGGAAATAATGGTGGTATATGGTCCGGCTGACCACGCGATGTCTTCTGCTTTTTTGGACGAGATTAGTATTAAAATTGATTCTTGCCAGCTACCCCTCTTGATCGGGGGTGACTTCAACCTGCTTCATTTCCCCTCTGACAAGAGCTCGTCTATCTTCTCTTGGCCTCTGGCTGATGTTTTCAATGCCTTCATTAGGGACACGGCTATACGTGAGATCCCAAGGGTTGGACCCCGTTTCACTTGGTCTAACCATCAAACTCCCCCCATCCGCTCTGTTCTCGATAGTGTTTTTGTTTGTCCTATGTGGGATTCTTTATTCCCCCGTGTAAGTCTTAGAGCCCTTGCCTGTGTTGGCTCTGATCACACCCCGCTGATTCTAGATGATGGTACGCGCCCAGTGGGTCTCCCGAGGTTTCAGTTTGATGCGTCCTGGCTACATGGGGAGGGTTTCAATGAGTTGGTGGCTCAAAAGATTATGACTTTCCTTTCTTCTACTCGCCGTTCTTTTGGCCCGATGGATGACTGGCATCAATGCTCTTATTTCCTTCATAGATTCCTTAGAGGTTGGTCCAAAAACCACTACACTGAGTCATGGCGTGACAAAGCCAGGTTGATGGCTCAAATTGGCGTTCTGGATGAACGCGCGGATAATTTTGGGCTGTCCTTGAATGAATGGCAAACTCGGTATGGTCTAGAAGAGGCGATGTTGGGCATTCATAGGCAGGAGGAAGTGTACTGGAAACAGCATGGTACTATCAACTGGACCTTAAAGGGCGACTCGCCCACGTCCTACTTCTTTGTATTGCTAACAGTAGATGTCGGAGATGCATTATTGATAGCCTTATTATAAATGGTGTCAGGGTATCTGACCCCCCGGTGATTATGCGCCATGTGGTTCACTTCTTCTCTAACCTTCTAGCGGCTAAACCTGAGGTAGGCTTTAAGCTGGCTTCGTCCTTCTGGTCTCCTCTTGATCAACTTTCGATCGCTGATAATGACAGTTTGCTGATCCCACCCATGGATGAGGAAATTTTTGAGACGCTCAATTCTGCCAACTCTAATGCGGCCTCAGGCCCTGGCGGCTTTTCCATTCCTTTTTTCAGCAATTCTGGCCTCAGCTAAAAGGCCTAATTATGGCTATAACTCAAGGTTTTTGGTTGGGGACTATTGACATCTCGAGACTTAACTACGCGGTTCTCACCCTCATCCCGAAAGTCAAAGGCGCTGACTTGATCTCCCAATTTCGACCCATTGCTTTGATTAACAATTTTGCTAAGATCCCTACCAAGGGCATGGCTACTAGGGTTTCTCCGATCGCCCATCGGGTCATTAGCCCTTTCCAATCTGCGTTCATTAAGGGGAGATTCATTTTGGACGGGGTGCTTTGCTTACACGAGATAATCCATGACCTTCATAGTAAGAACACCAAGGTTGTGGTCCTTAAACTTGATTTTGAAAAGGCATATGACTCGGTGAGCTGGAACTTCCTTCGCCAAGTTTTGCTGGCCAAGGGTTTCGATGGTTCACCGTCTGATGCAACTTGTCACTAGGGGCCACACGGCGGTGGCTGTCAATGGCCAGACCAGTAATTTCTTTGCAAATGGTAGGGGTTTGAGACAAGGAGATCTGGTGTCCCCCTTGCTTTTTAATTTTGTGGCTGATGCTCTATTTCACATTCTGTCTCGTGCTGCGGCTGCTGGTCACATTTCGCCTGTTAGATCTCAACTCATTCCTAATGGCATCTCTCACTTACAATATGTGGATGACGCCATTATTATGGTTGAACTTAATGACATCTCCATCATGAATCTGAAATTTCTTCTTCTCTGCTTTGAAGCTCTGTCGGGCCTTAAAATCAACTTCTCTAAGAGCGAGGTCATTGTGATTGGGGTACCTGTCTCGGAGGCGCAGCGGGTGGCCCACCTTTTGAACTGCTCTCGCGGATCTTTTCCTCTAAAGTATTTGGGCGTACCCATCTCCCCTCTTAAGCTTCTGGCCAAAGAGTTTGCCCCGGCTGTGACTAAAGTTGGCAATAGAGTTTTGCCGTGGTGAGGCCGTTATAACTCTCAGGCGGGCAAGGTTGCCCTTACCAACTCTTGCCTCTCCTCTCTCCCGATGTTTCTAATGGGCTTTTATCTTCTGTCCGAAGGGACTCACTCGGGCTTCGATAAGCACAGGGGTACCTTTTACAGGAATTCTTTCGATAATAAACGCAAATATAGGATGGTTAAATGGGATCTCATCTGTAGACCTAAGAACATGGGGGGCCTTGGCATCATTAATACCAGAATCATGAATAAATGCCTTTTGTTAAAATGGTGGTGGAAGATTATGTTCCTTGATGATCGTCCTTCTTGGCTGAACCTTCTCAAAGCTAAAAACTTCCCCTCCTCGAGCCCTATGTTCGCTCCCTCGTCTGGTGGCTCTCAATTTTGGCGACAGCTTGTTAGTATTAGACCGATTTTCTGGTCCCTTGTGAAATTGGTTGTTAGAGATGGTAAATCTACTCGGTTTTGGTTAGACTGGTGGGTTGGGGACACCACGCTTGCGGTGGCTCACCCAACTCTGTTTTTGTTTTGTGCTAATCCCGAGATCTCTATCTTTGAGCTCTTGGCTGAGGGTTGGGTTTTAGATTTCCGGCGCTCTCTTTCCCCTGTGGAGTTGGAAGATTGGCAGCGCCTTACTGTGTGCTTCCCCATGCTCTCAAAGGAAGAGGACTCCGTTATTTGGTGCCACTCTGCTTCGGGGCGTTTTTTTGTTAAGTCGGCATATTCGAATCTTATCGCTGGTGGTCGCACTGACAAGTTTAAATACATTTGGTCTGCCCGCATCCCTCCTAAGATTAAAATCTTCCTTTGGCAAGCTCTTCGTTGCAAACTTCCAGCGGCTGACCAGATTAAGAAGAGGAACGGGCCGGCCTCTGACAGTTGCCAGCTGTGCAGTGCCCTGGAGAATACCGAGCATATGTTTTTCCAGTGCTCTTTGGCTAAATTCGTTTGGAGTTGCATTAAACTCTGGCTTCGTGTTAATTGGAACCCATCCTCTTTTGAGGATCTTCGGCGTTGTATTAATTCTCTCGCAGGCCAGTCTAAGCGGGTGTTCATGGTGGGATGCGCTGCGATTTGTTGGTCACTATGGACTACTCGAAACAAGTTTACTATTGAACACATTTTCCCGGCTAACCCTGTCAGTTGCTTATTTAAAGCAAATGTCTTTTTGCAGCAGTGGAGATCATTGACTAAGGATGGGGACCTAGAGGTGTTCGACGATATGCTATCCAAAATGAAATCTACGGCTTCTTCTTTGCTGCGGCGCTCCAGGAGGACAGTTTCTTAGTGGTTTGGCTGCTTGTTTGGCTGTCCTGCGCGCCATGTTAGGCTAGATGCCTTGTACCCGTTCTTCTTAACCGTTTTTGTTTAAACTTATGTGGTGCCATGTGATGGTTGTGACTCTGCGTGGTGGCTTTATCTATAAAGTCGGGCTCTCGCCTAGTTTCTAAAAAAAGGTAGATTGAAAGCAAATATGATAAGAGATAGACCCGGGGGCCATAGGTTTCACTAGAGGTTTCACTCGAGAGCATAAGTATTACGGTGGGTGAACAAATTACTGTCAAGCAACTGATAGAAAAGCGAATAATTATGACGTTATCTAGGCATGATCATGTATATAGGCATCACATCCAAAACAAGTAGACTGACTCCTGCCTGCATCTACTACTATTACTCCACACATCGACCGCTATCTAGCATGCATCTAGAGTATTAAGTTCATAAGAACGGAGTAACGCATTAAGCAAGATGATATGATGTAGAGGGATAAACTCATGCAATATGATATAAACCCCATCTTGTTATCCTCGATGGCAACAATACAATACGTGTCTTGCAACCCTTTCTGTCACTAGGTAAGAACACCGCAAGATTGAACCCAAAGCTAAGCACTTCTCCCTTGGCAAGAAAGATCAATCTAGTAGGCCAAACCAAACCTGATAATTTGAAGGGACTTGCAAAGATAACTCAATCATACATAAAAGAATTTAGAGAAGATTCAATTAATAATCATAAATAAATCTGATCATAAACTCACAATTCATCGGATCTTGACAAACACACCACAAAAAGAGATTACATCGAATAGATCTCCACAAGAGAGGGGGAGAACATTGTATTGAGATCCAAAAAGAGAGAAGAAGCCATCTAGCTAATAACTATGGACCCATAGGTCTATGGTAAACTACTCACAACTCATAGGAGGGGCAAGGATGTTGATGTAGAGGCCTCCGTGGTCAATTCCCCCTCCGGCAGAGTGCCGACGAAGGCTCCAAGATGGGATCTCGCGGATACAGAAGGTTACGGTGGTGGAAATTGTGTTTCGTGGTGCCCCCGGATGTTTTCGGGGTCCGTAGGTATATATAGGAAGAAGAAGTACGTCGGTGGACGCCCGAGGGGCCCACGAGACAGGGGGCGCGCCCTATAGGGGGGGGGGCGCCCTCCTATCTCGAGTGGCCCTCGGAGCTTTCTTGACTTGCACTCCAGGCTCTCCGGATCAGATTTGTTCCAAAAATAACGCTCCCGAAGGTTTCATTCCGTTTGGACTCCATTTGATATTCCTATTCTTTGAAATACTGAAATAGGCAAAAAAAAACAGCAATATGGGCTGGGCCTCCGGTTAGTAGGTTAGTCCCAAAAATGATATAAATATGTAGAATAAAGCCCATAAGCATCCAAAATAGGTAATATAATAGCATGGAACAATCAAAAATTATAGATACGTTGGAGACGTATCAAGCATCCCCAAGCTTAATCCCTGCTCGTCCTCGAGTAGGTAAATGATAAAAAGAGAATTTTTGATGTGGAATGCTACCTAGCATAATTCATAATGTAATTTTCTTTCATTGTGGCATGAATTCTCAGATCCAAGTAATACAAAATAAAAGTTCATATTGACATAAGAAATAGTAATACTTCAAGCATACTAAGCAAGTAATCATGTCTTCTCAAAATAGCATGGCCAAAAGAAAGTTATCCCTACAAAATCATATAGTCTGGCTATGCTCTATCTTCATCACACAAAATATTTAATCATGCACAACCCCGATGACGAGCGAAGCAATTCTTTCATACTTTAATAATCTCAAACTCTTTCAACTTTCACGCAATACATGAGCGTGAGCCATGGACATAGCACAATATGTGGAATAGAACGGTGGTTGTGGAGAAGACAAAAAAGGAGAAGATAGTCTCACATCAACTAGGTGTATCAACGGGCTATGGAGATGCCCATTAATAGATATCAATGTGAGTGAGTAGGGATTGCCATGCAACGGATGCACTAGAGTTATAAATATATGAAAGCTCAACAAAAGAAAACTAGTGGGTGTGCATCCAACTTGCTTGGTCACGAAGACCTAGGGCATTTTGAGGAAGCCCATCATTGGAATATACAAGCCAAGTTCTATAATGAAAAATTCCCACTAGTAAATGAAAGTGACAACATATGAGACTCTCTATCATGAAGATCATGGTGCTATTTTGAAGCACAAGTGTGGAAAAAGAGATAGTAGCATTGTCCCTTCTCTCTTTTTCTCTCATTCTTTTCTTTCTTTTTTTTCTTTTTTTTTCTTTTTGGCCTTCTCTTTTTTTGGCCTTTCCTTTTTTTGGCCTTTCTTTTTTTTCTTTTTGCAAAGTCTGAAGTCTCATCCCGACTTGTGGGGGAATCATAATCTTCATCATTCTTTCCTCACTGGGACAATGCTCTAATAATAAAGATCATCACACTTTTATGGATTTACAACTCAAAGCTAGAACAAGATATGACTCTAAGTGAATGCCTCCGGCGGTATACCGGGATATGCAATGAATCAAGAGCGACATGTATGAAGAATATGATGGTGGCTTTGCCACAAATACGATGTCAACTACATGATGATGCAAAGAGCAATATGACAAAAGTAATGTGTGTCATATGAATGAAACGGTGGAAACTTGCATGGCAATATATCTCAGAATGGCTATGGAAATGCCATAATAGGTAGGTATGGTGGCTGTTTTGAGGAAGGTATAAGGTGGGTGTATGGTACCGGCGAAGGTTGCACGATACAAGAGAGGCTAGCAATAATGGAGGGGTGAAAGGAGTGCGTATGATCCATGGACTCAACATTAATCAAAAGAACTCATATACTTGTTGTAAAAATTTAGAAGTCATCAAAAACCAAAGCACTACACGCATGCTCCTAGGGGGATAGATTGGTAGGAAAAGACCATCACTCGTCCCCGACTGCCACTCATAAGGAAGACAATCAATAAATAAAATTGTGCTCCAACTTCATCACAAAGCGGTTCACCATATGTGCATGCTACGGGAATCACAAACTTCAACACAAGCATTCTTTAAATCCATAATCACCCAACTAGCATGACTTTAATATTACTACCTCCATATCTCAAAACAATTATCAAGCATCAAATTGATCATAGCATCCAATTCACTTTCTATGATAGTTTTTATTATACCCAACTTGGATGCTCATCATTCTAGGACCAAATTAAAACCATAGCAAATACCATGCTGTTCTAAGGTACTCTCAAAATAATATAAGTGAAGCATGAGACACTAGCAATTTCTATAAAATTAATCCACCACCATGCTCTAAAAAATATAAGTGAAGCACTAGAGCAAAAACTATCAAGCTCAAAAGATATAAGTGAAGCACATAGAGTATTCTAGAAAATTCTATTCAAATAGGCTTCTCCAAAAAGGTGTGTTACAGCAAGGATGATTGTGGTAAACTAACAAGCAAATAACAATATAATACACGACGCTCCAAGCAAAACACATATCATGTAGCGAATAAAAATATAGCTCCAAGTAAAGTTACCAATGAACGAAGACGAAAGAGGGGATGCCTTCCCGGGGCATCCCCAAGCTTAGTATTTTGGCTATTCTTGAATATCTTGGGGTGCCATAAGCATCCCCAAGCTTAGGCTCTTGCCACTCTTTACTCCATAGTCCATTAAAGCTTTACCCAAAACTTGAAAACTTCACAACACAAAACTCAACAGGAAATCTTATAAGCTCCGTTAGTGAAAGAAAACAAAACCACCACATAAGGTACTGTAATGAACTCATGCTTTATTTATTTGGGTGTTAAACCTACTGTATTCCAACTTCCTTATGGTTTATAAACTAATTTATTAGCCATAGATGCATTGAAATAAGCAAACAACACATGAAAAGCAGAATCTGTCAAAAACAGAACAGTCTATAGCAATCTGTAACTAACGCAAACTTATGGAACTCTAAAAATACTACCAAAATAGGACGTACTGGAAAATTTGTTTATTGAACATCAGCAAACAGAATCAATGCAAAATCTCTTTTCTGTGATTTATTGAGTTTTTTCTCG
The DNA here is from genome assembly GCF_018294505.1 of Triticum aestivum. Lineage (NCBI taxonomy): Eukaryota > Viridiplantae > Streptophyta > Magnoliopsida > Poales > Poaceae > Triticum > Triticum aestivum. The sequence goes on along the minus strand of NC_057807.1, from coordinate 649,400,974 downwards.
TGAGCGCAAAGTTTCTGTTTTTCAGCAGAATCAAATCAACCATCATCATAGTTTATCCTATAGGTTCTACTTGGCACAAACACTAAACAAAAGATTAAAACACATCTAAACAGAAACTAGAAACCAAATTTAACACTAAACAGGAGAAAAAACAAAGAACATAAAGAAAATTGGGTTGCCTCCCAACTAGCGCTATCGTTTAACGCCCCTAGCTAGGCATAAAAGTAAGGATAGATCTAATGAGTGCCATCTTTGGCACTTGATTCATAAGTAGCACGCATGATAGATTCATAAGGTAATTTGAATTTCTTTCTTGGAAAGTGCTCCATGCCTTTCTTTAAAGGAAATTTGAATCTAATGTTCCCTTCCTTCATATCAATAATCACATCAATCGTTCTAAGGAAAGGTCTACCAAGAATAATAGGGCAAGAAAGATTGAAATCTATATCAAGAACGATAAAATCTACGGGCACCAAATTTATATTAGCAACAATAAGAACATCATTGATCCTTCCCATAGGCTTTTTAATGGTGGAATCCGCAAGGTGCAAATTTAAAGAGCAATCATCAAGATCATGGAAATCTAGAATATCATATAAAGTTTTCGGAATAGTGGAAAAACTAGCACCCAAATCACACAAAGCAAAACACTCGAAATCTTTAATTCTAATCTTTATAGTAGGTTCCCACTCATCATTAAGTTTTCTAGGTATAGAAACTTCCAAATTGAGTTTTTCATCATAAGATTGCATCAAGGCATCAACAATATGTTTGGTAAAAGCTTTGTTTTGACTATAAGCATGAGGAGAATTAACAACGGATTGCAACAAGGAAATACAACCTTTTAAAGAGCAATTATATCAAATTCCTTGAAATCCGAGATAGTAGGTTCAACATTATTAGAAGTTGAGGATTCTCCAATCTCTCTTTTACCAAATTTAGCATTAAGATCTAAAGACTCCGAATTTTTGGGACGCCTTCTAGGCAAAGTTGATTCATCATCAGTCCCATAATCATAAAAATTCATATTGCAAAACATAGATCTAATAGGAGACGCATCAATAACTTTAAGATCCTCATCATTATCTATTATATACATAATACAGAAGTAAAAGAAGCCACCATGTTCGTCCACATGTGCTAAAATTATTTCATCCGTTTGATTAGGACAATAACAGCTGAGATTTAAAAGTTTTACGTAACATGCCAACGCGTATGTAGCTGCATATCCCAACACAATGGACTGTCACACATATATGCACGTATACATGTGTGGACCATATTAGGAGTCCAACATTGGTGGATAGAAAAGTAGACCGCACAGTCCGGCTGGCCAACGTCCGTAGGCGGCACAAAATAGGTAGCCAACTGGCAACTAAAACCAAAATTAGCCTCTTCTAAAAAAAGCCAATCCGATTCAACATGCACTGGGTAAACACGTAAGGAAGTCCATGTATGATGGAAGTCCAAAAACAATGCATCTTAACACAACGTGACCAACAAGGATACATACGTCTTTTATACCCGTTTAATATATCCATGATCTGCCCGTTGCAATTTTGTAGGATATATGCGCCTGAGTTTTTTCTTCGTGTATATTTTCATTTTGTTCTAAATGCTATCCTACGATAAATTTTTATTAATAACTAAATAATTACGGGAGGAAAAATAACAGGTCTCAAATTCTTTTTTTAAAGATATTTTGTCACAATTTTGAATCAAATTCAAGTGTATTTACCATGCAAAAAAATCAAGTATATTTATTATCTCCAAATGACAGATGCATTAATTTATATATATATATAGCTCTGTCCATAGAATAAATCTATATAAATATATATTATGTATTTTTATTTTCCAAAAATAATTAGCCAAAGGAAAAAATCCCAATTGTTTAAATTAATATATATGCTGAAATAAATTCAAGTATAGTTATAATCTCCTAATAAAAAATTAATACATATGTCAAATACAACTATATATGTGTGCCGGGATACATCTATGTATATAATCTACTTTTTGTGGACTGATATGTTCGCATCCGAGGGTTTGATTGAGAATCAAGGAACAAAAGAATTTAGTCCAAAATAGCAAAAAGAAGTAGGCCGGTTTTTTCATTTCAAAATTTAAGAACTTCATATCTTGCCAAGATATTCATTGTCGGGGCCGCTGATCCACGAACACCTATGGGACCGGCGGACCGAGCCCCTTTCGGTTCGGCGGGGGGCGGAGATCGCGCGAAGAGCGGATCAAGGCGAAGCACACAAGCAGTTTACCCAGCTTCAGAGCTCTCCGAAGAGATAATACTCCTACTGTTGCTTATCTGATTGTATTGAGTTCTTGCTCGGGAGCGCTGAGTGCTACAGTACACTCGAGCTGCTAACGAGACCGAGCGTGAGTGTTTTCTGGCTTCAAAACCGAACCCCCTCTACGTTGCGCATGGGCCTCCTTTTATATGCTCAAGGGGTCACCCACAGGTGGCAACGCAGACAAGGGTAAAAATGGAAAAAGAGGGGTGGTTGGTACAGCTACCCGTACAGTGCATCCTACCTAACCCTGACGGCAGGGGACAAAGGCATTAAATGCCCGTCTGCGTCGCCCAAACAGTGCAAAAAAGGACCGTCAGGGACGCCACCGCTTGCCACGATGGCAATCTTGTCAGCGTCGCATGCCACCGCACACCGCTGGCTGCACAGCCTCTCGCCACACGCGCCTGGAAAGGCCCCCAGGGCGACACGTTGGTGGATGTGCTGGAGCGCGGGTACAGAGTGGTTGCCTGGCGCGGCAAGCGCCTTGCCGCGGCCGTTGTCTTGCCGCGCCCGGAAGCTTGTCACTCACCGGGCCTTGCCGGGATGCGTGGCGCGTCGCGGCAAGTTCCTTGAGATGCCTTGGTTGGCCTTCCCGACAAGCTCCTCTTGCCGGGGCCTTGTCTCCTCGACATGAATACTTTGTTCTTCGATGGGTCCAAAGGAACCACGGAGGACCTTGGCGGTCACCCGGCAAGCCTTGCTGCGGGGTGCTGCAACTGCCCGTGCACAAGTTCGGGATACTAGGATACCCCTACTCTAGTACACCGACAGGAGCCCCCGGGCCTGGGCCACACACGGTGCCGAGCGCTGTTGGGCCAGGCCCAAAACAGGGCACGGGCACACGCGGCCTGGGTTACACCGTATCTTACTCCGTATCCACCACGCTCTCCCCCAACGGCACGCGTCGAATGTGGCGTCGTGGGAGAGATCATGGGTGGTTTCTTTATTCAGAAGGACGAAACGTCCGCCCCCTCCCTCTTTATAAGCAGGGGAAAACAGGGGCAGTTCGCCCATCTCGCCGGTTGTTACTCCAACTTCACAAATCTCCGCCGCTCCCCCCTTCTTCCCGAAGCTGAAAGAGAGCAGCGCTCCGCCCCCCATTGCCACTAGCACCACCAACGCCGTCGATCTCCCCCACCACCTCCGCCATGACTCCGAAAGCCGACAAGGGGAAGGGCGTGAAATCTGTCGAGGCGCAGCGGCTCGCGGCGCTGCGAAAGGAGTGGGCCATCTTCCCTCCTCAGCTTGGCACGAAGGAGCTGAGGGAGTACTACTACCTTTTCTGGTCGACAGAGACGCGAGTGCATCCGCGCACGAGGGTACTCCCGGCCGCTGCTTCGGAACTAGCTCCAAACGGGTACCCCTTCTTCGCGCTGTTCTTCTACTGCGGGCTCTGCCCGCCCTTCTCTGAATTCTTCTGTGACATCATGAACACCTACGGGTTCCGCCTCCTTGACTTCACCCCCAACGACGTTCTGACCATGGCAGTTTTCGCACATCTCTGCGAAAACTTTGTCGGAGTCCATCCAAACGTAGCCCTTTTCCGCCACTTCTTTATGCCCCGGGTTGAGAGAGGAGAGCCTCTTGCCGGCAGGATCGCCTGGATCTCGAGAGTCGGCAAGAAGGAAGCTTATCTGGAGGGAGAGCTCCGCAGCAAGTGGGAGGAATGGAGAGCAGAGTGGTGTTGGATTGTCGAGGAGAACCCACAGCCATTTACTGCCCTGCGCCAAGCCCCAATAGTGCGCGGCAATGATTGGAGCAATGTGGCCCCGGAAGACGACAGGTTGAAGATTGCCGTCACCCGGATCCTACGCCTCAGGCTTGCCGGGCTCACCGTAGGCGCCGTTGGCGCAGATTTTCTTCGCCGCCGCATCGCCCCCTTGCAGGAGAGGAGGAGACCCGCCTGGGAGTTCCAGAACTCGGCGGATATCATGAGGCTGCGCCCGGGCCTCAACTTCAACTTCACCGTCCTGGAGCTGGATGCGATGCTCTTGGAGCTGTTCAAGAGCGATCCTCAACACCCATTCATGTTGCCGAGGGGTGTGGTTCCGTTGTGCAACAACTCCGCGCTCGACCGCATCCGCGCAATGATGCTGTTGTGCGACTCGCATGGAATCGTCCCGACTTGGCAAGAGCCTGCAGACGACGCCGTGCGGGATTTCTTTGATGGCTTGGTAGAAGTGCCGGTCCGCGCCGACGAGCAGAAAAGCCTTACTCGCGACACCACCGACGCGGAGATGCAGCGCATCGCCACCAGGCTGGAAGAGGCGGCGGCAGCAGCTGCCGCGGGCGAGTTCAGGTTCACCGTGGAGGAGGCAGAGGCAGCAGAGGCAGCAAGTCTTGCCGAGCGGGAGGAGTTTGCCGGCGAGGAAGAGTTTGTCGGGCCTGAAGATGAGCCGAGCGAGCCTGGTGAGGGAGAGCTCATCGGACCCGAACCTTCAGACAGCTTGCCGCAAGCGGAGCCCCCAGCTCCACCAAGAAGGCGTCTCCGCAAGGCCGCGGACATAGCGGGGCGGCGGACGGGTCAACAGCCGCCGAGCCGCGCGACGCGCTCTACCGCGGCAAGCACTGTTGCCGCAGGAGCGCCTCCCGCCGCTGCGGCAACTGGGGCGGGGTCCTCCCGGTCCACTGCTACTGCCCCTGCCATGCGGGCAAGGGAACCTACTCCTCCGCCTCGTCGCGCTGGAGGCGAGCCGGACTTCGATCTCTCCGCGCTCAGCTCCGACGAGGAAGAAGAAGGGTAAGATTCTTTGCTGTTCTTGTAGTTTTCAATTTTTGTTGCTTTGCCTTGTATCTGATTTGCTTTACTCTGAACCTATTCCTTTTCAGGACGCTGGCCCAGAGAGCGGCGAAGAGAGCCAAGGCCCCGGTGATTGTCATCGAGGACGATCCAATTGCGACGGCAGGGGACATGTCCGAAACCACCTTGCCGGACCCGGCAAGCATTCCTCAAAGCAGCCCCCAGCGCAGCCCCCAGCCTAAGTATATGGTTTACTTCTTGCTGTCAGGTGCTCATGGGTGCTCTTTCTTCGCTGATATCTGACTGTTGGTTTGTGTAGGAGCAAAGCAGCCACACCAGGAGTTCCCGGAAGACGCTCCCGAAGTGCCATCTGCTTCGACTACACCGCCAAGGGAGGCTTCCCCAGCAAGGGATCGTTCTCCGGCAAGGGAGAACTCTCCGGCAAGGGACAGTTCTCCGGCAAGGGACAGCGCCAGCGACCCTCCGGTGGTTGAGACCACGACTGCAGGACCTAGTACAGGTAAGCCACTTGCTTGAAAACTTCCCTTTGGTTCTTCGTCTTCTGGTTTTCTTTTTTTGCATATTTGCTTGACTCCTCTCCCTTTTCCGTTCGCCAGATCCACCTGCCACGGAGCCGATGGAAACCGAGGTCGCCGGCGAGGAGGGCGCGCGCGGCGACACCGACGACATCGTTGCCACCGAAGGAGAAGCCGACGCTGATGATTCCGCTGGCGAAGAGGCCGCCAAGGCTGCCGCCGCAGAAGCTGGCGAGGGATCCGGCGATTGCACTGACGGCCTCGAGGCCGCAGGAGCGCCAGGCGCTGCGCCGACCGCCGATCCCTCCGCCGCTGCTGCGGAGCCAGGCTCTGAAGAGCCCCAGCCCGGTGCCTACTTGAAGGCCGGCGATGACATCTTCATCAAGCTCCCCTGGGCGTCAAGCTCCAGGGCGCCGGTCGAAGGAGAGATTCTGGATGGAGAGGTGCTCGCCTCCGTTGGGCTGACGTTGGTCGACGCGCCAAGCAGCAGCAGCGACGAGCCTGAGGAGGAGCGACTGCTGCGGAAGCTGCTGTCGCTCTACCGCGCCCGACAAGCCAAGCTGGCATCCCAAGAAGCACTTGTCGCGAAGGCGGGAGTGGACATCGAGAAGCGGGCGGAGGAGCTCCGGGGTCTCAGACAGGAAGCTCTCCGGTCCCTAGCGGAGGAGCGGGAGCAACTTCTCGAGGAGCGGAAAGCCTTTCTCCTCGAGAAGGCTGAAGTTGAAGAGAAGCAACGGCTTGTCGCCGAAAATCTATTTGCGCAAGAAGGAGAGTTGGCACAGCGCAAGGTCAACCTTGATAGCCACGAGGAGGAGCTTGTTGCGCGCGAGCAAGAAATTGGCGGGGCTCTCAAGGAAGCAAAGGATGCTGCCGCAGCTGCCGAGGCCGCCAAGAAGGAGCTGGAGACGAAGGTAGCAGCTGGAGGCTGATCTCAGGGCGAGCGGCGAGGAGCTTGCCGCGCTCAAGCGTGAGCGCGAGAAGGACGCTGCCGCTCATGGTGAGCTGCAGGGCCTTCTCGCTGAGAGGAGCAAGGAGCTCAGCGCCGCCAAGGATTCCAATGCAGATCTCGAGTTGAAGCTGGCTACTTTGACTCAAACGCTGGACGGCACCAGGGAGAAGGAGGTGGCCTTGTCGGAGAAGATCAAGGCCGACGAGGCGCTGCTGGCTCGTGCTGCTGCCGCCCAGGATACTTTTAGGGAGACTGTGGAGCACTGGACCGAGGGTCTTGTGAATGTTGCCGCCGCCATCAACGGGGAGCTAGCGCAGCTGGGGATGTTGGATTTCGGGTACTCCTCCGATGAGCACCTCCAACCCAGCGCCAAGCTCAGCTTGTTCTTCAAAGGCGTGGCGACGGCCCTCCAGCGACTCCGGGAGAAGATCCCAAAGCAGCTGGCCGACGAGTCGCGCAAGATCTGCGCGGGAGTTCTTCAGAAGGTGTTGATGAAGGTGGCCTTCCGCAACCCAGGCCTCAACCTCACCAACGTCCTCAGGTCCTTGCCGCCGGATGCTGATCTGGAGGCGCTCGAGGCCCTTGTCGCACCCATTGTGGACAAGGTGAGCGAAATCAAGAGGGTTGAGGGCGATCGCGTAGACTAGGCCGCCCGTTTTCTCTTTTTTCCTTGTCGCTGTTGGTCATGTTATGGGAACAATCTGTTAGAACTGCGACAAGTTATCTTGTAATATAACTCTATTTTGGGTAGAGATTGCTATGTTATTTCCTTTACTTGATTCCTTCCTTTGTATGCTTTTGCCCTACGCTTTTAGGGAACTTGTCGGCGCAGGCACCTGAGCCGCGAGCGCTGAGTGCGGGACGTCAGCAGCCTACTGGCGGTGCCGCTTCCGACAAGAAACCTTGTCGCAACTAGTCGTAGCTCACTTAAGTTGTTGAGCGGACTCGAAACAAAGTAAGGGCGCAACTAGCTATGAGTTGGTTCCTCCGCGCACAGGTTTTCCATACAAAGCACGGTCGTTTGAGGAAGATAACTTAAAAATTTAAAAACTGATTGCTCAAACTTTGGCAACTTAGCTTTTCTGTCACTTGCTTTCCAGTAACCCGGTAAGGCGAAACATCCTTGAACGATGCCCGATCCACACCATTATCTTCTCCTTTCCCCCTGGCAAACTTGTGTGCGAGGGAATCTTCCTTTCCTTTTTGAGAGAAAGAAAGAAGAGAAAATAAAGATATGGAGCCTTACGGCTCGTTATTGCTTACCGGGGGTAGGTGCTGCACAAAGTGTCAGATAACGCATGCAAAGTAAAAAGCATGAAATTGACAAGATGTGCGGAGCACATGAGTTTTACTTATGCACGGGTTCTGCGCCCGGCTTTGTACAAAGGATTAGATGCAACATCGGCAAGACTTGTACAAAAGGTGGTTCCCGGAACGGGTTCCGGCAACCGCGCCCTACGGGTAAAACTTACGAAGATGCTCAATGTTCCAGGAGTTGCTCACCGGAATGCCATCTTCGGTCTCAAGGCGGACAGCGCCAGGCCTAGTGACTCGTTTCACCCGGTAAGGGCCTTCCCACTTCGGCGTCAACTTGTTGGAATTCTTGGCGGACTAAACGCGCCGAAGAACAAGGTCGCCTTCCTCGAGACTTCTGGCATTAACTTTGCGGCTATGGTAGCGGCGCAAAGCTTGCTGGTATCGAGCAGCTCGTACAGCAACCTGAAGACGGTTCTCCTCAAGGAGCAGCGCGTCATCTTGTCGCAGCTGCTCTTGCTCAAGCTCATCATAAGGGAGCACTCGAGGTGATCCGTATACGAGTTCCGTGGGGAGAACTGCTTCTGCTCCATAGACTAGAGTGAAAGGTGCCTGGCCACTGGCTCGATTTGGCGTCGTCCTGATCGACCAAAGAACCACCGGCAGCTCCTGAATCCAGTTCTTTCCGCACTTGCGTAGCCTGTCGAAAGTTCTGGTCTTGAGCCCGCGCAGCACTTCAGCATTCGCCCTCTCCGCTTGACCGTTGCTTCTCGGATGAGCAATAGAAGCAAAGCAGACCTTGGCGCCAAGATCTTGGACGTACTGCATGAAGGTGCGGCTCGTAAATTGCGTGCCGTTGTCGGTGATGATCCTATTAGGGATCCCGAAATGGCAAACAATCGACCTGAAGAACTTGACTGCTGACTGTGCTGTCACCTTCCTCACTGGTTCCACTTCCGGCCACTTTGTGAACTTGTCGATTGCAACGTACAAGTACTCAAAGCCCCCGACAGCTCGGGGAAAGGGGTCGAGGATGTCGAGCCCCCAGACCGAAAATGGCCAGGATAAAGGGATCGTCTGGAGAGCTTGAGCTGGCTGGTGTATCTGCTTGGAATGGAACTGGCACGCTTCACACTTGGTTACTTGTGCAGTTGCATCCTGGAGGGCTGTTGGCCAAAAGAAACCTTGCCGGAATGCTTTGCCGGCAAGTGCTCTTGCGCCAATGTGGTGACCACATATGCCTCCATGTATCTCTGCCAACAGCTCTTGTCCGTCTTCCCGGCGAATACACTTCAATTTCACGCCGTTGAGTCTTCTTCTGTACAGTGTGCTGTTGACAAACTGGTACGTACTTGACTGCCGGGCTACTCTTTCCGCTTCTTCTTGCTCTTCGGGAAGCTCCCCTGTCTGAAGGAAACGGACAATCTGCTGCGCCCACGCTGGAGCTTGCGGCTCGACAACAAGGACTAAAGGCACATCTGCTGCTGCGGGAACATCCGCTCCTACGGCAAGAACCTGCGGCTGAGTCGGAGCTTGATGTTCCCCGGCAAGCTTGCCGGAGCAAAACTTGTCGGGAGCGTTTGCTTCAACGGAACAAACCCTAGGGCTCGCCGGAGCAGACTGCTCCTCAGCACCCTTGGTGTTGATTTTGATGACCTTCTTGGCGGCGGCTTCGGGGAGCTCTGCCGAAAAATAGTCACCAGAAATCAACTTCCTCTTCTTGCTCTGTCCAGTTGATGGCGTTACGGATGGTTGAGTCAGCTTGAGCACAAAGATCCCTGGTTCCACAGGTAACTTAAGTGCAGCGCACTTCGACAGGCCATCGGCAATGTCATTTTGAGGTCTTGGAACATGTTCCATCTGCAGGCCGTCAAAGTGCTCTTCTAGCTTTCTCACTTCATCAACGTAAGCTTCCATCAAACTGAAGCAAAGCTTGACAGTTCCAGTGCCCACTCGACAATCCTGCCTGTTGCTTCTGGATTTTGCAGTATCCTCTTCAGCGGAAAACGAGTGACGACTGTGATCTCATGTGCTTGGAAGTAATGGCGCAACTTTCTCAAGGCCATGAGAAGGCCGAAAAGCAATTTTGGCACACCAGAGTACCTTGATCTAGCTCCTTGCAGAAGGGAACTGACAAAGTAAACTGGGCGCTGCACCATTCTTTTCTGCATCTTCTCACGCTCCTGCGCAAATCCATCTTTGTCGGGACCAGAGCTTGCCGGTGAAGTCCCCTGCTTGTCGCTGGATGCATCTGCCGCGGTTGCCGGCTCATCATCCGCCTCCCTTTCCGCTACTAATGCAGCACTAACCACTTGATTGGTTGCCGCTATATACAGTAGCAACTTCTCTTGTGGCTTAGGTGCGACAAGTGTTGGAGTGGAGGACAGGTATCTCTTTAAGTCCTGCAGCGCAGCCTCCGCTTCCGGAGTCCATTTCATTGGACCTGCCTTTTTCAATATTTTGAAAAATGGCAGGGCGTGCTCAGCAGACCTAGAGATGAACCTACTGAGAGCATCTACACAACCGGCAAGTCTTCGTACATCCTTGACGCGCTTTGGTGCTTCAATCTGCTCAATGGCCTTGATCTTGTCGGGATTGGCTTCAATTCCCCGTTGAGACACGAAGAACCCGAGAAGCTTGCCGGAAGGGACTCCAAACACACACTTCTCGGGGTTAAGCTTGAGGTTGATCTTGCGCAGATTTGCAAAGGTTTCGTCTAAATCTTGAATCAGAGTCGCTTTGTCCTTGCTCTTGACCACTATGTCATCCATGTAGGCTTCCACATTTCTGTGCATTTGCGGCTCAAAAGCGTCGTTGACTACCCTTGCAAATGTTGAACCAACATTCTTTAAACCGAAGGGCATCCGTACGAAACAGTATGTGCCACATGGGGTAATGAATGCGGTCTTCTCGTCATCTTCTTCTACCATGAAGATCTGATGGTATCCTGAGTATGCATCAAGAAATGAAAGCAAGTCACATCCGGCCGTGGAGTCAACAATCTGGTCAATGCGCGGCAAGGGAAATGGGTCTTTGGGACAAGCTTTATTGACATCGGTAAAGTTGATACAAAGCCTCCATTTCCCGTTTGCCTTACGCACGACTACAGGATTGGCCAACCACGTAGGATGGAGCACTCCTCTGACAAGGCCTGCCGCTTCCAATTTCTTGATTTCTTCACCAATGAATTCTTGGCGCTCCAGTGCCTGTTTCCTGACTTTCTGCTTGACGGGCCGCGCATGAGGACAGACGGCAAGATGGTGCTCGATTACTTTCCTGGGAACACCGGGGATGTCAGACGGTTGCCATGCAAACACGTCGACGTTCGCTCGCAGGAAAGCAATGAGCGCGCTTTCCTATTCAGGGTCGAGAGTGGCACTGATGGTGAAGGTACCACCAGTGCCATCCTCCTTGGCGGACACCTTCTTGGTTTCTGGTGGAGCTGCCATTGTCTTCTTACACTTGCCGGTGGAGCTCGATGGTGCGTCCTCGACGGTAGTGCAGCACTCCGAAGAGGTGCGCTTGCCGGAGTGGGCATCAGAACTCTTGCCGGACTTGGTGTTCTTCTTCGCCCCGGGAGCTTCAGCGGCAAGTGACTTGCGATTTGTTGCGGCTGCTGCTTCCCGGTAGATCTTGTCGGCGCAGATAAGAGCATCCTTCTTGTCGCCAGGGACAGAGATGACACTTATCGGGCCTGGCATCTTCAGTATGTTGTATGCATAGTGAGAGGCTGCCATGAATTTGGCGAGCGCCGGACGACCGAGTATCCCATTGTAAGGCAATGGAAAGTCAGCAACGTCAAAAGTGACCCTCTCAGTCCTGAAGTTCAACTCGTTGCCAAATGTTACCGGCAACGTGATCTTTTGTCACACCCTAGCTAGTCATGCATCAGAGTGTGTGCATCATGTTTAAATTTCCATTTAATTTGAAATGGGGATTTGTGAAACCCTCAGAATCATTTTTGAAAATGATCCAAATAAAAATTTCTCCAAAAAGGTCCAAGAAAATGCTCATGTTGCTCTCTGAAAATATTGGACAGAGATAAAATCAACCCAATATTTTTAGGAGCTCATAGGTAATTATTTTGGGCATTTGGAATTAATGCATAAATATTTGCATTGGAAATATATTAACTATATATATTAATATATGTCCAAATATTATGCCAATTATAAAGGAGCTCTGGAATAATATATCTAGCCCCTGCAAAAATTGGCATAAGTTAAATAAATGATTTAATATATTATTTAAATCAAAACAAATGTCAGAAATTAGAAAACAGAAAAAAATAAAAGGGAGAAGCTTACCTGGGCTCCTCCCTGTGCCGCCCATCCAGCTGGCCGGCCCAGCCAGCAGGCGGCCCAGCCCGTCTCCCTCCTCTCTCGTCTTCGTCCCGACAGAGGGAGGGGAGTGTGGCCGGCGGGCGCGCGCGCCACCGCGCCACGCCACCTCTCTCCCTGCCTGCCTGCCCTCCCCTCCTCGCCTCGATGCCCCTGGACGACGCCACGCCTTCCCCCGGCTCTCTCTCACTCGCCCTCGGCTCTTCCCTCCTCTCCCTCGCTCTCTCTCTCACACAGCCGAACACCACCGTCGCCGACGTTCGCCATAGCAGCCGTCTCCGGCCACCCCTCGCTCCCCCGACTAGCTCAGAAGCTCCGCCACAACCCCCTCTTCCTCCCCACCGCTTCACGGGCCTCCGGAAGCCCTGCATCGCCGCCACGTCGCCGTTCCCCTCTTCGGGCTCCGACCATCATCGTCGTCGAATTCACCGTCTCCAGCGCGTCTCCGAGCCCGCTTCGACGCCCACTGCAACCGCGGTGAGCCCCCGAGTCGTTTCCCCCTTCTCCCCTGGTCTCTTTCGACCTCTAGGCCTTAGCCCCACCTTGGCCGAGAGCTCCACGCCGCCGGCGATGTCGCCGTCGTGGCCACGGTCGCCGTAGCGCCCAACCGAGCACACCATCGTGCTCCACACCTCACTAGGAGCACGTAGCACGCACCAACACCTCCCCTAACGCCCTGCAACGCCGATTCCGACCGCACCCGAACTCCGGCCGCCGCAGCCGAGCTCGCCGCCGTCAACTCCGGCCACCCCGAGCCCAACCACCACCACCAATAGTCGCGGCTCAACCTCAGCAACACGTAGATGCCTTCCGCCGTCCATTTGGTTGCCGGAATGGCAAAAAGCACTTTCGCCGCCGTCTCGGGCCTCGCCGGCGTCATGTCGCCGGTGGGGTTTGACTTGTCCGATCTGGGGTTTGACCCCCGAGGGTCACTGACGCGTGGGCCCTGTCGGTCAGGTGGTTAGATTAGCGCTAACTACTGTTAGTCAACCCCCCCTGACACTGACAGTGGGCCCCAGCGCCACTAATCCCTAATTAGGATTAATTTAATCCTGTTTAACCCCCCTGTCACTGACGTGTGGGCCCCACACGTCAGGTTTGACCTCAGCCAGCCGCAGTTGACCACTGACGTCATGCTGACGTCATGCTGGCGCAATAATTATATTTCTGGCTTTAATTTTAATCAGGAAATTCCAGAATATTATTTAAACTTCAAAAATTCATAACTTTTATTCTGTAACTCCAAATTAGACAAATTATATATGAAAAATGATCAGAAAAATCCAATCTATCCATCTGTACTATTTTCATGCATGATCAAACAAGTTAAATTGATGTTTTAAGCAGAACAAGAAAAAGCACTTTAAAAGGCCATATTTGAGATTGAAATTTGAATCTTTGATTCAAATTTGTTCAAACCCTTCTGGTTTTAGTTGCATTAGCCCAACACACTCATATTGCCATGTTTCATGCATGCATCATATTGTTGCACATTGTTTGGTGATGGTTGTGTATCGGTGTCCTTTGCGACAGGTTCTGCCTCCGAGGAGTACCGTGATTACCCTAACGAAGAACCGTATCCGTGCATCGAACCATCAGGCAAGCAACCAACCATTTGATCATATCGATACAATCCCATGTTCTCGCTCCTGCTCTCTTTTACTGCATTAAGACAACGCGTTTCAAACTGCTGTGTGCTTCGGTAGTTGAACCCATTTCCTCTGCATGACCTGTCATTGCCACAGTAACTAGATGAAACCCACTAGCATGTGTAGGAGTTGATTGAGCCATATGTATGTGTTGTTCCTACCTTGCTATGCCTGCTATGCTTAGAGTCGTGTCAGGTCTGGTTCATCTGGGTGATGGGCTGGAGTGAAATGTTTATGTCGGTAATGAGAGTGGTGTGGTGAACACGATTTGGTAAAGGTATCGATGAGAGGCCATGTAGGAGTACATGGTGGGTTGTTTCATTGAAGCCGACCTTAGGCACTAAGATCTGTATGTGTGATTTAAGATACAGCTAGTACCATGCATTGGGCCCTGAAATATGACCCCGCTCGACTTCTTATTCACCCTAGCTCTCTGTCCAGGAGTTGCAAGTAGTTTCTGGTGTTTGTAGCCTACTGGAGGCCGTGGACAGCGCTGACCGTAGGGGTGGGCTGTGATGCGGTAGGTACGTGGCCGGGTGTACCGAATACCCGTTAGGTATCTCGGGAACCCTGTTCACATCGTTCGGGGCCGTATGGGAAACCTCGGCCGGACTCCCTGCGGATGGAACCTGGATAGGCGATAAACCTAGACTAGAGGCTTAAGTGTTTAGGTAGGTCGTGGCCGACACCCACGTTGGGCTTCCGCTTGAAGGTTGCCGAGTACATGTCGTGTAAGCGACGGTAAGTGGTGAGAGCGTGTATGAAGAAGTACACCCCTGCAGGGTTAACATGATCTATTCGAATAGCCGCGTCCGCGGTAAAGGACTACTTGGTTGCCTATACAGTTCATAGACAAGTAAATGGAACTACTAAAAGCCTCAAGATAAGTGTGAGTGCCGAGGATGGCTCTTCCGTAGGAAGACGGAGGTGGATCCTCGGTAGTGTATTGAAGTGGTGAGTAGTGGACTCGTGTGCGCAAAACCATTTCAAGTTGGAGTATCGTAGGATAGCCTAGCCAAGAGTCAAAGCTGGCTTGCTGCAATAACTCCACCAACCCTTCTTGATACTATGCATGTATGTAGGATCTGATGTAAGTCTTGCTGAGTACCTTTGTACTCATGTTGCTATAATCTACATTTTTACAGAAGACGCTGCAACCCCTTCTGATGGGTTCTATGTAGACGTTGACATCAACGAGTAGGCTAAAGACCCAGGTGGTGACCCTGAGCTTGTGAAGGACCACGTAGTATAGCTAGGCTTTCCAAGCCTCTTTTATTTTACTAGTTGTCTGTACTCAGACAAGTTACTTCCGCTGCTGGTTTGTATGACTGTATGACTTGTATGTTGGGTCGTGAGACCCGTACCTTTGTGTATGTTATGTATGGCTCCTGAGCCTTAAATAAAGTACTTGTGTCATAGAGTCATGTTGTGATGCTTCGTTGTATTTGCACATATCGAGCATATTGTGTGTATGATTGAAATGCTTGGTATGTGTGGGATCTGACTATCTAGTTGTTTATCTTTAGTAGCCTCTCTTACCGGGAAATGTCTCCTAGTGTTACCGCTGAGCCATGGTAGCTTGCTACTGCTCTGGAACACTTAGGCTGGCCGGCATGTGTCCTTCTTCGTTCCTGTGTCTGTCCCTTCGGGGAAATGTCACGCTTTGAGTACCGGAGTCCTGTTAGCCCGCTACAGCCCGGTTTACCGGAGTCCTGCTAGCCCAGTGCTACAGCCCGGACCCACTTGCTGATGACCGACACGTTCGAAGCTGGGTCATGGATGCCTGTCCCTGTAAGTCTGTGCCACTTTGGGTTTACGACTAGTCATGTCAGCCCGGGCTCCTTATCATATGGATGCTAGCGACACTATCATATACGTGAGCCAAAAGGCGCAAACGGTCCCGGGCAAAGGTAAGGCGACACCCGTGGGGATACCGTGCGTGAGGCCGCAAAGTGATATGAGGTGTTACCGGCTAGATCGATGTGACATCGAGTCGGGGTCCTGACAGCGTTGGCATCAGAGCCGGACTGCCTGTAGGTTCTCCAAGCCAAACTGGTCGATGTTGAGTCTAGAAATTCTTTAGTTATATGTAGGGGAATTGTTTGTGGGTTGGAACGTAAGGCTCTTTTTACTCCTTTATCTTATGACATTCTGATCTGAGTCAGTCCATTCTTCCACCGGGGGATAAGGAATTAGGATCTATTCTCTCTATCAGGATCACGTGTTACTAATCAGTAGTACCTTATAAGTTTGATGGATACAAGCCTAGTTCAGTTCTACTACCACATTATGTTGCTAGAATGGTCTCAGAACTTGATATGATGATGATGAGTGTGTATGAAATCCTTTGTCAAATGTCTCAAAATCCTTCTTGAGCATTTACAGCTGTTATGCTGCCGAAATTTTGCTAGAAATTCTAATGCCTTGCATTATGATTGTGCTTTCAGATGGCCACTCGCGACCTCAATCAAGTGGTTCGCCTGACTCGATGCCTAGATGTACCCGGCCATACTGCCAAGTTGGTCAGGGTAATGACTGAGGCTGGATACCGCTGGTATCCTGAGTACACGGTCGAAGAGCAATTCCGAGACTTTAATCAAAGCCAGTATCTCTGCACTGTCAGGATATTTCCATCTTATCCTGGATCCACCGAGCCTCTTCACTGCTCCTATGGACTCGGGGTTACTATTGAGATGGCTGTGCAGGACGCCGCCTACTCTATGATGACCATTATGCGAGTCAGATCTGGTCTATTTCGGGACTCTGATTTCCGGTATATGCCAGGATCACTTCCGGGAGCACAAGGGTATCTCCAGGCTATTTATGCTGACCCCACTCAGGAGGATTCACGGACTCGCACCACTGCTGAGATGCTCGAGGATAAGGACCGTGAAAATCGGGCCTTGAGGTTAGAGCTCTTCAATACCCGTGCTGACCACTGGGCCACTTTGACTCGGTTCGCACCGGCGGTGCAAGCTGGATTCTCAGATATGCGCGATCTCTATCCTGTGAGATCTGCTCTGCCAGACGTGATGGTTTGGCGTGATGTAGGAGGCATCACCCCACCTCGCGGTCCCCGCAGGCCACCGTCTGTTGGTCCAAGGCCTCATCCTAGCCCCTATGGTCCACAAGCTCCGCGAGATCGTCTGTTTCCGGATGAACATGTTGAGCTTCCAGGCTATGGAGGTGACTTTTACGAGGACTACTACGGATCGGTCTGAGTTAGTGGTAGTATCCCTAGTTCGCACTAGCTGTGTCGTCTATCGTCCCGCGTGACTCGTGGGATATGACCTAGTTGTACTCCTTCCGGAGGTGTAGAAAAATAATGTATAGGAGCTTGGAATGCCTCCGATGAGATGTAATCCTCTTTCACCGTAATAGTACTTTGTTTGGTCTTGTACTAAACCCTGTATGGTGTGTATGACGATGGAATAAAGAAGCAGTTTCTGTATCTACCATGTCATACGGATGATCATCTTGCATTCCGAATTATTCCTTACATTCTGTATCCTATGTCGGAATTTTATCATTCTGACTAAATCATTGTCTTGTTTACCTAGGATGGTCAACACGCGCGCTAACCCTGCTTCTCAAGAGCAGGCCGAAGGCAGTGAAGGCAGGAATGAAAATCTGCCTCATCCTCCTTCACTAGCCGAGGTTATGATGGAAGCTGAGAGAAACAAGCGGGAGACCAACCGTTTGTTGGAGCGTATTGAACAGAATACAGCACACCATCAGAGGGACTAACGTGGTGTCACTCAGTGATTTTATCAAATTGCATCCACCCACGTTCCACCACTCCGTCGAGCCTCTCGACGCTGATGACTGGCTTCGCAGTATCTCTCACAAGCTGCGTTCCGCGCTAGTAGCTGAGGCTGACAAGGTCACCTTTGCTGCATATCATCTTGAAGGCCCCGCCAGTCTATGGTGGGAAAATTATGGAGCTATGCGCCCAGCGGGCCATGTCACTACTTGGGCTGAGTTCAGCGAGGCTTTCCGTGAGCATCATATTCCGGAGGGTCTCATGGACCGTAAACGTGAAGAATTTTGCAGTTTCACCCAAGGCCGACTTTCTGTGGATGTTTACAGCAGGGAGTTTGGTAATCTCGCACGATATGCAACTGAGGAAGTGTCTACCGATGCCAAGAAGCAAGCAAGGTTCCGTAAGGGCCTTAGTCCTGAGCTTCGCCGCGACCTCCGTCTGCATGAGGTGCACATCCTTTCCAGAAACTTGTCAACAAAGCCATCAGTGCTGAAACTGGTCAGACTGACTATGACGCAACACGCAAGCATGGCCGTGACATGGGTTCCTCAACCGGTGCTGGTCCTCAGAAGCGCCGTGTGTGGGTACCCAACACCGCCCTGCCACCCAGGTTCACACCGAGGCCATCTTTCCAGGCGCCTCGCCCCGTTCAACAGTCTGCACCGGCCAAGCCCTATGGGGGTCCAACCAACAATGCTCCTCCACGTACCAGTTCTGTGACTTGTTTCAAGTGTGGGGAATCTGGCCACTATATGCGTGAGTGTCCCCAGACCAACCCCAATCAATCTGCTAAAGCTGTTGGCCGTGGCAAGCCGACAGGAAAAGTATTCCACGCCAAGCCGGTCACCGCTACACGTGGCCATGTCAACTGTATCTCTGCCGAAGAAGCTCAAGAGGATCCCAACATCGTTCTCGGTACGCTTCTTGTTAATTGCCACCCGGCATCTGTTCTTTTCGATACAGGAGCCTCTCATTCTTTTATATCCTAAAATTATGCTCGTTTGCATAACGTTGCATTCTGTGACATGCCATCCACTATGGAAATTTCTACCCCTGGTTCTAGATGGCAGACCTCTAGGGTAAGTTATGGAAATGAAATCCAAGTCGACAGACTTGTTTTCCTCGCATCTTTGATAGCCCTTAAATCTTCAGATATTAATATCATTTTGGGTATGGACTGGATGTCAGCTCATCAAGCCAAAATTGATTGCTTCTCTAGGACTGTTCAACTCACCCATCCTTCGGGGAAGATAGTCAATGTCTTGACCCGAATAGCCAAGCGACAGTTATATTCTCTTAACGCTAGCCCTTTGCCAGACCTTGAGGACGTTCCGGTAGTCCGTGACTTCCCGGATGTCTTTCCAGAGGAATTGCCAGGTGTTCCACCTGACAGGGATGTTGAGTTCGTAATAGACCTCATTCCCCGGAACCGTTCCGATTGCTAGAAGACCCTATAAGATGGCACCCCTAGAACTAGCCGAGCTTAAGAAACAACTCGATGAGTCCTTGAAAAAGGGTTTCATCCGCCCTAGTTCATCTCCGTGGGCTTGCCCCGTCCTATTCGTCAAGAAGAAGGATGGTACGGACCGGATGGTTGTAGATTACCGACCTGTCAATCTGTTCACAATCAAGAACAAATATCCGCTTCCCAGGATCAACGACCTGTATGATCAGCTCGCTGGATCCTCAGTCTTCTCCAAGATGGATTTGAGGTTGGGCTACCATCAAATCAAAATCAGAAACGGGGACATTCCTAAAACGGCCTTTGTTACTCGTTATGGCCAATACGAGTACACCGTCATGTCCTTCGGTTTAACCAACGCTCCAGCCACCTTTTCTCGGTTAATGAACTCAATCTTCATGGAGTATTTGGATAAATTCGTCGTGGTTTACCTCGATGATATACTCATCTACTCCAAGAACGAGGAAGAACATGCCGAACATCTAAGGCTAGTGTTGAAGAAACTTCGAGAGCATCGCCTTTATGCCAAATTTTCTAAATGTGAATTCTGGTTGTCAGAAGTGACCTATCTGGGTCATTTAATATCTGGTAAAGGTATTGCTGTTAACCCTGAGCGAGTTCAAGCCGTCCTTAACTGGACTCCACCTGAATCGGTCAAGCAAGTTCGGAGTTTTCTGGGCTTAGCGAGCTATTGTCGTCGCTTTGTCGAGAACTTCTCCAAGGTTGCTAAACCTCTAACCGAACTCCTCAAGAAAGATAAAAAGTTCGAATGGACTCCACAATGTGAGCACAGCTTTCAGGAACTGAAAAGACGCCTGACCTCTGCTCCCGTACTGGTACCGCCAGACTTCTCCAAGGACTTTGTTATCTACTGCGACGCCTCGCGACAAGGACTAGGTTGCATTCTCATGCAAGATCGACACGTAATTGCCTACGCTTCACGGCAATTGCACCCACATGAGGAGAATTATCCTACTCATGATCTAGAACTTGCAGTCGTAGTCTATGCACTTAAGACCTGGCGACATTACCTCCTCGGTAATCGTTGCGAAATATTCACTGATCACCAAAGCCTGAAGTACATCTTCACCCAACCGGATCTGAATCTCAGGCAAAGACGTTGGGTTGAGTTGATCACAGACTTCGACTTAGGAATAACCTATACCCCAGGGAAAGCCAACGTCATGGCTGATGCGCTAAGTCGTAAATCTTATTGTAACAACCTGATGTTACAACAAAGTCAACCGCGTCTCCATGAGGAATTTCGGAAGCTTAACCTTCACATTGTACCTCAAGGTTTTCTCTCCACCTTGGTGGCAAAACCTACCCTTATGGATCAGATTATCAAGGCACAGAAGGTAGATCCGGGAATCTCCCGCATCAAGAGAAACATTCAGAAAGGAATTGCGAATTGCTTCTCCATTAATGATCAAGGGGTCGTATACTTCGGGAATCGACTAGTGGTTCCCAAAGTGCGAAACCTGAGGCGTTTGATCCTTAAGGAAGCTCATGAATCTCCTCTCACCATTCATCCCGGTAGTACTAAGATGTATCAGGACCTACGCCAGAGGTTCTGGTGGACTAGGATGAAGAGAGAAATTGCTCAGTATATTGCTAATTGCGACGTCTGTCGTCGTGTGAAAGCAGAGCACCAACGGCCTGCTGGCACCCTTCAACCCTTAGCTATTCCTGAATGGAAATGGGATAAAATTAGTATGGATTTCATTACCGGTTTTCCCAGGACCAAGAGAGGGAATAATGCTATTTTCGTCGTGGTCGATCGTCTTTCCAAAGTAGCCCATTTCCTACCTGTTCGTGAGAGTATAACCGCTAGTCAGCTGGCAGACTTATACATCTCCCGAATAGTGTCCCTCCATGGTGTTCCTTTGGAAATTAAGTCGGATCGAGGAAGTCTTTTCACCTCTCGATTTTGGGAAAGTTTCCAAAATGCTATGGGGACTCGTCTCTCCTTTAGCACCGCTTTCCACCCTCAGTCAAGTGGTCAAGTGGAACGCGTCAAGCAAATTCTAGAAGACATGCTTCGAGCCTCTGTTATCTCATTCGGAATGGATTGGGAGAAGTGCCTTCCATTTGCCGAATTCGCTTACAACAACAGCTATCAATCTAGCTTGGGTAAAGCCCCTTTTGAAGTTCTCTATGGACGACGGTGTCGAACGCCCCTTAACTGGTCAGAGACCGGGGAAAGACAATTCTTTGGCCCGGATATGATTCAGGAAGCAGAAGAACAAGTTCGCATCGTTCGTGAAAAGTTGAAAACAGCCCAATCTCGTCAAAAGAGTCAATATGACCGAAAACATAAGGCTATGACCTTCGAGGTTGACGAGAAGGCTTATCTTCGGGTCACCCCTCTGAAGGGAACCCATCGTTTCGGTATCAAAGGCAAATTGGCTCCTCGTTACACTGGACCTTTTCGCATTCTCGCCAAACGAGGAGAAGTTGCCTACCAGTTGGAACTACCTCCGCACCTCTCCAGAGTCCACGATGTCTTCCACGTTTCTCAACTCAGGCGTTGCTTCTCGGATCCTATCCGTGGAGTGGACCACGAAATGCTTGATCTCCAAGATAATCTTACATATCGAGAGTACCCCGTGCGTATCCTCGATCAGGCCGAACGTACCACCCGACGTCATAATATCAAGTTCCTCAAAGTTCAATGGTCGCACCATTCTGAGGATGAAGCAACTTGGGAAAGGGAGGATCGTCTTCGACTTGAGTATCCCGCCTTCTTCCCGGAGGAACCCGAATCTCGGGACGAGATTCTTTTGAGTGGGGGTGAGTTGTCACACCCTAGCTAGTCATGCATCAGAGTGTGTGCATCATGTTTAAATTTCCATTTAATTTGAAATGGGGATTTGTGAAACCCTCAGAATCATTTTTGAAAATGATCCAAATAAAAATTTCTCCAAAAAGGTCCAAGAAAATGCTCATGTTGCTCTCTGAAAATATTGGACAGAGATAAAAATCAAACCAATATTTTTAGGAGCTCATAGGTAATTATTTTGGGCATTTGGAATTAATGCATAAATATTTGCATTGGAAATATATTAACTATATATATTAATATATGTCCAAATATTATGCCAATTATAAAGGAGCTCTGGAATAATATATCTAGCCCCTGCAAAAATTGGCATAAGTTAAATAAATGATTTAATATATTATTTAAATCAAAACAAATGTCAGAAATTAGAAAACAGAAAAAAAATAAAAGGGAGAAGCTTACCTGGGCTCCTCCCTGTGCAGCCCATCCAGCTGGCCGGCCAGGCCAGCAGGCGGCCCAGCCCGTCTCCCTCCTCTGTCGTCTTCGTCCCGACAGAGGGAGGGGAGTGTGGCCGGCGCGCGCGCGCCCCACCGCGCCACGCCACCTCTCTCCCTGCCTGCCTGCCCTCCCCTCCTCGCCTCGATGCCCCTGGACGACGCCACGTCTTCCCCCGGCTCTCTCTCACTCGCCCTCGGCTCTTCCCTCCTCTCTCTCGCTCTCTCTCTCACACAGCCGAACACCACCGTCGCCGACGTTCGCCATAGCAGCCGTCTCCGGCCACCCCTCGCTCCCCCGACTAGCTCAGAAGCTCCGCCACAACCCCCTCTTCCTCCCCACCGCTTCACGGGCCTCCGGAAGCCCTGCATCGCCGCCACGTCGCCGTTCCCCTCTTCGGGCTCCGACCATCATCGTCGTCGAATTCACCGTCTCCAGCGCGTCTCCGAGCCCGCTTCGACGCCCACTGCAACCGCGGTGAGCCCCCGAGTCGTTTCCCCCTTCTCCCCTGGTCTCTTTCGACCTCTAGGCCTTAGCCCCACCTTGGCCGAGAGCTCCACGCCGCCGGCGATGTCGCCGTCGTGGCCACGGTCGCCGTAGCGCCCAACCGAGCACACCATCGTGCTCCACACCTCACTAGGAGCACGTAGCACGCACCAACACCTCCCCTAACGCCCTGCAACGCCGATTCTGACCGCACCCGAACTCCGGCCGCCGCAGCCGAGCTCGCCGCCGTCAACTCCGGCCACCCCGAGCCCAACCACCACCACCAATAGTCGCGGCTCAACCTTAGCAACACGTAGATGCCTTCCGCCGTCCATTTGGTTGCCGGAATGGCAAAAAGCACTTTCGCCGCCGTCTCGGGCCTCGTCGGCGTCATGTCGCCGGTGGGGTTTGACTTGTCCGATCTGGGGTTTGACCCCCGAGGGTCACTGACGCGTGGGCCCTGTCGGTCAGGTGGTTAGATTAGCGCTAACTACTGTTAGTCAACCCCCCCTGACACTGACAGTGGGCCCCAGCGCCACTAATCCCTAATTAGGATTAATTTAATCCTGTTTAACCCCCCTGTCACTGACGTGTGGGCCCCACACGTCAGGTTTGACCTCAGCCAGCCGCAGTTGACCACTGACGTCATGCTGACGTCATGCTGGCGCAATAATTATATTTCTGGATTTAATTTTAATCAGGAAATTCCATAATATTATTTAAACTTCAAAAATTCATAACTTTTATTCTGTAACTCCAAAATAGACAAATTATATATGAAAAATGATCAGAAAAATCCAATCTATCCATCTGTACTATTTTCATGCATGATCAAACAAGTTAAATTGATGTTTTAAGCAGAACAAGAAAAAGCACTTTAAAAGGCCATATTTGAGATTGAAATTTGAATCTTTGATTCAAATTTGTTCAAACCCTTCTGGTTTTAGTTGCATTAGCCCAACACACTCATATTGCCATGTTTCATGCATGCATCATATTGTTGCAAATTGTTTGGTGATGGTTGTGTATCGGTGTCCTTTGCGACAGGTTCTGCCTCCGAGGAGTACCGTGATTACCCTAACGAAGAACCGTATCCGTGCATCGAACCATCAGGCAAGCAACCAACCATTTGATCATATCGATACAATCCCATGTTCTCGCTCCTGCTCTCTTTTACTGCATTAAGACAACGCGTTTCAAACTGCTGTGTGCTTCGGTAGTTGAACCCATTTCCTCTGCATGACCTGTCATTGCCACAGTAACTAGATGAAACCCACTAGCATGTGTAGGAGTTGATTGAGCCATATGTATGTGTTGTTCCTACCTTGCTATGCCTGCTATGCTTAGAGTCGTGTCAGGTCTGGTTCATCTGGGTGATGGGCTGGAGTGAAATGTTTATGTCGGTAATGAGAGTGGTGTGGTGAACACGATTTGGTAAAGGTATCGATGAGAGGCCATGTAGGAGTACATGGTGGGTTGTTTCATTGAAGCCGACCTTAGGCACTGAGATCTGTATGTGTGATTTAAGATACAGCTACTACCATGCATTGGGCCCTGAAATATGACCCCGCTCGACTTCTTATTCACCCTAGCTCTCTGTCCAGGAGTTGCAAGTAGTTTCTGGTGTTTGTAGCCTACTGGAGGCCATGGACAGCGCTGACCGTAGGGGTGGGCTGTGATGCGGTAGGTACGTGGCCGGGTGTACCGAATACCCGTTAGGTATCTCGGGAACCCTGTTCACATCGTTCGGGGCTGTATGGGAAACCTCGGCCGGACTCCCTGCGGATGGAACCTGGATAGGCGATAAACCTGGACTAGAGGCTTAAGTGTTTAGGTAGGTCGTGGTCTACACCCACGTCGGCTTTCGCTTGAAGTCTGCCGAGCACATGTCGTGTGCAGACGCTAAGTGGTGGAAACATGTATGAAGAAGTACACCCCTGCAGGGTTATCATAATCTATTCGAATAGCCGCGTCCGCGGTAAAGGACTACTTGGTTGCCTATACAGTTCATAGACAAGTAAATGGAAACTACTAAAAGCCTCAAGATAAGAGTGAGTGCCGAGGATGGCTCTTCCGTAGGAAGACGAAGGTGGATCCTCGGTGGTGTATTGAAGTGGTGAGTAGTGGACTCGTGTGCGCAAAACCATTTCAAGTTGGAGTATCGTAGGATAGCCTAGCCAAGAGTCAAAGCTGGCTTGCTGCAATAACTCCACCAACCCTTCTTGATAACATGCATGTATGTAGGATCTGATGTAAGACTTGCTGAGTACCCTTGTACTCATGTTGCTATAATCTACATTTTTACAGAAGACGCTGCAACCCCTTCTGATGGGTTCTATGTAGACGTTGACATCAACGAGTAGGCTAAAGACCCAGGTGGTGACCCTGAGCTTGTGAAGGACCACGTAGTATAGCTAGGCTTTCCAAGCCTCTTTTATTTTAGTAGTTGTCTGTACTCAGACAAGTTACTTCCGCTGCTGGTTTGTATGACTGTATGACTTGAATGTTGGGTCGTGAGACCCGTACCTTTGTGTATCTTATGTATGGCTCTCTGAGCCTTAAATAAAGTACTTGTGTCATAGAGTCATGTTGTGATGCTTCGTTGTATTTGCACATATCGAGCATATTGTGTGTATGATTGAAATGCTTGGTATGTGTGGGATCTGACCATCTAGTTGTTTATCTTTAGTAGCCTCTCTTACCGGGAAATGTCTCCTAGTGTTACCGCTGAGCCATGGTAGCTTGCTACTGCTCTGGAACACTTCGGCTGGCCGACATGTGTCCTTCTTCGTTCCCGTGTCTGTCCCTTCGGGGAAATGTCACGCTTTGAGTACCGGAGTCCTGTTAGCCCGCTACAGCCCGGTTTACCGGAGTCCTGCTAGCCCAGTGCTACAGCCCGGACCCACTTGCTGATGACCGACACGTTCGAAGCTGGGTCATGGATGCCTGTCCCTGTAAGTCTGTGCCACTTTGGGTTTACGACTAGTCATGTCAGCCCGGGCTCCTTATCATATGGATGCTAGCGACACTATCATATACGTGAGCCAAAAGGCGCAAACGGTCCCGGGCAAAGGTAAGGCGACACCCGTGGGGATACCGTGCGTGAGGCCGCAAAGTGATATGAGGTGTTACCGGCTAGATCAATGTGACATCGAGTCGGGGTCCTGACATCTTTCCCTTAGGCTTGCTCCTTCCCGGATTGATTCCTTGGAACGTGTCGGTCTCTTCGAGCTCGCCATCAGGGATTTGGAGTTTCTGGAGTACCGCGGAGGAGATCAGGTTCAAGCCGGCCCCGCCGTCAACTAGCATCTTAGTGACCTTGAGGTTGCGGATAGTTGGTGAAACCAACATTGGCAAGCACCCGACCGCAGTTATGCGATCAAGGTGGTCCTCAATATCAAAGATGATAGGTGTGCTGGATCATTTCAGAGGCTTGCGTGACTCGATGGGTGGTTCTGCCGCGTTGACTTCCCGCACCCACTGCTTGAGCTGGCGGTGTGAAGTATGCAGAGAAGCACCGCCGTCAATGCACAGGACCTCTATGGCTTTCTGGAACTCCTGCTCATCGGTCTCGTCATCATCCATATCTTCATCGTCATCATCATCTTCATCCTTGTCGCGGCCGCGGGGAGGTCTGTCTCCATGCCGCTGCTTGGCCTTGCCGCGGCGTCCTCCTCGGCCGGGACGTTTCTTGCCGGCTCCTCCAGCACCTTCCTGGGCTTTCTCCTTGTCGCGTCGCTCATATTCAGCTTTTTGCTGTTCGACAAGCTGTTCGACCTTGTTGCAGCTCTGGAGGTCATGGCCCTTGGTGCGGTGGATCTTGCAGTACTGCTTGTTGGTGCCGTCCTGCTTGTCGGCGACCGCCACAGCCTCCTCGCCGGAGCTACCAGCTTTGGCTTTCTTGGCGCCACCTCCGTTGCCGGACTTCTCAATGACTAGCACATCTTTGCCTTTCTTCTTCCTGTTGTTCCGCCGCCGGTTTTTCTTTGCCGGGGCAGTCTCCTCACTATCAGATCCTCCTGCTCCTACATTCTCTCTGGGGAGTTTCCTCCCTTCCTCAGCGCGTGCACACTTGTCGGCCAGGGCATATAGCTCACTGACGTCTCCGATCTTGCACATCGCCATCTCCTCTCGCATCATGCGGTTTCGCACGTTTTGATGGAACACACTGATTACCGCGGCAGGGTGGACATCTGGGATGTTGAGCTGTACATGGCTGAATCTCTGAATGTACTTGCGCAGGGGCTCTCCTTCCTTCTGGGCGAGCAGATGAAGGTCACTCTCTTGGCCATGAGGCTTGTGGCCGCCCGTAAAGGCGCCGACAAACTGATGGCACAGGTCTGCCCAGGAGGATATGGAGTTGTCCGGCAAGTGCATGAGCCAGGATCTAACATTGGGCTTGAGCACCAACGGGAAGTAGTTGGCAAGGATCTTGTCGTCCCGCCCCCCGGCAGCTTGCACCGCGATGGTGTAGATGCTGAGGAACTCTGACGGATGCGACTTGCCGTCATACTTCTCTGGTACGTCTGGTTTGAAATTCTTCGTACTGGGCGACTGGACTTGCCGCAGCTCACGAGTGAACGCAGGGCATCCTACCGCGTACGGCAAGTCGCCTGGTTCCCCTGGCGCATGCATGTCGACAGAGGGCCCAGCATGCTGGTCTGATTGACGACGCGCTTCTCTTCGGCGCTCGATGCGAGTACGAGCGTCTTCTTGCTGTCGTTTGTGAAGAACTTGGTGCTGATCGCGGCGAACTCGTGGATCCGACGATGCGGTGGAGTCGCTGTCGAGGTGGATCCGGTGAGTCGGCGATCTTGGCCTTCGGGGGGGGAGAGTGCATCGTGGTTGCACCCCCACCGGTTTGGTCGCCACCGGCTCGTGCCTGGCAGTCCTGCCGCGGCAGCGACGCACTCGGCTGCTGCGGACTGTTGCCGTTGGCGAAGCCGATGAGACTCTGAATGGTGGCCCTCCATTGATCGATCTTGTCTTTCGCTGGAGGGTAATCCAGGAGCAGTTGAGCTCGCGCCAAAGCTTCTGCTGGAGTGGTGGGTGGCAGTGGCGAACGATGCGAGGAGCGGGATATGCTTGGACTTCTAACTATGTTAGAAGGAGTAGTATCCCGTCCAGGCGACCGTGCCTCGCTCGTGCCAGCACATTGGCGTGCATGCTGGTCTTGAGCGCCCTGAGATCCACCAGCTCGATCTTGGTCCAACAAACGTATGGTACTGCGAATACCATGACGCTGTCGGTCCTGCGCCTCCTGAGATGGGCGCGGAACATGCACGGACGCCGAGGTCTACGCAGCCTTGTCCTTGGACCTGGCAGCGTCGTGAGCTCCCTCGTCAATGTCTGTTCTTCCGCCGCTGTCTACCCCACCACCCGTTTGCTCCGGTGATGGTGGGATCGACGTGGACGGAACAGCTGCCGCCGAAGTCTTCTTCTTCGGTGGCATGTCGATGAAGAAGATGAAGATCTAGCTCGTGTGAACGTCGGATCAGGTTCACACAACCTCGACGCCCCCTACCTGGCGCGCCAAAGATGTCGGGCCGCTGATCCACGAACACCTATGGGACCGGCGGACCGAGCCCCTTTCGGTTCGGCGGGGGGCGGAGATCGCGCGAAGAGCGGATCGAGGCGAAGCACACGAGCAGTTTACCCAGCTTCAGAGCTCTCCGGAGAGATAATACTCCTACTGCTGCTTATCTGATTGTATTGAGTTCTTGCTCGGGAGCGCTGAGTGCTACAGTACACTCGAGCTGCTAACGAGACCGAGCGTGAGTGTTTTCTGGCTTCAAAACCGAACCCCCTCTACGTTGCACATGGGCCTCCTTTTATATGCTCAAGGGGTCACCCACAGGTGGCAACGCAGACAAGGGTAAAAATGGAAAAAGAGGGGTGGTTGGTACAGCTACCCGTACAGTGCATCCTACCTAACCCTGACAGCAGGGGACAAAGGCATTAAATGCCCGTCTGCGTCGCCCAAACAGTGCAAAAAAGGACCGTCAGGGACGCCACCGCTTGCCACGATGGCAATCTAGTCAGCGTCGCATGCCACCGTGCACTGCTGGCTGCACAGCCTCTCGCCACGCGTGCCTGGAAAGGCCCCCAGGGCGACACGTTGGTGGATGTGCTGGAGCGGGGGTACAGAGTGGTTGCCTGCCGCGGCAAGCGCCTTGCCGCGGCCGTTGTCTTTCCGCGCCTGGAAGCTTGTCACTCACCGGGCCTTGCCGGGACGCGTGGCGCGTCGTGGCAAGTTCCTTGAGATGCCTTGGTTGGCCTTCCCGGCAAGCTCCTCTTGCCGGGGCCTTGTCTCCTCGACATGAATACTTTGTTCTTGAATGGGTCCAAAGGAACCACGGAGGACCTTGGCGGTCACCCGGCAAGCCTTGCCGCGGGGTGCTGCAACTGCCCGTGCACAAGTTCGAGATACTAGGGTACCCCTACTCTAGTACACCGACATTCATCCCTAAATATACTTGACAATAGTATTATTGGAGTGGATACACAACTCACAAAAAATACAAGAAGTCGACTAGGCGAATTGGTTCGAGTGAAGAGAAAAAAAGGCATACAGAACTCAAAACATGCATGTGCGTCGATTCATGTGTTTTTGTGTATTATTTGCACCCAGTCATCCATATGTTCCATGTGCCTAGGCGACTGGCGGGTCGATAGTGCCCCAATGGCATCCATGATCTGTCGATGAGGCGATCTAAAGGACTTAAACGGTAGCCCGGCTACCGCTACAGTATGATAGTGCCATGGTCAATATGATATTTTTACTATATACTCTAAATCATCGAGGAGGGCCTCACGATACCCAATGTGCTCGCTGAAGCATGAGCTGCTTAGCAGAAGCCCAATGCGCTAGACCTACTGGCACCGATCACAAACGCACAAGGAATAATACCCATTGTTCAGCGTTTACTCCATGGCGACACACGGGCATTGTGCCAAAGTATGATGAAAATCACATCGCCTTAGATTGATCACGTTCGTAACGATTAGATGGACAATATGAGCAACATCGGTGATGGTGACAAAGAGGAGAAATGCCAACATAATCGAATGGGTTACTAGGGGCATGCGAGAATTTATTTCTCCCGTTGCAATGCACGGGCACATTTCCTAGCACACGCAGTGTATAATCAAAAGAAAATATTTGATTTGGGTCATTCAAACATAGATAAAAACATATAATACATGTGGTTCATGTGTTCTAAATTTGTCTGTAAATATAGAAGAAATATTTGGATTGGGCAAGTAGCATATCATTATAGTAATATACTAGAGGCCATCTCAAATTGTAAAATAATTCAGAAGATAACATGAGCAATTATGAAGTTTTTACCCATAAACATAAAATCAACCTCATAAATACGTGTTAAAAAATTATTTTAAAATTGGCATCCGAGGACATGTGCAATTTAAAATTAAAAGGACTATTTTATTTGATTTCCATTTGGTAGCACCAAATATGCATCGAAGGAGAACCTGTGCTAAAATAACGCACTTAAAAGTACAAACATGAGTATATTTCGTAGTATGGAAAGTGGTTGATGAACTAATAGGCACACACGATTTAGAATCACTCTCGGAGACCATAGTAGGTTGTACCAACAAGAAGTGTTCAAATTTGAAAAATCAAATTTATGTGCATGTATGAAAATACCATAGCAGACATACATTGCAACAAATAATAATAAGAAAGTACAGCCAATGTTCAAGGTATAACGAGAGTGACCAAGCTATAAATGATTTTTATTTTTCTAAGGACAAGTGCGCAACATGGGTAGAGGAAGATACAAAAAGCCTTTAAGTATATGTCATCCGGGTTGATTTAACTTTGTGTAGAAAATTATCAAAAAATGTGAAAATATAAACACCAAGGGTGAGTAGTGTGCGAGAGAAGGATGTATATTAGCAAGAAATGCTATATTTTCATGGCAGGCTAAGCATATCAGATTTTCAATGTCACACGACAAAGTCAATACCAAAAAAAGTCACAAAAAAACTAAACAAGTTCAACATGGTGTAGTTGTGACATGCCACTATCTGTAATATCTATAATTTCAAATCTCTAGCTAATAAGTACACCAACATGTAAATCTAAGTATAGTACACATGTAAATATAAAAGGAAGACAATACATAATAAATCTAGCCGCGCAAATGCGTGGGTCACACTACTAGTTCTCATGTAGATTAGAAGAACACGCTTTTATAAAGCTTTCCTTTTTAGCACGCAATCTAGCGGTTCTTTCCTTGCACTTGTCAATGGAGATTCTCATTACTTTGAGGGACTCATTGATATCATGCTTAGGAGAAGAGGATCGAAGTTTAAGAGAATTAACATCAAGCGAAAGTCTATCAACGTTCCTAGCCAAATCGTCAACTTTGAGCAATTTTTCTTCAAGCAAAGCATTAAAATTCTTTTGAGAAATCATAAATTATTTCACACTATTCTCAAAATCAGAGGGCATCTTATTAAAATTACCATAAGAATTATTGTAGGAATTTCATAATTATTAGAGGGATTACTAGGGAACGGTCTAGCATTAAAATTTCCTCTATAAGCATTGTTTCCAAAATTATTCCTACCAACAAAATTCACATCCGTAGATTCATTATTGTTCTCAATCAAAGAAGACAAAGGCATATCATTGGGATCAAGAGGAGTATTTTAGTAGCAAACATCTTCATAAGTTCATCCATCTTTCCACTCAAAACATTGATTTCTTCTATAGCATGCACTTTTTCACTAGAAGATCTTTCGGTGTGCCATTGAGAATAATTAGCCATAATATTATCAAGCAATTTCGTAGCATCTCCTAACGTAATTTCCATAAACGTGCCTCCCACGGCCGAATCTAAGAGATTTCTAGAAGCAAAGTTCAAACCGGCATAAAATTTTGGGTCTTTTACATCTGTGTCCCTAACTCGAACCCACTACTCATATTTGCCCTTAATTTCAAAGCATGCTCAAATTTACCCCTCTGCCGTTAGTTCACCTTATAAAAATGCCCTTCCGTTCCGTCACCGTCCAGTCAAAGGGCTTTGACCGTCTACGCGGCGTTTATTGGACATTTTGCCCCTGCCTCCATGTATCACTTACATGTGGGACCCACTCAAGAAAAAATAGAAAGAAAAATATCTTTCTCTCACCTCCTCTCTCTAACACACTTACATGTGGCCCCCTCACGGTGTCTCTCTCACCTCCCACCTCTCTTCCCCTACCTCACGACCTCTGTCTCACACTTCCGGCGAGCGCCGGCTGCCCAAGGACCGTGCGCCGCCGCCGCTAGCTCCCCACGCGCCGCACCCCTTCCTCCACACCTCCCCCTCTCCCTCCCTCTCCCTCCCTCCCTCTCCCTTTCTCCCTGTGCAGAGCGCCACCGTCGCCGTTGCCTTCATCTCCTGCGACCAACGGCAACCCCAAGCACCACCACCTCGCCAGGAAGCTTGTACGAGATGCCCTCGCCCTCCCAGCTTACGAATTCGACCAGAGAAACTCAGGACCGAGTGCCACAATGCATCTTCCCCGCCTCAGATCTCGAATAGCCGCCGCCGATTCGACACCATTGAAGCTCCCTGGCCGACCCATTGTGTTCCCCGAGCATCCTGAGGTACCTCGAAAGATGTGAGCGTCCTCTATAGAAGGCCTCGTACCTCTGGTCGTCTTCCCCGTGAGCTCCGAGCACTGCCATGCCCGCCGTCGTTGAAGTACACACTTCAGTCTTCCTCGAGCCCCAGCAACGTCGCCATCGTGCCCCTAGTCATCTCCTTAGTCTCGCACATCCTGTTAGTCTCTCCCTCTTGCACAGTAGCTCGCCCGCTTGCGCCGCCCAGAGTCGCCGCGGGAACGGTCTTCGCCATCAGCTCCGGCGACCATATGGTCTTAAGACACCATATGTGGACGCGATCGAGCCAAGGCTGTCGTGTGGTTCCCTCAGCCGGCCTCCCCGAAGCTTCCCGGCGTGCCTCCGCCGCGAGATTTGGTCGCCGCCGGGAACCCTCGAAGGAATTAGTTTAGGTGCACATTAGTTTAATTTAATATAAACGAGAATATTCAGCATAGGCGTTGACGAGAAAATAATTGAACAATGACATCTGGGCCATATACAGAGTTTGACTGGTCCATATCTACTTTTATTTTTATTTTTATTAGTTGGGACCCACGTGTAAGTGAGAGATAGAGGGGTGAGAGAAAGCGTTTTTTCTTTTTCTTTTTCTTTGAGTGGGTCCCACATGTAAGTGACACACGGAGGCAAGGGCAAAATGTCCAGAAAACGTCTGGTAGATGGTCAAAGGCCTTTGACCTAACGGAAACGGCACGGAAGGGCATTTCTATAAGGTCACCTAACGGCGGAGGGGCAAATTTGAGCAGGCTTTGAAACTAGGGGCAAATCTGATTAGGTGGTTCGAGTTAGGGACAGAAATGCAAATGGCCCTAAATTTTTTGTATGATCATCCATAAATTCAAACCATGAGTAGGGCAATTGCGAAGCATCAATTTCATTCTTTCCCAAGATTGGGCAACATGCTCATGATCAAGTTGTTTAAAACTCATAATATCATTTCTAAGAGTGATGATCTTAGCGGGAGGAAAATACTTAGAGATAAAAGCATCTTTGCACTTGTTCCAAGAATCAATACTATTTTTAGGCAAAGATGAAAACCAAACTTTAGCACGATCTCTAAGTGAAAACGGAAATAACTTCAATTTGACAATATTGTTATCCGTATCTTTCTTCTTTTGCATGTCACACAAATCAACAAAATTGTTTAGATGAGTAGCGGCATCTTCACTAGGAAGGCCGGCGAACTGATCTTTCATAACAAGATTCAGCAAGGCAGTATTGATTTCACAAGACTCAACATCATTAAGAGGAGCAATCGGAGTACTAAGGAAATCATTATTATTGGTATTCGAGAAATCACACAACTTGTTATTATCTTATGCCATGGCAACAAGTAATCCAACACACAAGCAAATAGAAAACGGCAAACGGAAAAGAGAGGAGGAGATTGGGAAAGAGAGGGTGAAGAAAACGGCAAGGGTGAAGTGGGGGGAGAGGAAAACGAGAGGCAAATGGAAAATAATGTAAATGTGAGGGAGATGAGTTTGTGATGGGTACTTGGTATGTCTTGACTTGGGCGAAGACCTCCCCGGCAATGGCGCCATAAATCCTTCTTGCTACGTCTTGAGCTAGTGTTGGTTTTCACCGAAGAGGAGAGGGTGATGCAGCAAAATGTAGTGTAAGTATTTCCCTCAGTTTTTGAGAACCAAGGTATCAATCCAGTAGGAGGCTCCTCAAAAGTCCCACGCACCTACACAAACAAACTGAGAACTCGCAACCAACGCAATAAAGGGGTTGTCAATCCCTTCACAGCCACTTGCGAAAGTGAGATCTGATAGAGATAGTATGATAAGATAAATATATTTTTGGTATTTTATAATATAGATGCAAGAAAGTAAAGATGCAAATAAAAGTAGATTGAAAGAAAATATGATAAGAGATACACCCGAGGGCCATAGGTTTCACAAGAGGCTTCTCTCGAGAGCATAAGTATTACGGTGGGTGAACAAATTACTGTCAAGCAATTGATAGAAAAGCGAATAATTATGACATTATCTAGGCATGATCATGTATATAGGCATCACATCCAAAACAAGTAGACCGACTCCTGCCTGCATCTACTACTATTACTCCACACATCGACCGCTATCCAGCATGCATCTAGAGTATTAAGTTCATAAGAATGGAGTAACGCATTAAGCAAGATGATATGATGTAGAGGGATAAACTCATGCAATATGATATAAACCCCATCTTGTTATCCTCGATGGCAACAATACAATACGTGTCTTGCAACCCTTTCTGTCACTGGGTAAGAACACCGCAAGATTGAACCCAAAGCTAAGCGCTTCTCCCATGGCAAGAAAGATCAATCTAGTAGGCCAAACCAAACCTCATAATTCGAAGAGACTTGCAAAGATAACTCAATCATACATAAAAGAATTCATAGAAGATTCAATTAATAACCATAGATAAATCTGATCATAAACTCACAATTCATCGGATCTTGACAAACACACCACAAAAAGAGATTACATCGAATAGATCTCCACAAGAGAGGGGGAGAACATTGTATTGAGATCCAAAAAGAGAGAAGAAGCCATCTAGCTAATAACTATGGACCCGTAGGTCTATGGTAAACTACTCACAACTCATAGGAGGGGCAAGGATGTTGATGTAGAGGCCCTCCGTGGTCGATTCCCCCTCCGGCAGAGTGCCGGCGAAGGCTCCAAGATGGGATCTCGCGGATACAGAAGGTTACGGTGGTGGAAATTGTGTTTCATGGTGCCCCCGGATGTTTTCGGGGTCCGTAGGTATA
The DNA here is from genome assembly GCF_018294505.1 of Triticum aestivum. Lineage (NCBI taxonomy): Eukaryota > Viridiplantae > Streptophyta > Magnoliopsida > Poales > Poaceae > Triticum > Triticum aestivum. The sequence goes on along the minus strand of NC_057807.1, from coordinate 649,365,811 downwards.
TATAGGAAGAAGAAGTACGTCGGTGGACGTCTGAGGGGCCCACGAGACAGGGGGCGTGCCCTACAGGGGGCTCCTATCTCGTGGGGCCCTTGGAGCTTTCTTGACTTGCACTCTAGGCTCTCCGGATCAGATTTGTTCCAAAAATAACGCTCCCGAAAGTTTCATTCCGTTTGGACTCCGTTTGATATTTCTTTTCTTCGAAATACTGAAATAGGCAAAAAAACAGCAATATGGGCTGGGCCTCCGGTTAGTAGGTTAGTCCCAAAAATGATATAAATATGTAGAATAAAGCCCATAAGCATCCAAAACAGGTAATACAATAGCATGGAACAATCAAAAATTATAGATACGTTGGAGACATATCAACGGCCCGTGGTGAAACTGGGTCGTAATGAACAATGTATCACTTTATACCCATTAAGGGCCCGTTATTCAGTTGGGCCATTTCCAGCCCATGTTATCTTTCGGCCTTATCAGAGCCCATTTATTCTTGGGCTCATTTCGAGCATTCGTTTACTTACAGCCCGTTACTGTCATTTTCTGCTTGTGGGCCAAATTCAGCCTGTGGTTACAGTCGGCCCGTTTGTGGTCCGTTAATACATTGGGCCATTTTCATAGTGTCATCAAATACAACCTTTAACGATGGCCCGTTATGGTCGGCCCATGAACGGACGATTCCAACTCTAGCCCATTTACGGCCATAATGCGGCCTGTTATTGGCTCATGTTTGGCCAATCGATCATACGGCCCGTAGAAGGCCCATTGATGATACGGCCCATAGAAGGCCCATTGTTTCTACGACCCGTAGAAGGCCCAATGTTTCTACGGCCCATAGAAGGCCTACTGTTTCTATGGCCCGTAGAAGGCCCACTGTTTCTACGGCCCGTAGGAGGCCCAGTGTCACTACAGTAAATATTAGCCCATGGTTATTGTGGCCTAGTTTTAAAAAATAGGTTATTGCAGCCACTAGCAAACCGCGGAAAAACAACTGCACTGACTACAAGCAAACAAATAAACAAGACAACAAGGAAATAAATAAGCAAGCAACTTATGCTAGGCTATCATGGCTATTACACATATTACATCCACTGGGCATCAAAGTTCACCACCAGTGCAAATATAGGGAACACAGCAGGATATAAACGCCGCAGCAAAACAAGTCCAGAACTGAAACCACTTCAGAAGAGTTCAAGAAACAATATCCTGGGTACCCATAATGCTGGAAAGATGCTTAGCAAGCTTATTAACTTTCTCTTGTTTGGCGCTTAAATCCTCCAGCGCTTGCTGTTGCACAAGAAAGTACGCATCTGAATTCTGCAGGGACTTCCTCAGTCCTTCGGCTTCTTGCCGCAGCACAGCTGACTGATGCCTTTCAGCTTGTAGCTAAGACTGAAGAAGCCGAAGTGATTTAGGCAGCGAATTCGAAGAGCTTGTGCCAGCGGTACTGGCCAGTAACTCGAACACTACATCAACGCAGGACTGTGGGGTTTTCTCACTGTCTACAAGATCGTTTTTATCACCTTTATTGGAGACCAACAGGGTTGTCTTACTATCTTGAACCTTATCTGCATTACTTTCTCTACCATTGCAGGGTTGCTCTTCTTCTTTAAACATGGAGTTTGGGTTAGCTGTGGTGGTCTTCGTGCTTTGGGCACCGCAATAGCTTTACAAACTGCTCGTGTGGGGGTACTCTGTGGTGGACATGGTGCTTTGTCAACTATAAGTGGGTTACTATCCGCTGGGGTTGCGGTTAGATGAGTTGTAGCTGGTTATCTGCCGAACGGTGTAAGTGTGCAATCTGGAAGAGTCTCGATTATGTGTGGTGGGGCTAGTTTGTGGGCCAATACAACCATGGTTCTATCCGCATCGACGGGTAGCACTGTCTTTTGTGAAGAACTGGTTTTTGCTCCCTTAGATACTTCCATCACCCCCTCCAATTCAAATGGCTGATAAACAAGAAAAGAAATTGAACGTACATACATTGTATGATAGACAGATGTGGTAATTCACATATATGTTGTCTAACCAAACAGGACAGCATGACACAATTTCACATATATGATGCCTAACTAAACAGGATAGCATGACACAGTTTCAGATATATGATGGATAACTTAACATGATATAATGGCATAATTCAACATATGATGAGTACCTAAACAGGATGACATGACAAAACTATATGATGTCTTTCTAAAATAGGTTGGGATGAAATAATTCACATACATGTTGTCTAAGTATACAGGATGGCATGATATAATTGACATAATTGATTCATATACTAAGCAGCTGGCACTCGCATGTATGATCTCTAAACTAAGCAGATAGAATTCAATATTGTGCATATGATGTCTAAACTAAGCAATGCAAGACACCATATGCATCATATGAGAAATATAAACATTGCAACTTAGAGCATACACCTCAGGTGGGATATAGGACTGGTCATCTGTCTCTGAATCCTCCTCTGAGGAGCTCCCTGTAACCATCGAGATATATGCTTCAACAGGTACCATTGCCTGCTCTGAAGACCTTGTTTTCACTCCAGATTTTTCCATAACCGGCTCAAATGGCTGATACACATGAAGAGTAGTTCAATATACACAGATTGTCGACAAATGGAATACGTAATGAAAAAAAGATGGCATGAGATAATTCACATATATGATGCCTGGCTCCATGGCGGTGCATAATTCACATATATGATAACTGGCTGAAAAACATGGCATTGCATAATTCACATATCTGATATAGAAAGCAAACAGGAGGCATTCACACAAAGCATGTCTAATCTAAGCAGATGGCATGGCAATGCAAGACACCATATGCATGATATGAGCAATATAACCCAGCCAAGTTAGAGCATGCACCTCGGGGGGGGGGGGGATACGACTGGTCATCTCTCTCTGAATCCTCCTCTGAGGAGCTATCTGTAACCAGCAAGAAATCTGCATCGACAGGTAGCACTGACTGCTCAGAAGACCTTGTTTTCACTCCAGATTTTCCCATGACCGACTCAAATGGATGATGCACAGGAAGAGTAGATGAATGTATAAACATTGTTGACAAATGGAATACATTATGGAAAAAAATATGGCACGATACAATTCACATATACGATGACTGGCTAAACAGGATGGCATTGCATGATTCACGTATATGATGCCTGGCTAAAGAAGATGGCATTGCATAATTCCCATATACTCCCTCCGTTCCTAAATATTTGTCTTTTTAGAGATTTCAAATGGACTACCACATACGGATGTATATAGACATATTTTAGAGTGTAGATTCACTCATTTTGTTCCGTATGTAGTCACTTGTTGAAATCTCTAAAAAGACAAATATTTAGGAATGGTGGGAGTATGATATAGAAACCAAACAGGTGGCATTCACACAAAGCAAATCTAAACTAAGCTGATGACATATAAGATGTATAATGTAAGCAATGCAAGGCGCCATATGCATGATATGACCAACATCAGCATGCCAGGTTAGACCAAACACCTCAGGTGGTAAACAGGCATGGTCGGCTCCTTCTGAATCTCCATCTGAACAGTTATCTTCCTCTGGAATACAATCTGGAAATGCAGGAGAGGGGGGGGCACTTCGCCCACCATGGAGCAGCGTCTGCATGACATTATATTCGCACGCAACGGTCTTCTCTTTTTCTCTACATGTTCAGTACGATTGTGTACAATATCTGACATGCATAATAAAAAAATAGTTAGATTTTGTAAGGCCTAAGGGGTGCATGCAAAAATCAAGACTGATGGTAGCAAACGAGTGGATGGATCCAAAACTAATGATAGCAGGTAGATTATAGCTTCAGTTTAAAAAGATAGACAATGGATCATCTATTGTTTGTTGCCCACCCAACATGAACCACATAGAAGACCCCAGATGAACCAGATAGTAGACAGATACTATTCGTTGCTGGCTCGATATGAGACCCATGGGCAATTCAAAACTCAAGATTGAACGATAAAGTAGCAGGTAATAATAACCGATGTATAACGTAAGCAAACACGAAAGACTGCGACCTCTCTTCCGGAACTGTGTAGTCCTCAGGTTCATCTGCTCAGTCGATGATGGTAATGCAGTTGGCGTGGCTGCCGGCAACGGGGAAGATGATCTGAGGCGGCGAAAGAAAGTCTGCAGGGGGGATCTCTGCTGCAGTGAACGCTTCTGTCGATGGTGCACCTCAGGTGGGGTGGATGACGGCACGGCAGGAGCAGGACATAACACACAGAGTTTTCTTTGACGCCAATCTGAAAATGAAGTAAATCTGTAAGGGCTCCTTAGAATTGGAGGATTCTATAAACGCAGGGACAGGAAAAACACAGGAATAGGATAGGAATGCACGTGCAAAACAGAGCATTTGGAAAGATAGGATTTCAGTCAACCTGGGTGTTTGGCTCACATGAATTGGAAGAACAGAGGAATGGAGAAACAAAGTGATGCGACGACTGTACAACCTCTTTGGCATAGCCTTGTGGACCTCAGCATCATTGGGTTGGACGTGGAGGATGGTGATGATGCTGGTGTGACTGTCGGAGGCGGGGAAGAAGATCCGAGGCCTCTGGAAACGGCGCCGAGGGTACTGCTCCGCTGTGATGGATAGTTCCGTCATTGGAGCAGCTCTGCTACGGTGTATGGCGATGAGTCTGGAGCATGACAAGACATTCAACTTTAATCTGAAGTGGGACCCTAATATCATCTGCAATAGATGATGCAAAATACATCAGCAAAAAGTGCTAGATGTAAAACGCATCAGCCGTGCCGCAGCTGCTCCGACAGATGCTGTAAGTACTGTACACTCTGAACTTAACTGAAGAAAATGAACTTCACAGTCGAAACTGAATTTTACTATCGAAACTGATTGAACTAGTAACAGAGCATTGCAATAGATGCTTAGGGCGTTCGAGCACTAGTAGCAGAGAAGCAGTGATCTAAATCAGCAGACGCTCGAGCAGGGAACACACTAGCAGAGAGCAAGTCATGCAGTAGCACCGCGGGCGAGTGCTAAAGCAGCAACTCCTGTAGCTGCCGGAGGTCGTGCAGCAGCAGCAGCAGCGCCAGCGAGAGCAAGAGCAGAGCATCAGCATGAACGAGAGCAAGAGCAGTGCAGCAGCGCGGCTGGCAGCATGAACAGAGCCGCAATGCGAGCGAGAGTCGTAGCAGCTACAGCTAGTGCCGTTGTGGAAGTCGCCACCGAGGAAGCAACAACATGGGGGAGAAACGCCGTGGATGATGTGGCCGGCGACGGCGCCGTCGATGGAGATGCCATGTCTGCTCGGTATTGAGCACCGGCAGGCCCTTGAGATCGAATAAAAGATAAAATGCAGCGGTGAGTGCAGAACCTCCTTGGTGGCACCGAGTTGGCCTCGGCTTCATCGGAGGAATTGGTGAGGGTGCTGCGGTTCCGGTGGGGCAGGTCAAGACGGCGCTATGGGGATTGAGGTGGCGCGATAGACGAGGCGAACATCAGGGCAGCTCCTTGGAGGTGGAGGACGGGGCGGCTGATCCGGCGGGACGACGAGATCGACAATGGATCCTCATCCGGAGCGGTGGATGAGGGACGGCGAGCTGTTGCGGTGGACGACGCAGTCGGGGAAGAGTCTCCGGCTAGGCGGCGGTCGGGAGGCCGACGGAGGAGTGTGGGGTTTCGCGGGTTTTGGCGGCCTTGGTGTACGAATGGGGGGGCGAAGGGGAAGGGGGAGCCAAGCTTAGGGACGCACTCGTTCGAAATGTAGGGTAAGTTACGAGCGTACCCCCACCGGTTTTGACACCACGACGTGGAGCTTCATTTCTGGCTGAGGGGTAGAAGGGGGGTTTCGCGTGTCTGGGCTGCGGGAGCGATTTCGGATGAGGAGGGTGTTCTCATGCGTGTCCAAATTTCGGGATAACAAGACGTGGCGCGGGTTGGAGAAGCGGGAGTTTCAAAGCAAGTGAGACAAAAGATACTCGAGCTTGAAAATTTCGGGATAACAAGGTGCGGATTCCTTGTTCGGCAGAACAAACTTAACATGTAAAATAAATCATACAAGACACAAGAGAGTCATGTCCCCTTTTACTATATTGCTATAGATGCCATTGAAAAAACAACAAGAAAAATGTAAAAAAGATCGGGAGAACAAGATTACCCCGCACAGTACCAAATCGATTCGCACTTCCCTCAACAACAACAAAAAACAAACCAGTTCCCACCATAGAAAGAGTAATGTCCCTTTTTATATGATTACAGATGCCATGATCTCGAATTTCAATTTTTGAATCCATGTTATGTTGAATTCGAATATATCATTAGGTGACCTTGCGGTTTATAATTGATGTAGTCATACATTTTGATCTTCCATCATATATGAACATTTTACTCCACCATGTGAACATATATATTGTCGTCTACCATATGGCTAAATTTGAATCAATTTTCCTTATTTGAATATGATTGTTGTCAAGTTATACAATAATTTAAATATTATCTTGATAACAAAAAGACATGCATATAGCAGTAATCATATTTCACTATGAACTACATGTACCATACGCTCTCCAATTCAAATATCTGTATCCATTTTATGTTGAATTCAAATCATAGTACATTATTGGTCTAGGTAGCGAGATGTTCGGGATAATCTAAACCCTGTTTTCATACGTATAATTTTTGGCTGAATTGGGACAAGTTTTGGTATAAGCCTCTTGCAAAACCGGAGATTCTCTCAACAAGCCTCGTGGTTCCGAGAGGGGACGTGTCACCTTTGTGTGCGAAACGATATACGCTGCCTCCCCCTGATTTTATTTACAGAGGCAACATAGAACTATATGAGTGCCCTGTTAAATTTTGGAATTATTTCGGGTTCATTTGGCCTTTTTATACATTAATTGAGTTTCTGGACTTTTAATGTGCATAATCTAAATATGAATTGCATGCACATGCTCCGGTGCACCAAAGTGGGTTGAAAAATCACATGTGTGTCCTTGGTTGAATTTCTAGGTCCCATGGAAGAAATGAGAATGAAATTCAAACATCTGGGCGTCATGACTCTGCCGAGAACATCGAGAAACTTAGATTTTAAATTCATGTAAATCCAAAACTCGGCTGGAAATCATGAAACTTGGCATGGTGTCATGTCATGGCACTAACATGTTGTGGTAAAAAATTGGGCCGATTTGGAAGCTCGTGGTTCTAAGAGGGAACGTGTCACCTTTGGTCATTTAATGTGCATAAGTCAAATTTGAACTACAAGCACATGCTCTCGTGCACCAAAGTTGGTTGAAAAATCACATTTGTGTCCTCGGGTGAATTTCTAGGTCCCATGCAAGAAATGAGAATAAAATTAAAACATCTGGGCATCGTGGCTCGGCCGAGAACATTGAGAAACTTGGTTTTAAAATTCTTGTAAATCCAAAACACGTCTGAAAATCATGAAACTTGGCATGGATGTCATGTCATGGTACTACCATGTTGTGGTAAAAAAATGGCCGAATAGGAACAGATTTTGGTATAAGCTTCTTGCAAACCGAAGCTTCTCTCAAGAAGGCTCGTGGTTCTGAGAGGGAACGTGTCACCTTTGAGTGCGAAACGATATACGTTGTCCCCCTTGAGTTTATTTACAAAGGCAACATAGAACTACATGAGTGCCCTGTTAAATTTTGGAATTATTCCGGCTTCGTTTGGCCTTATTTACACATTAATTGAGTTTTTGGTCATTTAATGTGCATAATTCAAATTTGAACTACAAGCACGTGCTCCCGTGCACCAAAGTTGGTTGAAAAATCACATTTGTGTCCTCGGGTGAATTTCTACTCCCATGCAAAAAATGAGAATAAGATTCAAACATCTGGGCATCGTGGCTCGGTCGAGAACATTGAGAAACTTGGTTTTAAAATCATGAAACTTGGCATGGTGTCATGTCATGGTAGTACCATGCCGTGGTAAAAAAATTGGCCGAATAGGAACAAATTTTGGTATAAGCTTCTTGCAAATCGGAGCTTCTCTCAAGAAGGCTCGTGGTTCTGGGAGGGAACGTGTCACCTTTGTGTGCATAATTCAAATTTGAAATACAAGCACATGTTCCAGTGCACCAAAGTTGGTTGAAAAATCACATGTGTGTCCTCGGGTAAATTTCTAGGTTCCATGCAAGAAATGGGAATGAAATTCAAAATTCTGGGCGTCGTGGCTGGGTTGGAAACATTGAGAAACTTAGTTTTTTAATTCCTGTAAATCCAAAACACGCATGAAAATAATGAAACTTGGCTTGGTGCCATGACATGGCACCAACATGCTGTGGTAAATTTGCAGTCCGATTTGCGAAGGCGCACACATTAACAATCAACAAAGTCATTTTGGAACAAGTGCTGTCACGTTACAATCGGAAACACAAGTATTATTGAAACCGTGGGCGTTCTACTTACTAGTACCATTTACGTGCCGCCACGCGTCCCCATTTTTTATTAGCTAGGAGGCGCCGTGCAGGGTAGCTATTTGAGTACGAGAGGCGTGCGATCAGACCCCTGCGCGTGCTTATCGGGAGGAGAGCCCTTTGACCTCCATCTGCCGTCCACCTCTCTCCCAAGGTCTCCATTAATGGCGCCCGAGCCTCTGTTTAATGGCGTGGCTATGTCTCACTCGACTGAGATTTAAGAGAGAAAAAAGAAAATCTGAAAGCACGGATCTTGATGTAAGATCCGACGGACCTATATAGCATCTACTGCGACTTATAGCAAGACTGATGAATATATAAGGACGATTTTTTTTATCAAAGAAGGGCTTGCCCCTTCCGATTTTCATTACTGAAAACCACCACAATTCACAAGAAGTTCAGCACAACTCCAGCCTAACACGAAGGACTAAAAGCTACTCCCTCCGTCCCATAATATAAGACGCTTTTTGACACTAGTATAGTGTCAAAAAACGTCTTACATTATGAGACGGAGGGAGTACCAGATTGAAATCGCAACATCCCAAGAGGCCAACAAAGGCCAAACATCCGCGCTAGAACCCAACATTTCACAACCGACGACACAATCCACATCCTAAACCGATTATTACATCAAAAGAAACCAGGAAACTGAAGGAAGCCCAGCAGCAACTAGAAGAACAGCAACGCCAGGGTCGCCACAGCAAGAGTTTTCTTCATTCCAGCCTCGCAACATTGATCTTCCACAGAAAGATAAGGACGATTAATTGTCTTACATAATTAGAAAGATAATTAAAAAAGCCACATGCGGCTACGCCCGAAATACACAAGGGCAAAAGAAGAAGGAAGACAAGGATCTGGCTCGCTGATCTCTACTTTCTTGATGCGTTGCTGCAGGCCGCGGGAACTAGTCTCCGCGGCGAGCGGCGATGAGCTCTTTCGTGTCCTCAAGACGCTGCTTGAGAACATCCACGGATTCCTCCACCAGCCTTTGGCGCTCGTTGCGGAGCATGTCATTCTCGTCCATAAGTTTCTTGACGATGACGCTGGTCCTCTTCAACAAGGCACTGGTCTCCTCCTGCTGGTCTGCACTTCGGACGATCTTCTCCCTCAGCAGGTCGCGCTCGGCCCGGAGCCTCTCATTGCCCTCCCTTAGTTGCCGGATGACGCCGGTAGCCTGTTCAAACGAGGCTTTCACGTCGTCCTGCAACCTCGCCAAGCCGGAGATCTGATCCATCTGGCTATGGACGATCGCATGCATGCGCCTGTAACAGTCGTCGCCTGCCCGCGAGAAATTTTCCCAGGCCGCCGCGGCGCGGCGGGACATCTCTGCTGCATTCGTGGCACGGCGGGACATCTCTGCTGCTTCCGCGGCGCGGCCGGACCAGTCTGCTGCATCGACGGTGCGGCGGGACCTCCGTGCTGCTTCACGGCGCGGCGGGACCTCTGTGCTGCTACTTCCGCGCGGCGGGACATGTCGGCTGCTCTCGCAGCGAGGCGGGACATCTCTCATGCTTCCGCTTCCATGCTCGCCTCTCCCTGGTGGCAATCTCTCGACCCAGAACTCACGCTGGCCATGGCAGACGCAAGGGAAGGATGCTGAATGACTTGTTTGTTTTTGTGGATGAGGAGTTGAGGAGGAATGTGCAGTCATCTTGGCATACTAGTATTTATAACCGAGTACTAATACGCTCCTAAGTGGGAAACCGTTTAGGTTGTGATCGGTGTGAACAGGTTTGGAATTCAATATAGCGTGGTACTAATACGCTCCTAAGTGGGAAACCGTTTAGGTTGTGATCGGTGTGAACAGGTCTGCAATATAGCGTGGAGTAATTTGGAATGTGACGAGACGCAAGCTCAAAATTTATAAATACCCGCGTGGCGAGCTCTAGGCTAGTCCTTTTTTCAGACGCATTAAACCTATCTCTCGGGACTTCTCGCACGCACCATCGTGCCACCCACAAAAACTTGTACTCTGAGTTTAGTAGTACGTTATACAGGAAGAGAAGAGGTGCACGCACGCACTCGTCCTCTCACACACGCGTCTGTTTTTTCTCGAAAAGGAGGATGATGACCCCCGGCCTCTGCATCTGGGAGTCACACACGCATCTGTAGCTACGAATTGTAGTGTTCTCAACCATCCGATTGGCTCTATCATGGATGTACCTATATACTAAAACATGTCTAGATACATCTATATTTTGACAAATGGAAGGCATGTATTGTGTAATGGAGGCAGTGCTTGTCATCAAAATGGAAAAAAATGGACGTATCTAGAACTAAAATACGTCTACATACATCTCCTTTTATCCATTTTGATGACAAGTAGTACTTCTTACCCAAAGGAACTTTATATCCAACAGACACAAAATATCCGTTCGACTATTGGAAATTACTGATATGATGTCGAAGTAATTGCTGCATCGCCACCAAAAGCCACCATTTCTTAAGCTAAAGTAGACCAAGGTAATGCTTATATTAGCATATTACTAAGATAAACAGAAGGCACTGTCGAAACATCAGGACGTGAGCTTGTCAATCTGAATGTGGAGGGACACAAGCTTAGCCCCGGCCAGCAGCTTGGGCGGAACTATCAAGAAGGTCAGCTCCTGCACGTCGATGTCACCGGGATCCTTGCTGCTTGTCACCTCCATTTCCACCTCGACAGCGTCGGTCGTGCCTTTGGGCTCCCCCGGCGGGCCGTTCGCCCACAGCTTGGCCCAGTAGTGCGGCAGTGGGGACGCCCCCGCTCTGATGCAGACGACCGACACGGCGATAGGCGCGCCAATGTCGAGCACACTGCCGACCAAGAAAAACGCGTGGCGGTCCTCCTCCGCGAACAGCAAGAGCCGTGGCTCCGACAGTGGCACTTGCAGCCGGAGCACCTTGCCGTACTGGATCCTGTGCACAGGCATGGGATGCACGTTGCTGATGTGGTGGTAGAGCGCCGGCGATGGGCCTTCGTAGCCACAGACGGGCACGGGGCATTTGCAGGGCGCGAGAGGACACACGCTCTGGTCATCGGCGAGCTTGTGGTAAGTGACGTATAGCCCACAGCCTTCGTGTGGGCACTCCACCCTCAGCAACGAAACGACGACGTCCACTGCCGTGTTCCGCACGTCGAAGCCACCGCCGCGCTCGCACTTCTGGCACTGCCGCTGGTTCCCGGGGCGCTCGACGCGGCAGTCCGCGCAGGCCAGGTGCCCTCCCTTGCACTGCAGAAATCAATCGAACAACACATCAATCAAGAAACCTGCACCTTGCTCAATCAGCCAAATGGACGAGGTGTATTCGAACCTCATACACTGGAGGCGTCAAGGGGCGGAGGCACAAGGGGCAGTGGAGCACGGTGAGGTCCATCGAGACCTTAGTGAGCTCCCTCGTCTGTTCCAATTCCGTCTGCATGATCTCTCCCTCCTCGTGCACAACCATCTCTCGCTTGGGCCGGGGCATTACAAAGCTTTACCATCACATATTTTATACTCTGCGCATAACTGTCCTCCCGCATACCAAGGAAGGCAGTAGTTTGAGTTTTCTGGACAAATTTGCCCCTGCGCATGAGTAAGCTGCATAAATATCGACAGTAAATGCGCATGCAATGGTTGGCTAGTCCTCCTTCCTTCTCGCTTGAGTTGGCTTCCCCCAGCGGTCATGCCGCATCCGGCGCTGCACGCGTTTGCCTGTAGCCATTTTCTGCTTTGGAAACTGGCGCAATTAATGGGGGAGAACTAATCGAGCGGGGGCACAGATGGAAACCAACGCGGACGCGTAGACTAATCTGAGAAAAACATGAAAAAGCTTATAGGCAAAGTAAAAGGTATCGGAGGGAGTACTACTTCAAGGTGCATTAAATCAACACATGCAAGTATCAAAAGGAGAGTCACGGCATGCATGCATGCGTTGTAATTAATGCATCGGTAACCCTAAATTATTGAAATATATCGAGTGTAGTGCTTTGATTTGTCGCGTCAACTCGTACATCAACGAGAAGTTTGATTATCCTCTCCCTCGCGGACTTAACTGCACCTGCCTTTGGCTGTATGACAGGTTGGCCACACACCTGTCGGGCCCACCTGTCATACACGCAAAGACAGGAGCGTCCCTCCCTCGCCCATGAGCGTGGTGGCTGGCAAGACTAGGAGAAGCTTTCGCTACACGCTCTCCCTCCCGCACGCGGTGGACATGCAGCAGTTCAATCGGTGTCAGATGGCCAGAAGCGTACTGTAGTACTCCTCCAGTGCAGTAGTACACCATCATTGTTCGACTTCCCGAAGAGGCGAAGAGCCAAGCGCAGCCCGGACGCTCGTGTGGCAGTTTCATGTGTAGAGTAGTCTAGATAGCGTGTACCGTGCCTGTAAGCTTAAATCATTGGGGTCGGCTCCATGCTATGTGGCCGTCTTGAAGTTTTTTTAAAATTAAAATAGTCTTCTGGCCCTACCTGTCACCCTGGTGATTGTAGTTTGCACGCTCATCTGGTCAAGACAGGAATATATATTTTAATTTGTTTTTTTTGAAAAGGGGGACTCCCCGGCCTCTGCATCAGAACGATGCATACGGCCACATATATTTTAATTTGTGGTGGGTAAATGTTAGAGGTTGCAGCAAATATATTGTACACTGCGGGTCTTTCAGCCAAGTTTAGAGGCAAGCATGTGGGGCCAGTGCTATGATGTGTCGCGTCAACTCGTAGAACGAGGAGAAGCTTGATTTTACTACACGCCTTCTCCCTCGCCCATGCGCGCTGTTGCTCGCAAACGAGGACAGGCTTTTGCTTAGTAGTACTTCTACAACAAGCTATCCGTCCCGCTCGCGGTGGACGGACATGCAGCAGTGGATTCGACACTGTAGAAGCAGTAGTAGTAACATCATTGTTCGTCTTCTCGAAGAGGCGAAGAGCCAAGCGCAAACCGAACGTTGCAGTTGCGAACATTGGAGCACGCATATAGCCAGGCTCTTGCATGAGACAAAATTGCTATGTGAGCCCACTATTGTACTAGTACGTACAACTACTTGCTAGTATAGCCCTGTAAACCAGAAAGGAGTATTTGCCCTTCTAGAGATTTCAACAAGTGACTAGACTACACCGAGACGGAGTACATATGGAGCAAAATGAGTGAATCTGCACCGTAAATAAATACGTACTAGTTCTATCGTTTTCCTCTCCGAGGTGCACAATATTGAGTATACTGACTAGTCTCTTTTTGACACGCATTTACGTTGTTTTTTTGACACAGTACAGACGCAAGCGCTCATATACACGCGCATACACTCACCCCTATGAACGCACACACGCACGGCACTATCATCTTGAAATTTACGAAGTCACCATAGGCACCTCGTCGTCGACGGGTCCATAGGTGCTTGAATGCCAAGGAGGAAGAGGGTAGCGGTTCCCGAGACGTTGAACGGTCAATGATGCATCCTCAATTACATGCAGAGGGAATTAATTGGAGAAGCAGACTAGAGCCAGCACGATGTGAATGCAACAGAGTTTGGACTCTCATATAATAAAGGCGCCCCACCACTCCAATCCATCTACTCCCAAGTCTCTGCGCAACACTGCTCACTCCAATCCAAGACCAAGTGACCAGAAGCCACAAGCACCTATGGAGGCGATGGACGCGAGCGGCAGTCGGCTGTGCCAAATCATCCAAGGCGCCGGCCTGCGGCCCCGCACCGCGCAGCGTTTCCAGATGGTGCTGGCGACCGCAGGCATCGTAGCCCTCGCCGACGCCGGCTTCGCCTCTCGCATGGACGACATGATGGTCAACTCCATCCGCAAGTTCACCGCCGTCAAGAAGCGCGCGGACGACCTTGCCGTACTGCTCCAGCCCGTGCGCCCAGGCTCCTCATTGCCTGCCACCCTCATCGGCCTACATGGTGACGAACTCTTTCAAGCCCTGGTGGCCCTGCAGGTGCCGGAGGTCGCGACGAAGAATGTGCACCTCGAGGCCGCGCTCGCCGCGCAGCGCCTCGCCATGCAAGAAACCGTCGACCTGCACATCCACGTCTACGAGGAAATCGTCTACATAGGCCACTACAAGGCAAGCGAGGACAGAAAGATGTTGGCCTTCTTCCAGCGGCTGGAATCTTTGGACGCCATTGTTCAGAAGCACGTCGACCTGGCCACGAAAGCCGCTGCTACTTAGGCGCCGTTCGGTGGGCCGGCGCCCTGAGTCGAGGAGGTGGACGTCGTCGATGGATGCATCTCTTCTTCTTGCCTCCTGTAACCAGCACTGCATCGCCTCGTGGCCTTAATGTTTTATTAGTATAGTACTCCCTCCGTTCCCAAATATAAGTCTTTCTAAAGATTCCAGCAAGTGACTACTACATACGGAGCAAAATGAGTGAATCTACACTCTAAACTATGTCTTCATACATCTGTATGTTGTATTCCATTTGAACTAGTATCTAAAAAGGCTTATATTTATGAACGGAGGGAGTATATGGCATTTTTTATTCCAGTCGTAACGTTTTCACTGTGAGGTGGGGCCGCAGTTGAGCAAACCCACCCCACCCACCGGGCGTCGGCCGAGTTTAGAATTAGAAGAGAGAAACGAGGGAGGAGAGCTAGCTGTAGCACGGACGCTGTTGTCAGATGGGACTCGTGTTTATAGAATAGGAGTACTGAGCACTCGTGCCTCTTTTTTTTGAGGGAAAAATTAGTCGTATGTCTAGTACCACTAGTTGGGTGCGTGCGACCTATAGCTGTCATCACTTTAGGTCTCCTTTTCGAACCGCGGCTACGCTTCACAGTACATATTTTTTCACGCATTTATCCTCCTATATGTACTCCTAGGCTATTTCCACGTGCTCCCATTCGCCGACATGTGGGACATAGAGCATCTGGGTCGTAGTGCATGCACGACTCGGAGCATATGCCGGGGTACTTTACATTTCAGACCTCACGAATTACATGCAAACCCCCCGCAGAAGAATAAATAAATCAATGAATTACTACATGAAACCGGATTATTTTCGTGGAAACCGGAGCACGTTCATTAAATTTTGGACATAACACGTTTATAAAAAATGACCGGACCTAAACCAGTCTAAGGGCCTCTTTGATTTTTCCCGAAAAAAGGGCCTCTTTGATTCGCAGGATACTGAAAACACAGGAATGGGGAAAGTATGATGGCGATGAACCGAGACGAGGAGAACTCTAACTCAGTTAGAGGTTAGAGTTAGATTCTAACCCTGAACTAACTCTAAACCAAAGAGGTGTATGGATGGCAGGGTTAGATTGACAATAAATGCTCTATCTCAATCATTTGACTACTTTGGACCCTATTTTTAGTCAGACTAAAATAAGTCCCTTGGATCCAAGCACCCTCTTGGTGTGGCCGGCTCTTCTGTGGCCTCCTCCCGCTCACAATTGACATAAACGAACCATCTATACAAATCAAGCATGCAAAACATGATAATTTTTACTTTGTCCATACAAATGAGATATCCCACTTAAACATACAAGTCGTCAATCAAGCTTCACAAAATAAAAAAACACTTCATGAAACAAAGAATGAGCTAACTCATCACGGAAGTCGTTCACGATAGGGAGGGAGCCCGGAGCCCCTCACGCACCGAGGGAGGAGCTCGCCATCGTCGCTCTGGAGGAAGGCTCTGTAGAGCCCAAGCCCCGGGAACCCCTCCGACGCCGGCCCTTGCGAGTTGAGGTCGACACCGGCATGGGTAGCAGGGCCGCTTGCCGCCGACTGGGAACTTAATCTTTGGGCCTCTAGAAATAATGCAAGCCTGTAACTAAAATACCTAGAAAGGTGAACTGAATCTTTGGGCCTCTAGAAATAATGCAAGCTTGAAACTGAAATACCTAGAAAGGTGAACTGAATCTTTGGGCCTCTAGAAATAATGCAAGCCTGAAACTTAAATACCTAGAAAGGTGAACTGAATCTTTGGGCCTCTAGAAATAATGCAAGCCTGAAACTGAAATACCTAGAAAGGTGAACTGAATCTTTGGGCCTCTAGAAATAATGCAAGCCTGAAACTGAAATACCTAGAAAGGTGAACTGAATCTTTGGGCCTCTAGAAATAATGCAAGCCTGAAACTCAAATACCTAGAAAGGTGAACTGAATCTTTGGGCCTCTAGAAACAATGCAAGCCTGAAATTGAAATACCTAGAAAGGTGAACTGAATCTTTGGGCCTCTACAAATAATGCAAGCCTGAAATTGAAATACCTAGAAAGGTGACCTGAATCTTTGGGCCTCTAGAAAGATTTATTACCTCCTCAAGCAGCATCAAACAATTCCATGCGTGCACCGCAAATCTATAGCAAGTTTGATCAGGATCTACTTTTCCAAATCAGAATTAGCGCTAGAGCAAGCAAGATCAATGATATGGCCGTGAGACAGAGAAGGAACGAACAAACTCACCCCTCTCGCGACCTCCCTGGTAGATGCGCCGCCGCCGCGCACGACAGAGGGAGAAAAACGACTGGTGAAGGGGGAGCGGGGCGACCTTCGAAGGTCGGAGGGAGAGGGCGGCCGGAGTAGGGCGGCGGAGGCCGGAAGGAGAGGGCGGCCGGAGGAGAGAGAGGGCGAGCGGCGCTTGGGCGGGCGGCCCTATGGGGAACAGAGAGGAGTCGTGCGAGAGGGGGGAGCGATCTGGTGCGGGCAGGTGAGATTTTTTTAGGGGAGCGATCTGGTACGGGCAGGTGAGATTTTTTAGTTCTCTTTTAGTGGGCCCGAGGATAACTAACCCAATTAGAACCTCTCCACCGGGCTAGTTTTTTTAGCTGGGTTAGAGCAAACTAGCTCAAACTAACCCCTCTTGTTTCGATAATTTGAGGCTATTTCGACCCAAACTAGCTCTAACTCAGGGATCCAAACAAAGAGGAGTGTTACTGTACATGCTACAGTGTGGAACGTAGCACATTGTTTTTTATGGCCATATCACCACATTGTTTTCTACTGCTGGTTCACTGGGCTACCGTGGTTCGCACGGCTGGTTCACTGGACTGTCGTGGTTCGCACTCCTCTGACCTGAGTAGTACTCCCTCCGTTCCTAAATATAAGTCTTCGTAGATATTTCACTGTGGGCCACATACGGATGTATATAGATGCATTTTATGTGTAGATTCACTCATTTTTCTCTGTATGTGGTCCATACTGAAATCTCTGCAAAGACTTATATTTAGGAACGGTGGGAGTAGTATAGTACTAGTATATACCGCATAATTCTTTGCTCCTTCTTACTACTCCGACATGTGGGAGAGCCAGCATCCGGGTCAACGTGTCATGCACCAAATTAGAGCGCGGAATGGAAGGGGGGCATCACCCCGGTCGGAGCACCAGTAATTCATGACTAGAGTGAGTGGTCATATCACAAGTCTTTCCAGCAGTAACGTACCGTCAAATCGCACAGTCCCACTCTCACCCTCCTCGCCTCTCTGTCAAACCGCCTACCCGAAAACTGCCGCGCGTACTGCTCGGGAAAAGCCCCGCCCTCAACTTTTAACTACGAGAAAATAGTTCGAGCTTGTTCGTTCTATATAAATACAGTACTTACTGTATGTTTATTCACCCATGGGGTTGTTCAATGAATGGAGGGGCGGGGAGCACAAGTGAACAATACTGTAGTACTACCTCCGTCCTGGTTTATTGGTCCTCATTGTAATCTGTGCCAAATTTTGACCATAAATTTAACTAACAAAATGCTCATGCATGTCACAAAAAATTATATATTTGAAAACTATGTTCGAATATGAACCCAGCGTTATAATTTTTGTTAACATGCACTAACATTTTGTCAGTTAAATCTTTGGTCAAAATTTAGCTCAAACTACATAGGGGACTAATAAACCAGGACGGAGGTAGTAGTAAGTAGGAGTCGTAGAGTAGTCACCTTAAATAGAGAGTTTCTTTTCTTTAATGCCACGTACACAAATTGAAACGCTTGTTGTGGAGAGAAAAAAGATAATCACTCCATTATATATGGACGCAGGGGCCTGAGCGCTTGCTTTACTAGGGTTGCTCTCTTCATTCTCTCATCCTCTCCAGATATAAACAAGACAGCGGTAGCAACATTTTCTCTCTACTCACCGCTGGTCACAGATCCGGCCGGATCCCTTCGGCCGGTGTGTGTAGAGGACTAAAAGGTGCATCGTTCACGCGGTCATCACCTCCGAGGGAGGAAACCCACAGCTGCCGGAGGGGCCCGATCCTCTGCCCTGTGCCGTTCTCTCCGACACAGCGCCGGCTCGGGAGGTCCTCCGACCCTTCTTCCTCCCTGCCGTATTGTCCGCAGATCCGACCTGCCGCCGCCGACATCCCGGCGACCCTCAGGTATAAGTTCTTCGAAAGCGGCCTTGCTCTACTGCCCCAGCTCCCCACGTGTCTGCATGTGCATCTTTTTCTACTCCCATCAGCTCTTCCAAAGCCACCTAAATTTTTAGTATTATTAGAGGTAAAGCTACTTCATGCATTCGAATCTAGGGCTTTGTTCAAACAACGAAGAAAGGGGGGAAAGTTGTAGCATGAATCTAGGACTTGATTCAAAGAGGAAATAATATGGTGAAAGTAGTAGAGACCGGATACCCAACCGGTCTCTTGGTTGAAAAGGGAAATAATGGGAAAACGCAGTACAAACTGGATAAGGAACAGATCTATTATTGGTTGAAAAAAGGATAGAAAGTGGCGGCTGGTGGACAAGTCAACAGAGTATGTCGAGGATTAGATTTGCTGCCATCACATAGTAAAAGGTCTCCAGGATTAGATTTGCTGCCCTCACATAGTAAAAGGTCTCAGGATTAGATTTGCTGCCCTCACATAGTAAAAGGTCTCAGGATTAGATTTGCTGCCCTCACATAGTAAAAGGTCTCAGGATTAGATTTGCTGCCCTCACATAGTAAAAGGTCTCAGGATTAGATTTGCTGCCCTCACATAGTAAAAGGTCTCCAGGATTAGATTTGCTGCCCTCACATAGTAAAAGGTCTCCAGGATTAGGTTTGCTGCCCTCACATAGCGTGAACAAGCTCGGCATCACCACTTTATGCCTCCTTGTAGGTACATTGTGCTGATGCGTCCACTATCGCATGTCCTTATACCAACCTTTTGTTGTTGTTAATGTAAGGGCGCATGTAAAATGAAGCGATCACACTGTTACCTTAGGGACATGTCTAACCAGTGTTATTGTTAATCTAATGCCTCCAGTGATAAGATGCAATTAAACTGTGTTACAAATGGCACTCCTGCTATTTTCCCCAGTATGATAAGTAAGTTGCTCCTTTACGCTGCTGAGTGTCCTGGTGTCCCCACGGTCCCATGCCCTTAAACCAACTCTTTAGCTGCTGTTGATTTACTGTGTCTGGTAAACAAGCAATGCCACCATTAAAGTAATCCCATATCTGAGGAATCTCATTGTTGATCGTAATGCTTCTGGTAACATGAAGCATTGCTGACGTTTTAAAATTTCTACTGTCCTTGCGTGATTGCCATGAACATAATTAAGATGCTTCTTTTCATTTTGTATATGTTTTGTATATTCTTATTGACCAGCAACTATTTACTTTCTATCATTTTGTGCAGATAGGGATATCCATTTCACCTTGTTGCTATTGTGACCTTTTGGTGAACTGCACAAAACACTTTTTTTGGAATGAGTGTCTTGTACAGTTCAACTAAAATGTCACGTGGGCAACATCTCTCAATTTTGGTGGAACTGCACAAAATGGTTATTGGAGTTCCCAAAATCTCCGTCAAGTCCTGCGGGTAATCTCGTGCAACATTTTATTAGCCTCTGCAAGATGGAGCCGTCACTGTATCCACAATGGCACTTTATTTTAGTGGAACTGCACAAAAGGATAAGAAAATTATAGTTGCACCTTACATGAGCCGGACAGCCAACCTTAATGTTCCTCAATTTTAGTGCAACTACTAAAGAAGAACCTGCCAGCTCACAAGAGCAAGTACTTCTTGCTAGCTGAATGATGCAATCTTTGCTTCATTTCAGGTGAACCGCAGAAAAAGGCGCATGAATTGAATCATGGAACTCCAGGTAGACCTCATCCTAGTGGAGCTGGAGGTTGACTTCAAGGAGGCTGCTATTAAAGTGAAATCATGATTTCCTGTCTCCTTGTTTGTGCTGTGCAAACATGTTGTGCAAAAGGGAATACTCAACTACAGATGTTGTGACGGTCAAGAGCATTCGCCAAGTTCTTCGATTGTATGACATGGCTAGCCAGGATGGATTTAATCCCGATATTCACTTTATGAAAAGGCTCTAATGGGTTGGTTCGGAATCTTGCAAGCTGGGAATCAATGAGATGTGTCGGCATCTTTGTTGTACTTATTATTTGAATCTTATTTGTTGGTTCTGAATCTTGCAAGCTGGGAATCAATGAGATGTGTAGGCATCTTTGTTGTACTTATTATTTGGATCTTATTTGTTGGTTCTGAATCTTGCAAGTTGGGAATCAATGAGATGTGTAGGCATCTTTGTTGTACTTATTATTTGGATCTTATTTGTTGGTTCTGAATCTTGCAAGCTGGGAAACACGGCATGATGATGCAGAGGACAGCAACCATAACAAACAATTCAAACTTGGTAGTATTATCTTTGTGGAAGTGCGACAAATGTGCTGATCGTGTGCGTCCTGAGAATAATAATTCTAATTGTTGTGCATGTTGATCCCGTGGCACTGATAGAACGAGCCAATGCATTGCTTGTTTTAAGTATAAATTTCTATTAAAGCTAATTAAATTTAAGTAAAGTGACCACTAACTCCTGTTATTACAGTACCAATACAGACCCGCTCGTGAACCGACGTGTGGCCGGAGTAGGTTTCTTAATGGAGGCGTTTGAATGCGCCGAGGGTGCATCTTCTGCCGGGCGTGCAGCGGACGAGGGAGGGGTAGTAACTGTTGTCGCCTGTACACACTCAGCTTACTGTTGAATCCAGTTCCCCAAGAGCTGAAAAACGAACTGCTGCCGCCGCCTACACACTCGTTCACTCGAAGAGACTCCAATGGCGATCCGAGGGGTGAGCCTGCTGGATATGGACTTCAGCAAGGAGTTAGTTCGCCGTTCAGTCCTATGGCTGCACCAAGTTGAATGTGATGTACACCAACGATACGGACTCGGTGAAGCTCTGCCTCGCCTCAGTCCTATGGCTGCACCAGGTTCTGGAGCATTCGCCCGTTTCATCGGCAGCGCCGACTGCACCTTCGCTACGGTGGAGAGAAGGAAGAACGCGACGATTCGGCCATCTGGTGCAACAAGCTTGTCGACATCCAGAAGCAATACAAGATCATCAGCAACGGGCAGGAGAAGGACTCCGTGGTTGACCTCGCTGAGACCATCATCGACCCCTGATACGCCAACATGAAAGAAGACGACCTGAACACGTGGGAGGTACCTCTGAATCTAGCCTACATAACCTACGCGGCCAAGGACGCATACGCATGCTACGACATGTACAGGCAGATCTTGGACATGAGGGCGTGTCTGCTTCCCGTAACCGACGAGTACACGGACAGCCGCAGCGTCATGATCAAGCGTGCCAGGAAGGTCTAGATGTTGTACTTTATCTGTTTATAAGCACCTTTATCATCTGAGTGTTTCATGCATTAGCCTATGTGTCGTAATTATCTGTTTTGTCCGAAATATTTCTTTTAAGAACCCATTAACCTGATTGCTTTTTTAGTGGCTATTTGCTTATGTATGTAAACTAGTTCACTTGTCCGTAAAAAAACTAGTTCACTCGGCTGCCGTGCTTTGAATCTCCTTCCTCCCAACATATTCCTCTCCTCAGGTGGACCCAGCAGGTCTCTGAATTTTCTCCCACTTTCTTTTTCGATGTAAACTGAGTTTTCTCCCAGTACTTTCCCCTAGAACCAACTCAACTGTCCCACGTCTAGCCTAAAAAATAATAACACCCCACGTGTTATTAACTCATCAAACTAAAATGATATTTTATTTCGTAAGTTGAAAGTTCTTACAAAATAATAATAATAATTGTTAATATATAACTTGCCAAGTTAACTCCTAGTGATTGCGTACATAAGCTTGCAAAGATTTTACTGACGTGCAATCATGTGTTTATGTTTTTATAACATTTCTTTGTCTAGCCCAATATGATATTTTCACCCAGCCCAGCAAGTCCGGGGATTTCGAGAAAAATGCAAATGGGATTTAAACGGGTTGCATAGATGCTACATCATTGTTTCACCCAGCCCACCAAATGGACTAAAAAACAAATGGACTGGCTAACATGTGGGCCAGTAGGTCGAAGCCTAAGAAGGCGTTGGATTTACATCCAACGACCGACATTCTTCTTCAATCTCTCGTCTTCTTCCCCCAGCGTTGCCGGAACCGCCTGCTCCAGCCTTCGGCGTCCAACGGTGTTGTTTTGCGCTCCTCAGCGAAACGCTACCCCACCGACGGCCAGGCCATCCCTCCACTCCCCACCTCCTATTATTCTCTGCCGAGTGTAGGCCCACCCCGCACCCAAACCAGTCAAGTTTCCCATTCCTCTCCATCTGCGACTCCACTGCCGCGTCTTCCCCATCTCCGGGTTGTTACAGTCTGGGGCCTTGCCGTCGTCCACCGCCTCGGTGCGCTCGGCGCGGCATGGTCAACATACAAGAGTCATTGGAAGAGGACTGTTTGTGGAGAGCCTGACTGCTGGGACCCACATGGTCCATGGTCGCACGCAAGGAAAGTTCCTCCTTATTACGCACTGTACGTGGGAAGGGCTTCTGTATTTCGCGAAAAAACGTTCCCCCCGCTGACAGGTCGGACCCACCATATCTTCGCACGCAAGGAAGTGCCTCCCTATTACGCACCAAAAAATGAATACCCCCTGCTAGCTGGGACCCACCATAGTGGGTGGCTGACTTGTGGGCCTACTAAGTTGACGAGGACGGAGGGCTTTGTCAATTTAGTCAATATGAACTATTCTAGCTCCAATGACCGTACGATGTCCATCCAACGACCATAGTGCTTCTTCAACCTCTGGTCTTCTTGCTCCCCCAAAGCAGCACCGGTCGTGCCGCATGCTCCAGCCTCTCGTGGCCGGTTGTGATGCCGCGGAGGCCTCACCACCCCCTACTACTCCCACCGATGGCCCAGGGTATCCCTCTACTCACCCACACCCCCTGTTATTCTGCAGCGACAACAGCCTCACACCGCAGCCGAACCAGTAAACCCTCATACTCCTCTCCGTGTGGGCATCCACTGCCGCGTCTTCCCCGGCTCCACGTCATCCCCTTCCTAAGCCTCACCATCGTCCACCGCCTTGGTGCTCTCGGTGCGGCGTGGTCAATGTGGTCAACGACCGACTTCCATCAGAAGAGTACTGTACGTGGAAAGGCTGACAGCTGGGTCTAAGGCCACAACCCAGTTTTTTTGTGATTTGCCAAGTAAGTCGCTTTGTCAGGCCTGTTGGGCTACAAATCTTTCAAGACGAGGAGAGCTTCATTCGGCTGGCCGAGAAAATGGCCTATCAGTAATGAGAAATGTGTTGTACATTTTTAAAACACATCAAACCGGCAATTAGTTTCATATATCTTTTTTTCATTTCGAGATTTTAAATTACATTAATTTTTAAGCGTGGAGAATTTGTTAGATTTTATATTGATATACATTTATTTTTAAAATCTGTTTGAATGTGAGTCGAAATTTCGGGATTAAAAACAGTTGGGACCGCACCGAAATATGCAAAATTTAGTATAATTTTTTAACCATGGCCAAAATATGGGCTGTAATGCTAACAAAAAGAATATGGGCTCCAAAAAAACCTTAAGAATTAGCAAATGTGCTGTAAATTATTAGAAATAATGCCAGATGGGATGTATGCTGTTTTCCACAGATTTGAGGCTTTCCTAAAAAAAAGGTTGACGCACGAGCAGTGACTCTTGGATGTCCGTCCAACGGCCGTCGTGCTTCTTCAATCTCTGCTCTTCCTGCTCCAGCCGCTCAAACAAGCGCCGGCGGGACTGCCTGCTCGCTCCTCCCCGCGACCGGCTGTGCTGCCGCGCAGGCCTCACCGCCCCACCGTACTCCCATCACTGGCCTAGCCATCCCTCTACTCACCCACACCTGTTGTTATTCTCCGGCGACGGCAGACGAACCAGTAAACCCTCGTATAGTCGTACTCCCCTCCGCGTGGGAAACAACTGCCAGGTCTTCCCTGCCTCCGTGACGTTCCCTTCTTTGGCCTCGCCGTCGTCCACCACCCTGGTGCTCTCGGCACGGCCTGGTCAACATGGTCAACAACCGACATGCATCTGAAGTGGACTGTACGTGGAGAGGCCGACAGCTGGGTCCAAGGCCGCACGCAAGGAAATGCCTCCTTATTACGTGCAAACTAAAGATTCATCCACCTGACATCAGGGACCCACCGAAAGGGCCTCTGTATTTCGCGAAAAAAACATTACCACCGCTGACAGCTCGGACCCACCAGCTATATCTTCGCACGCAAGGAAGTGCCTCCTTATTACACACAAAAAAATGAATACTCCCCCGGTTAGCTGGGACCCAGTATAGTGGCAGGCTGACTTGTGGGCCTACTAAGTTGTTGGGGACGGAGGGCTTTGTCAACTTAGTCAATATGCACGATTCTAGCTCAGTGACAGTACGATGTCCATCCAACGGCCGTAGTGCTTCTTCAACCTCTGGTCTTCTTGCTCCAGCCGCCCAAACCAGCACCGGTCGTGCCTCGTGCTCCTGCCTCCCGTGGCCAGCTTCGATGCGGCGGAGGCCTCACCGCCCCCTGCTACTCCCACCGCTGGCCAGGCCATCCCTCTACTCACCCACACCCCCTTTTATTCTGCGGCGATGGCAGCCTCACACCGCAGCGAACCAGTGAACCCTCATACTCCTCTACGCGTGGGCATCCATTGTCCCGTCTTTCCCGGCTCCGCATTGTCCCCTTCCTAGGCCTCGCCGTCGTCCACCGCCCTGGTGCTCTCGGCGCGGCGTGGTCAACGTGGTCAAGGAATGGCTTCCATCGGACGTGGACTGTACGTGGAGAGGCTGACAGGTGGGTCCACGGCCGCAGCAAGGAAGTGCCTCCTTATTACGCGCAAAATAATTATTCCTCCACCTGACAGCGGGGACCCACCGAACGAGGCACCGTATTTCGCGAAAAAAACGTTTCCCCTTGACTGCTGGGACCCACCAGCTACATCTTCACACGCAAGGAAGTGCGTCCGGGCAAAAAAACGATTCATCCCCCTGACTGCTGGGACCCACCAGCTACATCTTCGCAGGCGAGGAAGTGCCTGACAGTCGGGACCCACCTAGTCGAAGCGTACGTAGGGTTGTCATTCTGGTCGCGAACATGTACGTACATACTGGTCGTTGTAGAGGCGCGCACGTGTCGTAGTAGAGGCGCGCACGTAGCATGTACATGTATGTACAGCGGCGAGGGTGCAAGAAAGAAAATACGGCCACGTACGTACACACGGGCAGGGTCTCGAACGCCTACTCGCGCATACGTACATGGCTGGGTCGGAACGGAGAAACAGCATCGTCGTCGTGTTCATGGGGAGCCAACCGGCTGGGTCGGAACGAAATGCGTGGTCGTGTTCATCGGGAGGGCTTGGGCGGAACAGGCGATGGAAACAAGGCCTGGCGTACCGCACAACGGAGGAAACAGACCTCCTGCATTAGGAACGGGGTCCTGTTGATCGCGAGGGGTGTGGCGTACCGCAAAACGGAGGAAATGGACCTCCTACGGTCGAAACGGGGGTCCTGTTGATCGGGAGGGGTGTGGTGTACCGCAAAATGGACGAAACAGACCTACTACGGTCGAAACGGGGGTCCTGTTGATCGGGAGGGGTGTGGCGTACCACAAAACGGACAAACGGACTTGTGTTGGAGCGCTACGGTCGAAACGGGGGTCCTGTTTATCGGGAGGGGTGTGGCGTACCGCATAACGGGACTCCACGGGATACTGTTCATCTCCACCGTCGACCTCCTCCAGCCTCCACGGGCTACCGTCGACTCCTCCAGCCTCCACGGGCTCCTGTTCATCCAGCCTCCACCGCGCGCTACTCCACCGGCTACTGTTCAACCACCCCTCCACCATCTACTGTTCATCCAGCCCTCCACCATCTACTGTTCATCCAGCCCTCCACACCACGGGGTCCTGTTCAACCACCCCTCCATGGCCACCCCTCCACCGTCTACTGTTCATCCAGCCCTCCACACCACGGGGTCCTTTTCATCTAGAGGCAACACCACCGCTCACTGTTCATCCACCCCCCCCCCCTCAACGCTCACTGTTCATCCAATCGGCCGGCTTCAGTTAGCAACAGTAGCGAAGGAATCGCTCCATCGGGTTCAGTTAACAGCCATCGATTGATCGCTCGGGTTTAGTAACGTGTAGCCTGCAGTGCAATCACTCGGGTTCAGTTAGAGCCCAACGCCTCGCTCGAGTTCAGTTAGAGCCAACGCCTCGCATGTGTACGAGAGAAATGCGCATCGCTCGGCCCCCGACCTCCCACCGTAACCGGCAACTCCCCGAAATTTTCCTCCCCCTCGCTTCTACCACGGTTTTTTTCCGTCATGGACGGCCCAAAGAATGTCATGCATCTGAGTCTCCGGCCCGCCCAGGACGAAAAGCCCATTTTCTGTCATGATTTTTTGTCATAGAAGTAGGAGCCCACCACATCTATGATGATACCGGGTTTTGTCACAATTATCGTCATAGAAGTGTCATATGTATGACAGATTTTTTTTGTTCGGCCCAAAATGTCACGGATGTGTCTTTTTTTGTAGTGTGGATATTTGTTGCTCTGGGCAACCATACCTCCCTCACCACTCTGCGTCTGTGGAGGTACATCGTACTGGTGCGCCCACTGTCTGAATGGGCCTCCCATGCTCTTATTGCCACTTTTTTGGTGTTAGTATAACGCCATCAGTCAAGTCAAGCAATGCTACTGCTAAAGTGAAGCCACATTTAACTAATGTCGCTCTCAGTCTAATGCCACCGATAAATTTAAGCAATGCCATTTAATGTCACTGGATTATTTCAGGGTTAGCTGTTGATTGTGGATGTATTAAAGATTTTTCAGCTAAGGCATTCTAATGTTGTTGCACAGCCAGTATACCAACGATGAAACTTGTTACTACCTTCAAATTTTTGCACTATTAATGCTTATAGATTACAGACCTCACTTTCATGAGATAAGTTAATTTTTTTGTACAGTGTCACCAAAATGCCAAGGCGCTGATGTCATTTTATTTTGGTTAAACTGCACAAACAATTATGAAGAGAAGAGGAAAGGTCAAGAGTGGGAACTTCCTCCTCCGGTTGTTCTCTTGATTCGTTCGATCAAGTTTTTATGTTTGATCGATTATCAAGATTGGGATAGCAATTTTTAAGGTCCCCCCGAGTTCGAAATGATATTTACCTTGGAGGTACATGGTTTGCAATTTTTTTATACTGTCATTAGTTAATAATTCTAGTTACCTTCAGACTTTTGTATTTGGTTTAATGCTCATGCACAGCTAGTATACCAATGATGAAACTTGTTACCTTTACATTTTGTATTGTTAATTCTTATAGAAACCTTCCAGTGCTAGAGTTTATTGAAATCTATTCAGTAAAACCATTGTACTGTACCCTGTAATAAACTAACTACTCTACTGTTGCACTAGCCACTGGATTAGTGTATATTTGTAGTATTCGAATGGTGTTGCATTAGCGTATGGACATAAATAAAGTGTGGCAAGCTTTCCCAGATATGTGCTCAAGAAAACTACTACCTGATTTTCTAAATACTAGACGTTTGGGTACTTTAAGTTGAACCGCGAAAACGTCTTATATTAAGGAACAGAGGGTGTAGAGTTCACTCATATTATCCCGGTAAAGCTAGTCACACCTTTGTTAAAATTAATGTTCATTATGTTATCGGAGGAGGTCTGTATGTTTGTCTCTAATGCCTGTCGACTACATACCTGACATCATGATGTAATGTTAAGTCATTTACTTTTTTACAGTGTAACTAAATTGTCAAGGCGGTGATGGCATTTTATTTTAGTAGAACTGCACAAATTTTGCTTAAAAGAAGAGGAAAGGTCAGGAGTGGCTCAGTTTTTCAGAAAAAACTATGTATGCCTTCCTGACATCAGCCACTGTTGCTTTATTTATTCCTTCAAACAGGTGGTTAGAAACAGTCTTGCTGCCTTTTCCCATTAAGAAATTGGAAGCTTATATTTGTGAGTCTATGCTTAAACTAGTGCCACTTTTATAGTAATAACACTTTCAATATCTTTGCAAATAGGGATGCTCGATTTTAGTGGAACTGCACAAAAAGTCCAACTGGTTCAACATTAGGAGCATGTTTTTTTCCAAACCTTTATATCCAATTGGTGGCACTATGAGCTGTTCATTACGAAGGTACATGGTTTGCTACTATCTTGCTACTCTTTTTGTACTGTCATTAGATAGTAATACTAGTGGTTTGCATGTGAATTTATTGGCAGGGTGGAACTACATTGGAGGTGCAGGACAGGATTCAATGATTGGATGCTCAATTTGGGTTGTATCAATTTCACCTCTTCCATCACTGCGAACATGGATATCCTTGGTCTGATGAACAATAGGCGCTATATTTCTGCTCTGAACCAGCAAATCAATTCAGTATGAAATTGTCCAGGGCAAAACATAACTGTATTAGATTGTCCAATGCAGAACATGACAGATGCTAAGCGGAAGAGACATGTTTAAACCGAAAATACATGGTGTGGTATATGTTTACTAGCTGCTTGATATTTGTGTAGATAGAGATGTCTGCCCGTTGCTATTTGGCAAACAAACAAAGTGACCTCAATTTTGGTTGAACTGCACAAGAGAATAGTATAGTCACTGCATGCAATGCCATTTGAAAATAGACACAAAGATTGGATAGTCACTTCATGGACTGCAGAAAAGCAGTATTGTACTATTTACTGGCCAACACTAGGTGCTTCATTGCTTTGGTCTGATTATACAATGGGCATCATTTTGGCTAAGTTAAAGTTTGTATTACGAAAGTAGTCTCGCAGTGTGATCGAGAGAAGACCAAATCATATTGTAGTGGATGTTCCTCCATCATGTGTGGTTCATTCTCATGGTTCCTGCTGGTGGTGAAACCACTTACGTTTGCAAGAGGAATTGTAGACTTCACAAAAAAAATTATCTTCCAGTCTGTACTGAATGTTGGCCAAGAGAAGCATCCATGTTAGTAGGAAGAACAGATGTTTTTTCTAGATCTTTGCTTTTGGAGCTACATATTTATATATGATCTGTGAATTATTGAGATGCATTAACATGTTGATCTTATGTATGGGAATCGTACTAGTTAGTTTTAGTTGCGACGCAACATCCGAAGTGGCTGATCTTTGCTTTTGGAGCTACATATTTGTATATGATCTATGAATCATTGAGATGCATTAACAGTTACTTATTTTTGTTCGCTCAGTGTTTACAAGTTACTGATCGATCACTAGCTAGCCTACAAATGCGCTCCTGGCGGTTTTATTTGCGATGCAAGATGCGAAGTGGTAGTTTTTTGAATAAAAATGCCTACCTCTGAAGAAACTGACAAGCTACACTATCGATCCTACACGGATAAAAATGCCTACCTCTGAAGAAACTGACAAGCTACACTATTGATCCTACACGGATAAATAGCAGATCACGCACGTACTACCTCCTTTCCGGTTTGCAGGGCTCAATTCAAGAAACGACCTACTCGATCCTACACGAATAAATAGCGGATCACGCACGTACTAGTACCTCCTTTCCGGTTTGCAGGGTTTAATTCAAACCTCTCACCAACCAAGGTACTCCCACCTTCCCGGTTTATTAGTCCCGTGAGCAAAGCAACAAGACCAAGGCATGGCAATAATTAATGGCATGCAGCAGTTTAACCCTAATTAATTCCAGCGATTTAAGTGGCTGCATGTGTTCCCTCGGCTGTGACTCATTGCATGCTGCTTCGCGTACTGCCTGCGAGTGACTCTGAGTGCCTGCATGCAGCCGGCCATAATTAAGGCAGCTAACTGATGCGAAAAAGATACGCTTTCATTGTTGTGGGCTTTTTAAATCTGTGGAATCATTATTGACAAGGAGGGAGATGATTCGAGTGCACTCGTTTGACCGCCATGCCGGCGTGCGACCCAGACGGGACGGGACGACACAGTCATAATTTTAGTGTCTCTAGTTTTCCACGGCAAGCTGGCGCGCTAAGCCATTATGCATTGAATTCCGATGACCATCGCGCTACCTTCCCCCTATAAGTAATGTTTCCTAGCCTTCTCCGGTGCCACCGTGACCCAACTCGCCTTATCCTCATAAGCCCCCACCGGCCCGACATCGCTCGCCACGTCCGCCATGCCCCCGCCCGTCCGCGGTAGGCGACGCCGGAGGCGGTCACCGCCGGAACTAGTGTTCGGTTTTTCACCGGAAGGCAGACGGAGGGAGGAGGCATTCTATCTGTCTTTAGATGGCAATGCATGGCGGAGGCATTCTATCGAGGAGTTGTTAGAGCGCGACCGCATGGCGGAGGAGCAAGAGTTGTTGGAGCGCGAACGCCTGGCGGAGGAGCAGCGTATCGCTGATTTGCACCACCAGCGGGACATGGAGCAGCAGCGCACCGACGCTCTGACTGGCGAGCAGAGCGCCCGCAATTGGGCCAACTACGTGGAGGGCGGCGCCCGGCAAATAGCCCTGGAGGCAGTCGGGCACTGATAACCCACAAGTGTAGGGGATCGCAACAGCTTTCGAGAGTGAAGTACAACCCAAATTTATTGATTCGACAAAAGGGGAGCCAAAGAATATTCTTGAGTATTAGCAGTTGAGTTGTCAATTCAACCACACCTGGATAACTTAGTATCTGCAGCAAAGTATTTAGTAGCAAGAGTGGTATGATGGTAATGGTAACAGTAGCAACAGAAAAGATAAATGGTTTTGGCTTTTTGTAGTAGTTGTAACAGTAGCAACGGAAAAGTAAATGTTTTGGGGTTTTTGTAGTAGTTGTAACAGTAGCAACGGAAAAGTAAATAAGCGAAGAACAATATGTGAAAAGCTCGTAGGCAATGGATTAGTGATGGATAAATATGCCGGATGTGATTCCTCATGCAATAGTTATAACATAGGGTGATATAGAACTAGCTCCAGTTCATCAATGTAATGTAGGCATGTATTCCGTAAATAGTCACACGTGCTTATGGAAAAGAACTTGCATGACATCTTTTGTCCTACCCTCCCGTGGCAGCGGGGTCCTAGTGGAAACTAAGGGATATTAAGGCCTCCTTTTAATAGAGAACCGAACCAAAGCATTAGCACATACTGAGTACATGAACTCCTCAAACTACGGTCATCACCGAGAAGTATCCCGATTATTGTCACTTCGGGGTTGTCGGATCATAACACATAATAGGTGACTATAGACTTGCAAGATAGGATCAAGAACACACATATATTCATGAAAACATAATAGGTTCAGATCTGAAATCATGGCACCCGGGCCCTAGTGACAAGCATTAAGCATAGCAAAGTCATAGTAACATCAATCTCAGAACATAGTGTATACTAGGGATCAAACCCTAAGAAAACTAACTTGATTACATGGTAAATCTCATCCAACCCATCACCGTCCAGCAAGCCTATGATGGAATTACTCACGCACGGCGGTGAGCATCATGAAATTGGTGATGGAGGATGGTTGATGATGACGACGGCGACGAATCCCCCTCTCCGGAGCCCCAAACGGACTCCAGATCAGCCCTTCAAGAGAGATTAGGGCTTGGCGGCGGCTCCGTGTCGTGAAACGCGATGAAACTTTCTCCTTGATTTTTTTTCTCAGCGAGACGGTATATATGGAGTTGGAGTTGAGGTCGGAGGAGGTCCGGGGGGCCCACGAGATAGGAGGGCGCGCCCCTAGGGGGGGTGCCCCCTGTCTCATGGACAGCCCGTGGGCCCCCTGGGCTTGATTCTTTTGCCAAAAATTCTTATTTATTCTGAAAAGTGCCTATGTGGATTTCTAGAAAATTTCGAGAACTTTTCTAACACATAGAACAACATCATGGTAGTTTTTCTGAAAACAGTGTCAGTCCGGGTTAGTTTCATTCAAATCAAGCAAGTTATAGTCCAAAACAAGGGCAAAAGTGTTTGGAAAAGTAGATACGTTGGAGACGTATCAACTCTCCCAAGCTTAAACCTTTGCTTGTCCTCAAGCAATTCAGTTGACAAACTGAAAGTGATAAAGAAAAACTTTTACAAACTTTGTTTGCTCTTGTTGTTGTAAACATGAAAAGCCAGCATTCAAGTTTCAGCAAATATTATGAACTAACCATACTCACAATAACACATAGGTCTCACAATTACTCATATCAATAGCATAATCAGCTAGCGAGTCATAATAATAAAACTTGGATGACAACACTTTCTCAAAATAATCATAACATGATATAACAAAATGGTATCTTGCTAGCCCTTTCTGAGACCGCAAAACATAAATGCAGAGCACCTTTAAAGATCAAGGACTGACTAAACATTGTAATTCATGGTAAAAGAGATCCAGTCAAGTCATACCCAATATAAACCAATAATAATGAATGCAAATGACAGTGTGCTCTCCAGCGGGTGCTTTTAATAAGAAGGATGATGACTCAACATAAAAGTAAATAAATAGGCCCTTCGCAGAGGGAAGCAGGGATTTGTAGAGGTGCCAGAGCTCGATTTTAAAATAGAGATTGAATAACATTTTGAGCGGCATACTTTCGTTGTCAATGCAACAACTATGAGATGGTTGTATCTTCCATACTACATGCATTATAGGCAGTTCCCAAACAGAATGGTAAAGGTTTATACTCCCCCAACCACCAACAAGCATCAATCCATGGCTTGCTCGAAACAACGAGTGCCTCCAACATACAACAACCCTGGGGGAGTTTTGTTTAATTATTTTGATTTTCTTTGATCTTCTTGGATCATGGGACTGGGCATCCCGGTTACCGGCCCTTTCTCGTGAATGAGGAGCGGAGTCCACTCCTCTGAGAATAACCCACCTAGCATGCAAGATATAGGCAGCCCTAGTTGAAACATGAGCTGCTCGAGCATACAAAACAGAATTTCATTTGAAGGTCTGGAGTTTGGCACATACAAATTTACTTGGAACGGCAGGTAGATACCACATATAGGAAGGTATAGTGGATTCATATGGAACAACTTTGGGGTTTAAGGAGTTTGGATGCATAAGCAGTATTCCCGCTTAGTACAGGTGAAGGCTAGCAAAAGACTGGGAAGCGACCAACTAAGAGAGCGAGAACACTCGTAAGCATGCATTAAAATTAATTCACACCGGATACAAGCATGAGTAGGATATAATCCACCATGAACATAAATATCATGAAGGCTATGTTGATTTGATAAAACTACATGCGTGAACATGTGCCAAGTCGAGTCACTCAATTCATTCAAAGGAGAATACCATCCCATCATATCACATCATAATCATTCTACTAGCATGTTGGCACGCAAGGTAAACCATTATAACTCATAGCTAATCAAGCATGGCACAAGCAACTATGATCTCTAAGTGTCATTGCAAATATGTTTATTTCATAATAGCTGACTCAGGAACGATGAATCATCATATTTACAAAAACAAGAGAGGTCGAGTTCATACCAGCTTTTCTCATCCCAATAAGTCCATCATATATCGTCATTATTTCCTTTCACTCGCACGACCGAATGAAGTGTATAATAATAAGAGTGCACGTGCATTGGACTAAGCTGGAATCTGCAAGAATTCAACTCAAGAGAGAAGACAAGTAATATGGGCTCTAAATATAAATAATCAATCATGCATATGAGAGCCACTAAGCATTTTCAATATGGTCTTCTCGACCCCTAGAAGAAAGAAAAGAAAATAAAACTATTTACACGGGAAAGCTCCCAACAAGTAAAAGAAGAACGAGAAATCTTTGTGGGTTTTCATTTTAATTTCTACTACAAGCAAGGAAACTAAACTAACTAATTTTTTTGGTTTTTCTCAAGGTTTATCAAACACACAAGAAGAAAACTAGAAAAATGAATTTAAACTAGCATGGATAATACAATGAAAGAGTATGAGCACCAATGACTAGTGTGTGAACATGAATGTAAAGTCGGTGAGAAATCCGTACTCCCCCAAGCTTAGGCTTTTGGTCTAAGTTGGTTTAATACCAAGGACCACTGCTACTCCCTCCGGTGTAAGGAGAGGTATAATCAGGATAATATTGGCTGGTCGTCTCTGGATCCCACTAGACAGATGATGCCCGATATGGGTCCAGTCCAGGTTCCGGTTCAGGTTCAGTTTCTGGAGAAAAAGCTTGAGCTAGATGATTGTTCACCGCCTCCGGTGTAACGAGAATTTTTTCTGCAAGCAAATCAGATAACAGAGGCGCATGCAAAATAATAATCTCAAAGTGTTTCTTATTGAATCTAAGTTTATACAAGAGCATCATATCTTCGTTGTCAACAATAAACTTATGTGCTACCATGCTCTTGTAATCTAGAATGTGAGGAGGCAATATTGTCTCCTTTTCCTCATCGTGAATAATGGGTATCTGAAAATGTCTAGCAAGACGTGCAGCATAGATACCTCCAAATATGGGGCCTTTTGTATGATTCAGGGCTAGCCGTTTAGCAACGATGGCTCCCATATTAAAACTATTGTCTCCAAGCAAAGCATGTTGAAGCATGATAATATCAGGAACACTCAAGTTTCCACTATTCCCACGACCAATTAAGCATCTACTAGCAAATATGGTAAAGTAGCGTAAAACAGGAAAGTGTATGCTAGAGACTTTTGCTTCGGAACCCTTCTTTGGCT
Source organism: Triticum aestivum (assembly GCF_018294505.1). Lineage (NCBI taxonomy): Eukaryota > Viridiplantae > Streptophyta > Magnoliopsida > Poales > Poaceae > Triticum > Triticum aestivum. The sequence goes on along the minus strand of NC_057807.1, from coordinate 649,330,561 downwards.
CCTCTACAATGATAATATCAACAAAGCCAGCCACATCTTCACGATGGGGTTCCTCTAGTTCTCCCTCATAAGGTATCCTACATACCGTGCAAAAATGTCGTAAAGATATTTCTTTGAACTCGTCATATAAATGAAATGATACTGCAGGCGGTGACTTCTTAGGATAATAATAAAAAAATTGCACGAAAGTATTGGTAAGTAAGAGATACTGATCGATTCGGTCGTTCATGAAACCGGTGAGGCATGCAGTCTCGATTAAAGCATAAAAGTCTTCATGAATTCTGGCTTCCTTTAAGAAATCCTCACATGGCCATTCACATGACCGTACTTCCGCTAAGCGAGGAAGATTATGTTGGGGAACGTAGCAGAAATTCAAAATTTTCCTACGACTCACCAAGATCCATCTATGGAGAAACTAGCAATGAGGGGAAGGAGAGTGCATCTACATACCCTTGTAGATCCCTAAGCGGAAGCGTTCAAGAGAACGGGGTTGAAGGAGTCGTACTCATCGTGATCCAAATCACCGGAGATCCTAGTGCCGAACGGACGGCACCTCCGCGTTCAACACACGTACAGCCCAGGGACGTCTCCTCCTTCTTGATCCAGCAAGGGGAGAGGAGAAGTTGAGGGAGAGCTTCGGCACCACGATGGCGTGGTGGTGGAGCTTGCAGTTCTCCGGCAGGGCTTCGCCAAGCACTACGGAGGAGGAGGAGGTGTTGGGGAGGGAGAGGGTTGTGCCACGGGCAAGGGTGAAGCTCCCATGCGCCTCCCCACTATATATAGGGGTGTAGGGGGCTGGTTTCTTGCCCTCCAAGTCCATTGGGGCGTTGGCAAAGGTGGGAGGAAAGAAATCCCATCATTTCCTTCCCCACCGATTGTTATCCCCCCTTTTTAGGGATCTTGATCTTATCCCTTCGGGATATGATCTTATTCCTTCTAAGGGCGGATCTTGGTGCACCTTGACCAAGTGTGTGGGGCCTTGACCCCACTACCCACGTTCATGTGGGTCCCCCATGCTGGTGGGCCCCACTCTGGAACCTTCTAGAACCTTCCCAGTACAATACCGAAAAATCCCGAACATTTTCCGGTGGCCAAAACAGGACTTCCCATATATAAATCTTTACCTCCGGACCATTCTGGAACTCCTCGTGATGTCAGGGATCTCATCCGGGACTCCGAGCAACATTCGGAAACTGCACACCAATTCCCATAACAACTCTAGCGTCACCGAACCTTAAGTGTGTAGACCCTACGGGTTCGGGAATCATGCAGACATGACCGAGACAGCTCTCTGGCCAATAACCAACAGCGGGATCTAGATACCCATGTTGGCTCCCACATGTTCCACGATGATCTCATCGGATGAACCATAATGTCAAGGAGTCAAGCAATCTCGTATACAATTCCCTTTGTCTAGCGGTATTGTACTTGCCCGAGATTCGATCGTCGGTATGCCGATACCTTGTTCAATCTCGTTACCGGCAAGTCTCTTTACTCGTTCCGTAACACGTCATCCCGTGATCAACCCCTTGGTCACATTGTGCACATTATGATGATGTCCTACCGAGTGGGCCCAGAGATACCTTTCCGTCAACCGGAGTGACAAATCCCAGTGTCGATTCGTGCCAACCCAACAAACACTTTCGGAGATACCTATAGTGCGCCTTTATAGCCACCCAGTTACGTTGTGACGTTTGGTACACCCAAAGCATTCCTACGGTATCCGGGAGTTGCACAATCTCATGGTCTAAGGAAATGATACTTGACATTAGAAAAGCTTTACCATATGAACTACACGATCTTTGTGCTAGGCTTAGGATTGGGTCTTATCCATCACATCATTCTCCTAATGATGTGATCCCGTTATCAACGACATCCAATGTCCATGGTCAGGAAACCGTAACCATCTATTGATCAACGAGCTAGTCAATTAGAGGCTTACTAGGGACATGGTATTGTCTATGTACCCACACATGTATCTGAGTTTCCTATCAATACAATTATAGCATGGATAATAAACGATTATCATGAACAAGGAAATATAATAATAATAACTAATTTATTATTGTCTCTAGGGCATATTTCCAACAGTCTCCCACTTGCACTAGAGTCAATAATCTAGTTCACATTGCCATGTGATTAACACTGATAGGTCACATCGCCATGTGACCAACATCCAAAGAGTTTACTAGTGTCACTAAACTAGTTCACATCACCATGTGATTAAGACTCAATGAGTTCTTGGGTTTGATCATGTTTTGCTTGTGAGAGAGGTTTTAGTCAACGGGTCTTCAACATTCAGATCCGTGTGTACTTCGCAAATCTCTAGGTCATATTGTAAATGCTGCTTCCACGCTCCACTTCAAGCTATTCCAAATGGTTGCTCCACTATACGTATCCGGTTTGCTACTCAGAGTCACTCGGATAGGTGTTAAAGCTTGCATCGACGTAACCCTTTACGCCGAACTCTTCATCACCTCCATAATCGAGAAACATGTCCTTATTTACTCCAAGGACAATTTTGACCGTTGTCCAATGATCCATTCCTGGATCATTCTTGTACTCCTTGACTGACTCATGGCAAGGCACACTTCCGGTGCGGTACACAACATAGCATACTATAGAGCCTACGTTTGAAGCATAGGGGACGACCTTCGTCCTTTCTCTCTCTTCTGCCGTGCTCGAGCTTTAACTTTTAACTTCATACCTTGCAACTCAGGCAAGAACTCCTTCTTTGACTGATCCATCTTGAACACCTTCAAGATCATGTCAAGGTATGTGCTCATTTGAAAGTACCATTTAGCATTTTTGATCTATCCTCATAGATCTTGATGCTCAATGTTCAAGTAGCTTAATCCAGGTTTTCCACTGAAAAACACTTTTCAAATAACCCTATATGCTTTCTAGAAATTCTACATCATTTCTGATCAACAATATGTGAACAACATATACTTATCAGAAATTTTATAGCACTCCCACTCACTTCTTTGGAAATACAAGTTTCTCATAAACTTTGTATAAACCCAAAATCTTTGATCATCTCATCAAAGCGTACATTCCAACTCCGAGATGCTTACTCCAGTCCTTAGAAGGACTGATGGAGCTTTGCATACTTGTTAGCGTCTTTCAGGATTGTCAAAACTTTCTGGTTTTATCACATACAACCTTTCCTCAAGAAAACTGTCAAGGAAACAATGGTTTTTGACATCCTATATGCAAGATTTCATAAATAATGCAGTAACTGCTAATCCAATTTCAACAGACTCTTAGCATCACTATGAGTGAGAAAGTCTCACCGTAGTCAACTCCTTGAACTCGTCGGAAAACATCTTTAACGACAAGTCGATCTTTCTTAATGGTGATACTTACCATCATTGTCTGTCTTCCTTTTAAAATCCATCTTTATCCAATGGCCTTACGACCATCAAGTATTTCTTCCAAAGTCATGGATCCTCTCTCAGATTTTATGGCCTCGAGCCATTCGTCGGAATCCGGGCCCACCATCGCTTTTCCATAGTTCGTAGGTTCATTGTTGTCTAGCAACATGACCTCCAAGACAGGATTACATACTACTCTGAAGCAGTACGCAGCCTCGTCGACCTACGAGGTTTGGTAGTGACTTGATCTGAAGTTTCATGATCACTATCATAAGCTTCTACTTCAATTGGTGTAGGTGCCACAGGAACAACTTCCCGTGCCCTGCTACACACTAGTTGAAGTGATGGTTCAACAACCTCATCAAGTCTCCACCATCCTCCCACTCAATTATTTCGAGAGAAACTTTTCCTCGAGAAAGGACCCGATTCAAGAAACAATCCCTATTACTTTCGGATCTGAATTATGAGGAATACCCAACTGTTTTGGGTGTCCTATGAAGATGCATTTTATCCGCTTTGGGTTCGAGCTTATCAACCTGAAACTTTTTCACATAAGCGTCGCAGCCCCAAACTTTTAAGAAACGACAACTTAGGTTTCTCCAAACCATAGTTCAAACAGTGTCGTCTCAACGGAATTACGTGGTGCCCTATTTAAGTGAGTGCGGTTGTCTCTAATGCCTAACCCATGAACGATAGTGGTAATTTGATAAGAGACATCATGGCACGCACCATATATATCCAATAGGGTGCAACTATGATGTTCGAACACACCATCACACTATGGTGTTCAAGGCGGTATTAATTGTGAAACAATTTCCACAATGTCTTAATTACGTGCCAAAGCTCGTAACTCAGATACTTATCTCTATGATCATATCATAGACATTTTATCCTCTTGTCATAATGATCTTCAACTTCACTCTGAAATTACTTGAACCATTCAATAATTCAGACTTGTGTTTCATCAAGTAAATATACTCAACATCTACTCAAATCATCTGTGAAGTAAGTACATAACGATATACACTGCATGCCTCGGTACTCATTGGACTGCACACATCAAAATGTGTTACTTCCAACAAGTTGCTATCTTGTTCCATCTTACTGAAAACGAGGCTTTTCAGTCATCTTGCCCATGTAGTATGATTTGCATTTCTCAAGCGATTCAAAATCAAGTGAGTCCAAACGATCCATCTGCATGGAGTTTCTTCATGCGTATACACCAATAGACATGGCTCGCAAGTCTCAAACTTTTCAAAAACGAGTGAGTCCAAAGATCCATCAACATGGAGCTTATTCATGCATTTTATACCAATATGACTTACATGGCGGTGCCACAAGTAAGTGGTACTATCATTACTATCTTATATCTTTTGGCATGAAAATGTGTACCACTACGATCGAGATTCAATGAACCATTCTTTTAGGTGCAAGACCATTGAAGGTATTATTCACATAAATAGAGTAACCATTATTCTCCTTACATGAATAACCATAGTGCGATAGACATAATCCAATCATGTCTATGATTAACGCAAACACCAAATAACAATTATTTAGGTTTAACACCAATCTCGATGGTAGACGGAGCAGGCGATGCTTGATCACATCAACCTTGGAAACACTTCCAACACACATCGTCATCTCACCTTTAGCTAGTCTCCATTTATTCCGTAGCTCTTTTATTTCGAGTTACTAACACTTAGCAACCGAACCGGTATCTAATACCCTGGTGCTACTAGGAGTACTAGTAAAGTACACATTAACATAAAGTATATCCAATATACTTCTATCGACCTCGCCAGCCTTCTCATCTACCAAGTATCTAGGGTAATTCTGCTCCAGTGGCTGTTCCCCTTATTACAGAAGCACTTAGTCTCGGGTTTGGGTTCAACCTTGGGTTTCTTCACTGGAGCAGCAACTGATTTGTCATTTCATGAAGTACCCCTTCTTGCCCTTGCCCTTCTTAAAACTAGTGGTTTCACTAACCATCAACAATTGATGCTCCTTCTTGATTTCTACATTCGCGGTGTCGAACATTGCGAATAGATCAAGGATCATTATATCTATCCCTGTTATGTTATAGTTCATCATGAAGCTCTAGTAGCTTGGTGGCAATGTCTTTGGAGAAACATCGCTATCTCATCTGGAAGATCAACTCCCACTCGATTCAAGTGATTGTTGTACTCAGACAATCTGAGCACAAGCTCAAGATTGAGCTTTTCTCCCTTATTATGCAGGCTAAGAAAATCATCAGAGGTCTTATACCTCTTGACGTGGGCACAAGCCTGAAATCCCAATTTCAGCCCTCGAAACATCTCATATGTTCTGTGACATTTCAAAAATGTCTTCGGTGCCTCAATTCTAAACCATTTAACATTACCGAACTATCATGTAGTCATCAAAACGTGTATGTCAGATGTTCGCAATATCCACAAACCACATTCGAGGTCCAGCACACCGAGCAGTGCATTAAGGACACGCCTTCTACTGTCCGCATAATTGCTACTGTCAACTTTCAACTATATTTTCTCTAGGAACATATCTAAAACAGTAGAAATAAAGCGCGAGCTACGACATAATTTGCAAGAATCTTTTAACTATGTTCATGATAATTAAGTTCATCTTATGAACTCCCACTCAGATAGACATCCCTCTAGTCATCTAAGTGATTACATGATCCGAGTCAACTAGGCCGTGTCCGATCATCACGTGAGACGGACTAGTCATCATCGGTGAACATCTTCATGTTGATCGTATCTACCATACGACTCATGCTTGACCTTTCGGTCTCTTGTGTTCCGAGGCCATGTCTGTACATGCTAGGCTCGTCAAGTCAACCTAAGTGTTTCGCGTGTGTAAATCTGGCTTACACCCATTGTATGTGAACGTTAGAATCTATCACAACCGATCATCGCGTGGTGCTTCGAAACAATGAATTTTCGCAACGGTGCACAGTTAGGGGGAACACTTTCTTGAAATCTTAATGAGGGATCATCTTATTTACTACCGTTGTTCTAAGCAAATAAGATGTATAAACATGATAAACATCACATGCAATCAAAAAGTGACATGATATGACCAATATCATTTTGCTCCTTTTGATCTCCATCTTCGGGGCTCCATGATCATCATTGTCACCGGCATGACACCATGATCTCCATCATCATGATCTCCATCATCGTGTCTCCATGAAGTTGTCTCGCCAACTTATTACTTCTACTACTATGGCTACCGGTTAGCAATAAAGTAAAGTAATTAGATGGCGTTGTTCAATGACACGCAGGTCATACAATAAATAAAGACAACTCCTATGGCTCCTGCCGGTTGTCATACTCATCGACATGCAAGTCGTGATTCCTATTACAAGAACATGATCAATATCATACATCACATATCATTCATCACATTCTTCTTGGCCATATCACATTACATTGCACACCCTGCAAAAACAAGTTAGACGTCCTCTAATTGTTGTTTGCATGTTTTACGTGGCTGCTATGGGTTTCTAGCAAGAACATTTCTTACCTACGCAAAAACCACAACGTGATATGTCAATTGCTATTTACCCTTCATAAGGACCCTTTTCATCGAATCCGATCCGACTAAAGTGGGAGAGACTGGCACCCACTAGCCACCTTATGCAACAAGTGCATGTCAGTCGGTGGAACCTGTCTCACGTAAGTGTACGTGTAAGGTCGGTCCGGGCCGCTTCATCCCACAATGCCGTCGAAACAAGATTGGACTACTAACGATAAGCATATTGAACAAAATCAACACCCACAACTACTTTGTGTTCTACTCGTGCATAGAATCTACGCAATAGACCTAGCTCTGATACCACTGTTGGGGAACGTAGCAGAAATTCAAAATTTTCCTACGAGTCACCAAGATCCATCTATTGAGAAACTAGCAACGAGGGGAAGGATAGTGCATCTACATACCCTTGTAGATTGCTAAGCGGAAGCGTTCAAGAGAACGGGGTTGAAGGAGTCGTACTCGTCGTGATCCAAATCACCGGAGATCCTAGTGCCGAACGGACGGCACCTCCGCGTTCAACACATGTACAGCACAGGGACGTCTCCTCCTTCTTGATCCGGCAAGGGGAGAGGAGAAGTTGAGGGAGAGCTTCGGCAGCACGACGGCGTGGTGGTGGAGCTTGCAGTTCTCCGGCAGGGCTTCGCCAAGCACTACTACTACGGAGGAGGTGTTGGGGAGGGAGAGGGTTGTGCCAGGGGCAAGGGTGAAGCTCCCATGCGCCTCCCCACTATATATAGGGGTGTAGGGGGCTGGTTTCTTGCCCTCCAAGTCCATTGGGGCGTTGGCAAAGGTGGGAGGAAAGAAATCCCATCATTTCCTTCCCCACCGATTGTTATCCCCCCTTTTTAGTTATCTTGATCATATCCCTTCGGGATATGATCTTATTCCTTCTAAGGGGGGATCTTGGTGTGCCTTGACCAATGGTGTGGGGCCTTGACCCCACTACCCACGTTCATGTGGGTCCCCCCATGCTGGTGGGCCCCACTCCGGAACCTTCTAGAACCTTCCCAGTACAATATCGAAAATCCCGAACATTTTCCGGTGGCCAAAATAGGACTTCCCATATATAAATCTTTACCTCTGGACCATTCCGGAACTCCTCGTGATGTCAGGGATCTCATCCGGGACTCCGAACAACATTCGGTAACTGCACACCAATTCCCATAACAACTCTAGCGTCACCGAACCTTAAGTGTGTAGACCCTACGGGTTCGGGAATCATGCAGACATGACCGAGACAGCTCTCTGGCCAATAACCAACAGCGGGATCTGGATACCCATGTTGGCTCCCACATGTTCCACGATGATCTCATCGGATGAACCACGATGTCAAGGATTCAAGCAATCCCGTATACAATTCCCTTTGTCTAGCGGTATTGTACTTGCCTGAGATTCGATCGTCGGTATGCCGATACCTTGTTCAATCTCGTTACCGGCAAGTCTCTTTACTCGTTCCGTAACACATCATCCCGTGATCAACCCCTTGGTCACATTGTGCACATTATGATGATGTCCTATCGAGTGGGCCCAGAGATACCTTTCCGTCAACCGGAGTGACAAATCCCAGTCTCGATTCGTGCCAACCCAACAAACACTTTCGGAGATACCTGTAGTGCGCCTTTATAGCCACCCAGTTACGTTGTGACATTTGGTACACCCAAAGCATTCCTACGGTATCTGGGAGTTTCACAATCTCATGGTCTAAGGAAATGATACTTGACATTAGAAATGCTTTACCATATGAACTACACGATCTTTGTGCTAGGCTTAGGATTGGGTCTTATCCATCACATCATTCTCCTAATGATGTGATCCCGTTATCAATGACATCCAATGTCCATGGTCAGGAAACCGTAACCATCTATTGATCAACGAGCTAGTCAATTAGAGGCTTACTAGGGACATGGTGTTGTCTATGTACCCACACATGTATCTGAGTTTCCTATCAATACAATTATAGCATGGATAATAAACGATTATCATGAACAAGGAAATATAATAATAATAACTAATTTATTATTGCCTCTAGGGCATATTTCCAATAGATTACACTTGGGTTTTTCCTTCTCTTTGTCTTGTTTTTCCTTAGAACTTTGGCTAGAAGAGCCTTTAAAGAACCTCCTTAACATTTTCTGAAAAATTCTGAAATTTTAGTAACTTCAAAATAAAAGTGAATAAAACTAAACAAGATTGATAGCAACTACTCCTACAAGTGCCTAGAGCCTATATCATGCATTGGAATTGCTTGGGACCTCAAAAATTTAACATGCAAGCTCAAGAACAGGGTCACCAAGGCAGCAAGGATTTGCAATGAATAAAGCACTAGAACAAAAACTAATTGGACCAATGGAGGAGTCACATACCAAGCAACAATCTCCCAAAGCAGTTTTGCGAATGGAGCTTTGAGCTAAGAAATCGAAAATCGCAGCAAAACGAGCTAGAACTCAGGCTTGAGCTGGATGGGGATTTTTTTGGGTAGAAGATGAAGTGTGTGGGTGCTGGCATAAGTGGAGGGAAGTCACCAGGGGCCCACGAGACAGGGGGCGCGCCCTACAGGGGGGGGGGGATCCTCTCTCGTGGCCTGGTGCTTGGCCCTCCTGAAGTGTTTTCAGTGCCTAAAATCCTCAAATATTCCAGAAAAAAATCATACTAAATTTGCAGGGCATTTGGACCACTTTTATTTTCGGACTATTTTTTATTGCACGGATAAATCAGAAAATAGACAGATAATACTATTTTTTCTTTATTTATTCTAAATAATAGAAAGTAAAAAGAGGTACAGAAGGTTGTGCCTTCTAGTTTCATCCATCTCGTGATCATCAAAATGAATCCACTAACAAGGTTGATCAAGTCTTGTTAACAAACTCATTCCGAATAACACGGAACCGGAGAAATTTTGAATAACACTAAGTTACCTCAACGGGGATATGAAAATCCCCAACAATAAGAATATCATACTTTTTCTTGACAATAGGGAGTGGAAATTCAAAACCTCCAAAAATGATAGTTGGAACTTTTTCAATAGAATTGATGCTATGAACTTGAGATTGTTTCCTCGGAAAGTGTACCGTATGCTCATTACCATTAACATGAAAAGTGACATTGCCTTTGTTGCAATCAATAACAGCCCCTGCAGTATTAAGAAAAGGTCTACCAAGAATAATAGACATACTATCGTCCTCGGGGATATCAAGAATAACAAAATCCGTTAAAATAGTGACATTTGCAACCACAACAGGCACATCCTCACAAATACCGACAGGTATAGCAGTTGATTTATCAGCCATTTGCAAATATATTTTAGTAGGTGTCAACTTATTCAATTCAAGTCTACGATATAAAGAGAGAGGCATAACACTAACACCGGCTCCAAGATCACATAAAGCAGTTCTAACATAATTTCTTTTAATAGAGCATGGTATAGTTGGTACACCCGGATCTCCAAGTTTCTTTGGTATTCCACCCTTAAAAGTGTAATTAGCAAGCATGGTGGAAATTTCAGCTTTCGGTATCTTTCTTTTATTTGTGATGATGTCCTTCATATATTTAGCATAAGGATTTGCTTTAAGCATATCAGTTAAGCGCATACGTAAGAAAATAGGTCTAATCATTTCAGCAAAGCGCTCAAAATCCTCATCATCCTTTGACTTGGATGGTTTAGGAGGAAAGGGCATGGGTTTCTGAACCCATGGTTCTCTTTCTTTATTGTTCTTCCTAGCAAAAAAATCTCTCTTATCATAACGTTGATTCTTTGATTGTGGGTTATCAAGATCAACAGCAGGTTCGATCTCTACATCATTGTCTTTGCTAGGTTGAGCATCAACATGAACATTATCATTAACATTATCACTAGGTTCATGTTCATCACCTGATTGTGTTTCAGCATCAGAAATAGAAATACAGTTGGGATTCTCAGGTGTGTCTGCAATAGGTTCACTAGAAGTTCGCAAAGTCCTATCATTCTTTTTTTTTCTTCTTCTTAGAAGAACTAGGATCATCTAGATTATTTCTCTAAGAATCTTGCTCGATTCTCTTAGGGTGACCTTCAGGATACAAAGGTTCCTGAGTCGTTCTACCAGTTCTAGTAGCCACTCTAACAACAAAGTCATTTTTATTATTCAATTCATCAAGCAAATCATTTTGAGATTTGAGTACTTTCTCAGCTTGAGTAGCGACCATAGAAGCATATTTGCTAACGCGGTGAAGTTTATCTTTAACTCTAGCTAGGTTATCACCTATGCGTCCTATCTCAAAAGCATTATTCTTTAACTCTCTACCAACATAAGCATTAAAACTTTCTTGTCTAGCCATAAAGTCATCAAATTCATCTAAGCATGGGCTATGAAATTTAGTAGAGGGTATTTCAACTTTATCGTATCTATAGAGAGAATTTACCTTCACTACCTGTGTCGGGTTATCAAGACAACTAGTTCTTCAGGCGGTATATTCAGACCATGTATTTCTTCAATAGGTGGTAAATTCTTAACATCTTCAGCTTTAATACCTTTTTCTTTCATTGATTTATTTGCCTCTTGCATATCTTCAGGACTGAGAAATAAAATACCTCTCTTCTTTGGAGTGGGTTTAGGAATAGGCTCAGGAGTTGGCTCAATTGGTTCAGGAATTACTTCAGGAACTAGCTCGGGAAGAGTCCAATTATTTTCATTAGTCAACATATTATTCAATAGTCTTTCAGCTTCGTCGACTGTTCTTTCCCTGAAAACACAACCAGCACAACTACCCAAGTGGTCCTTGGAAGCATCGGTTAGTCCATTATAAAAGATATCAAGTATTTCATTTTTCTTAAGATGATGATCAGGCAAAGCATAAAGCAACCGGAGAAGCCTCCCCCAAGCTTGTGGGAGACTCTCTTCTTTGATTTGCACAAAATTATATATTTCCCGCAAGGCAGCTTGTTTCTTATGAGCAGGGAAATATTTAGCAGAGAAGTAATAAATCATATCCTGGGGACTACACACACAACCAGGAGCAAGAGAATTATACCAAGTCTTAGCATCACCCTTTAATGAGATCGAAAATATCTTAAGGATATATAAATATCGAGACTTCTCATCATGAGTAAATAGAGTGGCTATATCATTCAACTTGGTAAGATGTGCCACAACAGTTTCAGATTCAAGGCCATAAAAAGGATCAGATTCAACTAAAGTAATAATATCAGGATCAACAGAGAATTCATAATCCTTATCAGTAACACAGATAGGTGAAGTAGCAAAAGTAGGATCGGGTTTCATTCTAGCATTAAGAGACTGCTGCTTCCATTTAGCTAATAATTTCTTAAGATCAGATCTATCATTGCAAGCAAGAATTTCCATAGCAGTTTTTCATTCATAACATAACCCTTAGGAACAACATGTAAAACATAATCATTGGGGGAACGTTCATCATCACTATCATCAATAGCATCTTCAATATTTTCATTCCCCCTAACTCTAGCAAGTTGTTCATCTAAAAAATCACCTAATGCCAAATTATATCACGCACAGAAGTAGTTTCATCATGCATAGCAGAAGTGGCATAATCAATAACATGCGACATATCAGAATTCATAGCAGTAGCAGTAGCAGAAGTGTCGCAAGCCAACTAATAATGGAAGGAGAATCTAGTGCAGAGCTAGATGGTAGTTCCTTACCTCCCCTCGTAGTTGAGGGCAAAATCTTGGTCTTAGCGTCTTTCAAGTTCTTCATAGTGATCAACAGATACAAATCCCAAGTGACTCGGAGAATAGAGCTATGCTCCCCGGCAACGGCGCCAGAAATTAGTCTTGATAACCCACAAGTGTAGGGGATCGCAACAGCTTTCGAGGGTGAAGTACAACCCAAATTTATTGATTCGACACAAGGGGAGCCAAAGAATATTCTTGAGTATTAGCAGTTGAGTTGTCAATCCAACCACACCTGGTTAACTTAGTATCTGCAGCAAAGTATTTAGTAGCAAGAGTGGTATAATAGTAATGGTAATAGTAGCAACAGAAAAGATAAATGTTTTGGGGGTTTTGTAGTAGTTGTAACAGTAGCAACGAAAAAGTAAATGTTTTTTGGGTTTTTGTAGTAGTTGTAATAGTAGCAATGGAAAAGTAAATACGCGAAGAACAATATATGAAAAGCTCGTAGGCAATGGATCAGTGATGGATAATTATGCCAGATGCGATCCCTCATGTAATAGTTATAACATAGGGTGATATAGAACTAGCTCCAATTCATCAATGTAATGTAGGCACGTATTCCGTAAATAGTCATGCGTGCTTATGGAAAAGAACTTGCATGACATCTTTTGTCCTACCCTTCCGTGGCAGCGGGGTCCGAGCGGGAACTAAGGGATATTAAGGCCTCCTTTTAATAGAGAACCGGACCAAAGCATTAACACATAGTGAATACATGAACTCCTCAAACTACGGTCATCACCGAGAAGTATCCCGATTATTGTCACTTCGGGGTTGTCGGATCATAACACATAATAGGTGACTATAGACTTGCAAGATAGGATCAAGAACACACATATATTCATGAAAACATAATAGGTTCAGATCTGAAATCATGGCACTCGGGCCCTAGTGACAAGCATTAAGCATAGCAAAGTCATAGCAACATCAATCTCAGAACATAGTGGATACTAGGGATCAAACCCTAACAAAACTAACTTGATTACATGGTAAATCTCATCCAATCCATCACCGTCCAGCAAGCCTACGATGGAATTACTCATGCACGGCGGTGAGCATCATGAAATTGGTGATGGAGGATGGTTGATGATGACGACGGCGATGAAGATTATCCCTCCCGAGAGAGATTAGGGCTTGGTGGCAGCTCCGTGTCGGGAAACGCGATGAAACTTTCTCCTTGATTTTTTTATCCCCGAGACGGTATATATGGAGTTGGAGTTGAGGCCGGAGGAGGTCCGGGGGGCCCACGAGATAGGAGGGCGCGCCCCTAGGGGGGGCCTGTCTCGTGGACAGCCCGTGGGCCCCCCGGCCTTGATTCTTTCGTCAAAAATTCTTATTTATTCTGAAAAGTGCCTCCATGGATTTCCAGGACATTCCGAGAACTTTTCTTTTCTACACATAAAACAACATCATGGTAGTTCTGCTGAAAACAGCGTTAGTCCGGGTTAGTTTTATTCAAATCATGCAAGTTAGAGTCCAAAACAAGGGCAAAAGTGTTTGGAAAAGTAGATACGTTGGAGACGTATCAGGCACGCACGCATTCGCGACGCCGATTTTTACTACCAGCTCGTCAAGTGGGTTTCCCGCTTGGAAGCTGAAGCTTCGGTGGACCACGCCGGCATGGAAAGGGCCAACGCGCGCGAGCAATGCGCCCTATCGCACCTCTTGCAAGTCCGAGGCGAGGCGCAGGATGCCGGTGCCGGTGTTTAGCATGTACCATAGATGGTGGCCAGCAGAGTAATTTAGTACTTGTACGCTACTAGAGTATTAGTGGGAGTAGATAGTTAACTTGGCTATGATGGTTGTCAACGTGGAAGTTCAGTACTCTATATGTGGATCAGACCTGTTACTTTTCTCTGAATGTTGAACTTTCCGTTTGAACGTATGGAATGGGTTGTTATTTTTTTTAATGGGTTGTATTTGTCATCCACGGGTTTAGAGGCTGACTTGTGGGCCTAGCAAGTTGACGCGTACACAATCAGGAGATGATTGTACGTGGAGAGGATGACAGCAGGGACCCGCCAAGGTCATGGCAGTATGCAAGCAAGTGCCTCCTTATTTCAAGCCAATAAAAAAATGGCTCCTCCTAGTGGATTTCTGACATCTAGGTCCCATACCATTGTCAACATAGTCAATAAACGAGAGAATTGCACAACGAGTGGCTGACACCAGGGACCCAGCACCTCGCCCAGTTTTTTTGTTTTGGGTTAATTTGATAAATGCCACTCCAAATCTGGTGTATCCAAGAAATGCCACTGCAATTTCCAAACTTTAAAAAATGCCATTTCATGCCATTTCTAGTGGCATTTTTCGAAGTCAGGAGTGGCGTTTTTCAAAGTTTGCAAACTGGAGTGGTGTTTTTCAAAGTTTGCAAAAATTGCAGTGGCATTTTTCAAAGTTTGGGAATTGTAGTGGCATTTTTAGGAATTGCCATAATTGGAGTGGCATTTACCTAATTTTTTTTGAGACGGAAGCAGGGTGTCGACTGGGCTGTGCGGGACACTCTGGCCTGTCTAGACAACCTTTTCTATTATGTTTACCACAGACCAGCCCAGTAGTCTTTTTTCTTTTTGAAAATGGCTAGCCCAGTTTTTTTGTGATTTGTCAAGTAAGTCGCTTTATCAGGCCTGTTGGGCTGGAAATCTTTCAAGACAAGGAGAGCTTCATTCGGCCGGCCGAGAAAATGGCCTATCAGTAATCAGAAATGGGTTGTACATTTTTAAAACACATCAAACTAGCAATTTGTTTCAAATATCTTTTTTTCATTTCGAGATTTTAAATTGCATTGATTTTTATGCATGGACAATTTATTGGATTTTATATTGATATACATTTACTTTTAAAATCAGTCTGAATGTGACTCGAAAGTTTGGGATTAAAAACAGTTTAGACCGCACCCACATATGCAAAATTTTGTATACTTTTTTAACCGTGGACACAATATGGGCTGTAATGCTAACAAAAAGAATATGGGCTCCAAAAAAACCCGTAAGAATTAGCAAATGGGCTGTAAATTATTTGAAATAATGGCAGATGGGCTGTAAGCTCTTTTCCATAGATTTGAGGCTTTCCACAGATGGCCTGTATACTGTTGGATGTCCATCCAACGGGCGTCGTGCTTCTTCAATCTCTGCTCTTCCTGCTCCAGCCGCTCAAACAAGCGCCGGCAGGACTGCCTGCTCCCTCCTCCCCATGGCCGGCTGTGCTGCCGCGCAGGCCTCACCGCCCCATCGTACTCCCATCGCTGGCCTAGCCATCCCTCTACTCACCCACAGTCCCACACCTGCTGTTATTCTCCGGCGACGGCAGACGAACCAGTAAACCCTCGTAGAGTCATACTCCCCTCCGCGTGGGAAACAACTACCGAGTCTTCCCTGCCTTTGTGTCATTCCCTTCCTAGGCCTCGTGGTCGTCCACCGCCCTGGTGCTCTCGGCGTGGCGTGGTCAACATGGTCAACAACCGACATGCATCTGATAGCTGGGTCCATGGCCGCACGCAAGGAAATGCCTCCTTATTACGCGCAAAATAATGATTCCTCCACCGGACATTTGGGATCCACCGAAAGGGCCTTTGTATTTCACAAAAAAAAATGTTACCGCTGCCGACAGCTCGGACCCACCAGCTATATCTTCGCACACAAGGAAGTGCCTCCTTATTACGCACAAAAAAATGAATACTCCCCCTGCTAGCTGGGACCCAGTATAGTGGGCCTACTAAGTTGACGGGGACGAAGGGCTTTGTCAACTTAGTCAATATGCACGATTCTAGCTCGACTGACCGTACGATGTCCATCCAACAGCCGTAGTGCTTCTTCAACCTCTGGTCTTCTTGCTCTAGCCGCCCAAAGCAGCGCCGATTGTGCCGCCTGCTCCTGCCTCCCGTGGCCAGCTGTGCTGTCGCTTAGGCCTCACCGCCCCCATACTACTCCCACCGCTGGCCAGGCCATCCCTCCACTCCACTCACCCACACCCCCTGTTATTCTGCGGCGACGGCAGCGCAGCCGAACCAGTGAACCCTCATACTCCTCTCCGCATGGGAATCCACTGCCGCGTCTTCCACGGCTCCGCGTCGTCCCCTTCCTAGGCCTCGCCGTCGTCCACCGCCGTGGTGCTCTCGGCGCGGCGAGGTCAATGTGGTTAACGACCAAATTCCATCGGAAGAATATTGTACGTGGAGAGGCTGACAGCTGGGTCCACGACAGCCGCAAGGAAGTGCCTCCTTATTACGCGGAAAATAATTATTTATCCACCTGATAGCAGGGACCCACCGGACGGGCCACTAGTATTCCGCAAAAAAACATTTGCCCCTGACTGCTGGGACCCACCCGACGGGCCACCGTATTTCACGAAAAAAACATTCCCCCTGCTGTCAGCTCGGACCCACCAGAAGTGCCTCCTTATTACGCACAAAAAAATGAATACTCCCCTGCTAGTTGGGAACCGCCTTGGTGGGAGGCTGACTTGTGGGCCTACTAAGTTGACGGGGATGGAGGGTTTTGTGAACTTAGTCAATATAAATGATTCTAGCTCCAGTGACCGTACGATGTCCATCCAACGGTCGTAGTGCTTCTTCAACCTCTGGTCTTCTTGCTCTAGCCGCCCAAAGCAGCGCCGCTCGTGCCGCATGCTCCTTCCTCCCAAGGTTGGATGTGATGCCGCGGAGGCCTCACCGCCCCCTACTAATCCACCGCTGGCCAGGCCCTGCGGCGACGGCAGCCTCACACCGCAGCCGAACCAGTGAACCCTCATACCCCTCTCCGTGCGGGATTCCACTGACGCGTCTTCCCTGGCTCCCCGTTGTCCCCTTCCTAGGCCTCGCCGTCGTCCACCGCCCTGGTGCTCTCGACGCGGCGTGGTCAACATGGTCAAGGAACGACTTCCATCGGACGTGGACTGTACGTGCAGAGGCTGACAGCTGGGTCCATGGCCGCGGCAAGCAAGGAAGTGCTTCCTTATTACGCGGAAAAGCATGGGCAGGCTTTTCGTCTTGGGCGGGCCGGAGCCACGGGTCCTGTTCATCCACTCCCACGGCTCACTATTCATCCAAACCCCCCCCCCCCCGCAATGCTTACTGTTCATCCAGAGAGGCAGCATCGATCGGCTTCAGTCAGCAGCAGTAGCGAAGGAATCGATCGCTCGGGTTCAGTAACGCGTAGACTGCGGTGCAATCGCTCGGTTCAGTTAGAGCCCAACGCCTCGCTCGGGTTCAGTTAGACCCAATGCCTCGCACACACACGCGTACGTGTACGAGAGAAACGCGCATCGCTCGGCCCCTACCACCCACCGTAACCGGGAACTCCCCGAAATTTTCCTCGCCCTCGCTTCTACCACGGTTTTTTCTGTCATGGATGGCCCAAAGAATGTCATGCAGCTGCGTCTCCGGCCCGCCCAAGACGAAAAGCCCATTTTCTGTCATGATTTTTTGTCATAGAAGTAGGACCCCACCACATCTATGATGATACCGGGTTTTGTCACAATTATCGTCATAGAAGTGTCATATGTATGACAAATTTTTTTTTCGTTCGGCCCAAAATGTCATGGATGTGTCTTTTTTTTTGTAGTGTATACATGCACTGCATTATCGAGCGGATGGAATATCTCTTTCCCCCTCTCAGCTATCTGACGCACCACTCAGCCTTATCGGGGCTCCTCAATCTCTCTCAAACTTTATTGGTCAGTTTGGTTCATGACCTGACCCTCATGCCTTGATGACCAATACTACCTGGTGTGGACGTGAGATGTAAAATATTTCTGCCTAGCCAGGCTTGTGTGGTGCTGAAGCGTTTGGTTCATGCCTGGGCCAGGCAAAGCATCAACGTCCCATCAACCAATCTATGCAGCAATTATTTAATGCTAATATCCATCCATGTTGCTGTTAGCCTCGTGGCTGCATGACCAGGCACGGCCAGGCGTTCGAAATCGGTCACCTGGGCCAGGCTACTTGCAGTGTCTGGAGTCCAGCCAGGCTAATTAAAGTGCAAGGGAACCCAGGCCAGGCGAGCTTTCTTTTTCATAGGGTAGCAACCAAACAAGCGTGCATGAAATCCAGCCACAACCCCAGGCCAGGCAAAAGATGCTCAGGACGCAAGCCAAACTGACCTTATATCTCCCTGGTTCACACACCACATGTCTCGCTCGCGCTATACATATAGACCCATCCAACACTCTCCGCCCTTGTTCTCTCTCCATGTGACACGCACCCCCCTAAGTACCATAATCCCTCACTCATCATAGGCGCAAGCACTCCCCCCCTCCTAAGTATGATTATCTCTTACTAGCCATCAGGAACACATGTATTGTCTCCTTCCATCCATACGTCTATCTCGATATCTCTCGGTGCATCTTCTATCGCGCACTCACCTTGTCGTGGAATTATCATGTCAGATGTCCTAGCGAAAGGACTAGTTGTGGAGCCATCGCAACGAGATTAGCTTAAAGGGGTTAAACTGGAACAAAGGACACGGGGAATTTATACTGGTTCGGCCCCTTGCGGTGAAGGTAAAAGCCTACGATCCAGTTGTTGTGGGATTGATTGATCTCGATGAGCAGGGAGCGAATCTGCTTTACCTATCTCTCGAGCTATTGTTTCTTGTCCCTGAACCGCCGCCGGGTCGTCCCTTTATATACATAGATTGACGCCCGATCGGTCTACGGAATCTAAGACCGGCTCATACAAGTGTCCGGCTCGGTTTCTTCCTTTCCCTAACTTACAATACAAGTTATACAGCTATGGCGGTTTACTACTATGGGCCCTAGTCCGCCATTGGGCTCTGGGCCTCTAGGCCTCTTTAGTTAAAGCGCCAAAGCCTTCATCTTCATGGGCTCTTGTACATGATTCTTTGTGAGTTAATCCGGCCCCTCCTAGGCGGTTTAACTCAGTAGTCATACCCCCAACATTAGGCTCCAAATTGGTTTGAACTTGTTCATGTCAATCTTCAACTTAGAGAAATTCTGATTCAAACATCTTCGTGCTGACCTTGTAAACCGCCGTGACATCATCTTCTGAAATCGTCATAAACCGCCATGACATCATCTGCATAAAAAACTCATAAAGATTTCTTTTTTATTAACTGATCTTCGAAGATCGAGGCGACAGTTGTGCCCCATTCTCTGTTTCGGGCTCCTCGATTCCCGCGTTTGCCTTACTTATCCATTCGCCTTATAAATAGGCCCAGGGGTCCTTTCCTTTTCCCCTTCCATGCCTCTTCTCCCTCCTAGCGACGCTCAAGATCTGAAGCTCCGCCGCCCCCTCGACCTTCAAGCGCTGCACCACCCTTGGCTGCTACATCGACCTGAACGTACCAGAGACCCGTGGTACTTCTCTGCCATTCCTGTGAATCCAGTAAGCCTCCTTCCTTCAACCCTAGATCTGTATTAGGGTTTCGGTGTTCATCCGTGTTCATCAATGTTCGTCTGCGTTTGTTGCTTCGACCTTACTGTCTCATCGAATCTAGACAAACTTGACGTCTTTCTTTTTGCATCCGAAGCTGTAGTTTTATTTTGCTTCGCCATAGTATCATTTCGGCTACGAACATATCCCATCTGGATACTTTCTGTTCTAGTGTCGCCATTTTAGGGCTCTGATATTTTTTGTTTTCCTGAAGTACGCTAGATCCATAATGATAACCTTAACTTGCGAAATCTGTTTGCATAGCACTTAGCAATTTTCAGATCTGTTTTCTTCCATACCACTGTAGGTGGTTTAACTTTTAGAAAATGATAATCTGCCAGGAACCATTAGCCCTCACGTAAACCGCCGTCCTTACTTGAACATCAGTATCCGGTTTAACATGCACACATGCTTTGATTAAATCCCCCAGTTTGACACCGGTTTATGCATATCAAACTTGAACCGTGAACTGGTATTTGAACTTCCTTTATAGTTTGTCATTAAAAATGGCCAAATAGTTCTCCTCTTGCAATAGGGTTCCCTCCCAGATTACAGAAGAGCAACTTACTGGGTATGTTGTGACTGGCGCTTTAGCAAAGAAAGAGATCATTTATTGGCGAGTCCCGGGTACCGAGAATCCTCCTGAACCTCAAGATGGAGAAGTAATTGTGTTTATGCAGCATCTGGACCGAGGGTTTAGCCCTCCCGGATCAAAAAAATTCCGCGATGTGCTCGCCAGCTTCCAACTCCATCCTCAAGATATTGGACCAAACTCTGTGTCCAACATTTGTAACTTCCAAGTGTTTTGTGAAGTTTACTTGCAAGAAGAACCAACTGTTGAATTGTTCAGAGACTTCTTTCACTTGAACCGCCGTATTGAGTTCACCGACGGCACCAATACAGAGCTTGGCTGGGTATCGATTCAAAAAAGAAAAGAAGTCAATTTTCCTCATGCCAAACATCACAACCACCCCAAGGATTGGTATCACACGTGGTTCTACTGCCGGAACACTGCTCCTGATGATGAAAATCCTGTGCCGAGTTATCATGCTTACCGGCTCAGCAATGAACATCCACTGCCTCAACGGCTGACTGCCAGAGAACGATCAACATATGCACCACAACTTTCTAAGCTCCAGGCTCTTATGGCAAATGGTTTAACCGGCATTGACCTTGTTCGCTGTTGGGTTTCATGGGGTATCTTGCCCTTCAGCCGTCGCACCAGATTAATGTGTGAATATACTGGAGATGCCAAGGACCCTCAACGGCACACTGAAATACAGCTGACTGATGACGAGATCACTGAGTCTGTCAAAAAGATGTTAGATGAACCGATATCTGAGTGCAGCAAGACTGGGCTGCGTCCCTTTTACGCATCCAACAAACCGCCAGCTGTAAGAATTCATCTTTCTGCTTTAATCTGTCTCCCTTTTAACACTTTCTGATAGCCTTTTGTTTATCCTTGCAGGACAAAGATCCATTCTGGAAGAGAAAAACTCAAGACAAACCGGTAAAACCACAGGACAAACCGGTGAGAGCACCTCGTAACAAGACCAAGGTCACAAAGAGACCCGCAAAGAAGAGAACCGTCGAGTCCTCTGATCTGCCCGAAGATGTTGATGATTCGGAACCAGAGGTAGACCTTGACTCCCTTGGTTCATTTTTCATGCATCTTATTGACAATGATCATAGGATGATGCGGAAGCCAGCCATGCTGACCATGTAGAGGTAATATCCCCTTCCTCCGATTCAGATCATGTGCCAATACAAAAACTTCGCCGCGCAGTCCGGAAAGTAAAACGCTCACATCCTCTTGCTCATTTGGATCCACACTTTTCTTTGAAGACATAACAACATGAAGCTCGTCGCACAACCTGGCACATCGGCCAACAGGTTACTTCCTCCGGTTTACCAAATACCCCAGTTCGAAAACGCCGTCCAGAGATCCCTTGTACTTCTAATACATCTTATCCCTTGTCGGGTTACTTTCGATACCCTCTTAATCCGTATGATTCGAATTATCAGGGAACATCCAACTCATCTTCTGGCGATTCATCAACCACGCAGATGCCTCCACTCAAGACCATTCCTGGGTAAGTATAGTAGACTTACTTTTATATGTTGCTAAGGTTTACTGTACTAATCTCTGTACTTTTATTCTTTTCAGTGCCAAAGCCAGACTTAGCAAGAAAGCTAAGCTGACTATTCCAACTGATGATAATCAGACTCCTGAACCAGAGAAGACCCCTGAAACTCATCATCCAAATCTTGATGTTGTCCAAGAAGATCCAGTACCTCTGGTTCAAGATACTTTTGTTGAACCGGACGAGAGAAATGTTATGAACCAGACTGCTGATCTGCCAAGCCCAACCAGGGATGAATATAATCTGCCAAGCCCAACCAGGAATACTGACAATCCGCCAAGCCCAGTCAAGAATACTGACAATCCGCCAAGCCCAGCCAAAGGCGCCGATGATGATGTTGTCATTACTAGCACTGGTCATACTGCTCCTGGCAACCCGGTCGTCTTATCCAAGCATAGTGCCAAGGAGGAGTTCTCTGCCATGAATAAGGGCAAGTGGAATGGATCTATCCAGCTATGCCCACCTCAATGCTCAAGACCTCCACTCTGGATATTTAAACCGCCTATACACAAGCCGTGATTATGAGGCTGGTTTAGTCAACTTGATGAAAGAGCACTATGAGGTAACTTCTATTCGAACGTTTTATAGAGTTCTTCCCTTTTGCTTTATATCAATTCCAACATCGCCCCCAAGGGTCGGTTTATCTCTTTAAGATGAACTAGGACTTTAATAAGGAAAACTTCAACTGTGTAGCCCCCAAGGGACGGTTTACCTTGCCAAGATAAACCGGGACTTTCTGTTGTTTAACTTTGTTAAATTCCTTCACATCCAGCTGATCTGGTCAATTAAGCATTAGCCCCCAAGTGCCAAGATGAATACTTGTATTGAGCCTTGGGACTTCAAATAATAGTTACGAAGAAGCAATCCGCATTAGCCCCCAAGTTCCAAGTATATAACTTGTTATGTGCTTGGTATTTTTGACAAAATATTGCCAATTTACTTGTTTCGTGTGTTGCAGGCTGGTTTAACTAGCAAAAATTCTCAAATCGCTGATCTCCAAGAAAACATCAAGTCCCAGCAAGCCGAAACATCCAAGGCGAAGGATGAACTGAAAGGCGCTTTAACAGCCATGGAGCAATTGAAGGATGGCTTTAGAAATGAGCGGGCAGGCTGGGAAACGGAAAAAGCCGCTTTGCTGAAATGGGCAGAAGATGCTGAAGCGGCACTTAAACAGGTAGCAGAAGAGCTGAGTGGTTTGAAGCGGCAAATCAATTCAATGACTTCTGTTGTATTTGGTAAGTACTCTTCTTTAGCTTTTTAGTGAACATTTTTGACATTGTCGGTTTAACATCAATTTCTTAAACCGTCGCAGGTAGTCGTGTTGCTCATCTTGGCGCAGATATGCGGAAGAAGTTGAAGGCTGCCTACACCTTGATAGAGCAGTTGTATACTGGCGCTCAGCGGGTCATCTGTGTAGCTTCTTACAACAAACCAGCCCCCACTTTGATCAAGGACATGTTGGCGAAGTTATCTATGACTCCTGCTCAGCTAGAAGAGATGAAAAGATCTACTGCAAGGGCTGGCGCTTTATCTGCACTAGCTCGGGCCAAGGCTTGGATAGCTGATCTTGACCCGGTAGACATTGGAGATGGCTATCCTAGCCAACAAGAATATGGGTCAGAATTTGATAATGAAGCTCTCAAAGCCTTGACCAAGGAGATGCGCCCGCTTGCCAGCAAATTGGCGGATGAAGTTGACTTATCCGTCTACCGGTCCAACTATGATGCGGATAACAAGCGGATTGAAGCATCTGTCAATGAGCTGCAGAATCTAATCCCACCAATCCGTAAGCACACTTATGCCCCTGACATTGAACCGTCAGATCTTATAAGTGATAAAGCTGTCTTCCGAGCTTTGTCTTGAATTGACTGGGCAAACACTGACTTCCAGCCAGTGGATGGGGAGGAGGAGGGTGAACCGGCGCAAGATGATCCATCAACTTCACGTCAACCTGGTGATGAATCTTGATCCGGCGGCTGGCTTGATTTCCACAGACTGCGTTCTATGTAACAAACAATTATTCTTTTGGTCATCAAAGCGCCTTGTAATAGGATAGTTGAAGTACTTTGATCTTCTGCCATCGCGCACTGCTACATGACACTGTGTAATCCGTCATGATTTTTGCTATGCTTGCCATGTGCCTTAATACTTTCATAAAATCCTGCTTTCTGCATTCAAGAAACTTAAATGGGTCCTGGCGGTTTACCACTGGACGGGTTATACTACCCAATACAGAACCAGAGTTTTTATAACCAAGGCTATAAAGCAATGAAATATGAAATATATCATACCTGTGATATTGAATCACATCGTTGGCTTACGAACTTGCGTAGTAAGGGTGATAACCCAAATCTTGAGTGTTGATAACTCCCACCATGCTATGCTGGTGCATAATAAGCCATGTCGGGTTATGATAAACATCAAATGATCATCCAGGCAACGTATAGTCAATGCTAGCCGGGTTAACAAACACCGGTGTATAATTGAATGTGGTTTGACAACTTGTAGCTGACAGCCAAGCCGGGTTAAGAAACACCGGGTTAATTTGATGACTGATAGCCATGCCGGGCCAACGGACGCCGGTTCAACATAAAATTTCATCAAAACAGAAAAAATCTTGACAAAGGAAAATAAAACCATGTAGTCGAGGCTTTTCAAGGGCTGCCAGGCCCAAATTCGAGGCTTTTCATGGGCTGCCAGGCCACTGAGTTAAACCATTTCGCAAAGCCTTTCAAGATGGGCTTCCAACTAACCAATCATCGTTTTAACTTTGACAAGTTCAGGGTCTTGTATAAGATTGACTTGTCAAACGTTCGGCGGGTCATGCCAGGATTACCTGGAAAGGAGTGGCTTACTTGATGAAGGCAGGTTAACCCAAGGTTTTAGGTGAATACACCAGGCATTCAAGCCGTGCTTGATAATATTTACAAGGGTCCTTTGAAACTCTTTGTTGTGTTGCACAAAGAGCCCCCAAGTAATTTTGTGAGCTATGCTCTATGGGTGCCTATGTTTGAGCTGTGCATAGCAACAAGACTCTCTCTGGCCCCTTGGGTGTGAAGCTCCCAAGCTGTATTGTGGCGGGATAGCCGGATTAATAGGCAGAACTTCGCCTTGTCAGCTGAAGCCCCCATGTAATCAAAAGATATTGGAAAAAACGCCAGAGGCCCTGCTTATAGCAAGGATGCCGGTTTATTATATTGATCATAATATATACATTGTCAAAATATGTACATAAGAGGAGGCTATGGCTCAGGTGTAGTAAGGCCGAAGGAGAGCTATGTTACATGGCCGCCGGGTCTCCTCCTCAGATTTGCGTGAGTCCGAGATAGTATGATCTGTTGTGCAGATTCTTGCTGACCATAAAGGGTCCTTCCCAAGGTGGGGATAACTTGTGCATATCGGTCTGATCCATGATGAGCCAAAGCACTAAGTCGCCTTCTTGAAAGGTTCTTGTTTTAACCCGGCAGTTGTGATAACACCGTAGGTCTTGCTGATAAACCGCCGAACGAGCCAACGCCATGTCCTGTTTTTCATCTAAAAGGTCCAGTGCTTCTTGACGTGCTTGCTCATTGTCCGCTTCAACATAATTGGCAACCCGAGGTGAGTCATGACGAATATCACTTGGGATTACCGCCTCTGCCCCGTAAACCATGAAGAAAGGTGTATAACCCATAGATCAATTTGGGGTGGTGTTTATGCTCCACAACACAGAT
This sequence comes from Triticum aestivum, assembly GCF_018294505.1. NCBI lineage: Eukaryota > Viridiplantae > Streptophyta > Magnoliopsida > Poales > Poaceae > Triticum > Triticum aestivum. Next base: position 649,304,714 of record NC_057807.1, on the reverse strand, counting down.
GGTAATTCCTCCACCCAACAACCCGGTGATCGCTTCAAAGGGGCCATAAGCCGGGGCTTAATACCCTTCAAGATTTCCTGATTAGCTCTCTCTGCTTGACCATTAGACTGGGGGTGAGCCATGGATGACACATCAAGCCGGATGTGTTCTCGTTGACAAAAGTCCTCCATATCACCTTTGGAACGGTTCGTGCCATTATCTGTGATGATGCTGTGTGGAAAACCAAAACGGAAAATCACCTTCTTGATGAATTGAACCGCGGTGGCTGCGTCACACTTGCTTACTGGCTCCGCTTCAACCCATTTAGTAAACTTGTCATTCGCCACCAATAGGTGGGTCTTCTTATCTTTGGAGCGCTTAAAAGGCCCTACCATATCAAGCCCCAAAGTAGCAAACGGCCAAGTGATTGGAATCATCCTTAGCTCCTGAGCCGGAACATGAGCTAGTCGTGAGAACTTCTGACAACCGTCACACCGCCTCACCAAATCCTCAGCATCAGCATGAGCCGTCAGCCAATAGAAGCCATGACGAAAAGCTTTAGCAACCAAGGATTTTGAAGTGGCATGGTGACCACAGTCTCCTTCGTGGATCTCATGTAGAATCTCACAGCCTTCTTCAGGAGAAACACAGCGCTGGAACACACCTGAGATACTGCAATGGTGTAACTCGCCGTTGTGAATAACCATGGACTTAGATCACCGGATTATCTGTCTGGCCAAAACTGCATCTTCTGGCAACTCGCCCCAGTTCATATACGCCAAATATGGAATCGTCCAATCCGGAATAATATGTAAAGCAGCCACCAACTGTGCCTCCGGATCAGGAATAGCCAGGTCCTCTTCTGTAGGCAACTTAACTGATGGATTATGCAAGACATCCAGAAAGGTATTGGGTGGCACCATTTTACGTTGAGATCCCAACCGGCTTAAAGAATCTGCTGCTTCATTTTTCCGCCAATCAATGTGTTCCACCTGATAACCCTTGAAATGACCAGCAACAATGTCCACCTCTTGTCGGTAAGCCGCCATGAGTGGATCCTTGGAATCCCAAGTACCAGAAACTTGCTGAGCCACCAGGTCAGAGTCCCCAAAGCATTGTACACGGCTTAAATTAATTTCATTAGCCACACGAAGACCATGGAGCAAGGCTTCATACTCATATGCATTCTTAGTACAAGGAAACATTAAGCGGAGAACATCACAAGTTTTATCACCTCGAGGGTAAGTAAGGACAACTCCAGCCCCCGAGCCCTGCAATTGCCTGGATCCGTCAAAGTGAATAGCCCAGTATGTGTTGTCCGGTTTGTCCTCAGGTGCCTGCAACTCTGTCCAGTGCTACGTCTTGAGCTTGCATTGGTTTTCCTCAAAGAGGAGAGGGTGATGCAGTAATAGTAGCGTAAGTATTTCCCTCATTTTTTAGAACCAAGGTATCAATCCAGTAGGAGGCTCCTCAACAAGTCCCACGAACCTACACAAACAAATAAAGAACTCGCAACCAACGCGATAAAGGGGTTGTCAATCCCTTCACGGGCACTTGCAAAAGTGAGATCTGATAGAGATAGTAGGATAAGATAAATATAATTTTGGTATTTTATAATATAGATGCAGAAAATAAAGATGCAAATAAAAGTAGATTGGAAGCAAATATGATAGGAGATAGACCCGGGGGCCATAGGTTTCACTGGAGGCTTCTCTCGAGAGCATAAGTATTATGGTGGGTGAACAAATTATTGTCAAGCAATTGATAGAAAAGAGAATAATTATGACGTTATCCAGGCATGATCATGTATATAGGCATCATGTCCATAACAAGTAGACCGACTCCTGCCTGCATCTACTACTATTACTCCACACATTGACCGCTATCCAGCATGCATCTAGAGTATTAAGTTCATAAGAATAGAGTAACGCATTAAGCAAGATGGCATGATGTAGAGGGATAAACTCAAGAAATATGATATAAACCCCATCTTTTTATCCTCGATGGCAACAATACAATATGTGCCTTGCAACCCTTTCTGTCACTGGGTAAGGACACCACAAGATTGAACCCAAAGCTAAGCACTTCTCCCATGGCAAGAAAGATCAATCTAGTAGGCCAAACCAAACTGATAATTCGAAGAGACTTGCAAAGATAACTCAATCATACATAAAAGAATTCAGAGAAGATTCAAATATTATTCATAGATAAACTTGATCATAAACCCACAATTCATCGGATCTCGACAAACACACTGCAAAAAGAGTTTACATCGAATAGATCTCCACAAGAGAGGGGGAGAACATTGTATTGAGATACAAAAAGAGAGAAGAAGCCATCTAGCTAATAACTATGGACCTGTAGGTCTGTGGTAAACTACTCACAACTCATTGGAGAGGCAAGGATGTTGATGTAGAAGCCCTCCATGGTTGATACCCCCTCTGGCAGAGTGCCGGCGAAGGCTCCAAGATGAGATCTCACGGATACAGATGGTTACGGTGGTGGAAATTGTGTTTCGTCTTGCCTCGGGATGTTTTCGGGGTACGTAGGCTTATATAGGAGGAAGAAGTACGTCGGTGGACGCTCGAGGGGCCCACGAGACAGGGGGCGCACCCTACAGGGGGGGCTCCTATCTCGTGGGAGCCTCGGCTGCTTCTTGACTTGCACTCTAAGTCCTCTGGATCACGTTCGTTCCAAAAATCACGCTCCCGAAGGTTTCATTCCGTTTGGACTCCGTTTGATATTCCTTTTCTTCGAAATACTGAAATAGGCAAAAAAACAGCAATACGAGTTGGGCCTCCGGTTAGTAGGTTAGTCCCAAAAATGATATAAATGTGTAAAATAAAGCCCATAAACATCCAAAAGGGGTAATATAATAGCATGGAACAATCAAAAATTATAGATACGTTGGAGACGTATCAAGCATCCCCAAGCTTAATTCCTGCTCGTCCTCGAGTAGGTAAATGATAAAAAAAATTAATGTGGAATGCTACCTAGCATAATTCTCAATGTAATTTTCTTTAACGTGGCACGAATGTTCAGATCCAAATTATTCAAAATAAAAGTTTATGTTGATAAAAGAAATAGTAACACTTCAAGCATACTAATCAAAGTAATCATGTCTTCTCAAAATTACATGGCAAAAGAAAGTTCATCCCTACAAAATCATATAGTTAGGCTATGCTTCATTTCCGTCACACAAAGATGTTCCCAACTTCTATACCCCCGATGATAAGCCAAGCAATTGTTTGATACTTAAATAATCTCAAACTTTTCAACCTTCACGCAATACATGAGCGTGAGCCATGGATATAGCACTATGGGTGGAATAGAATATGATGATGAGGATTGTGTGGAGAAGACAAAAAAGAGAGAAAGTCTCACATTGACGAGGATAATCAACGGGCTATGGAGATGCCCATCAATTGATGTCAACATGAGGAGTAGGGATTGCCATGCAACGGATGCACTAGAGCTATAAATAAATGCTCAACAAAAGAAAACTAGTGGGTGTGCATCCAACTTGCTTGCTCACGAAGACCTATGGCATTTGAGGAAGCCCATCGTAGGAATATACAAGCCAAGTTCTATAATGAAAAATTCCCACTAGTATGAAAAAGACAACTTATGAGACTCACTATATGAAAAACATGGTGCTACTTTGAAGCACAATATATGAGACTCACTACATGAAGAACAAGGTGCTACTTTGAAGCACAAGTGTGGAAAAAGAGATAGTAGCATTGCCCTTTTTATTTTTTTATTTTTTTTGGGCCTTTCTTTTTTTCTTTTGGCCTTTCTTCTTTTTTTTTATTTTTTTTTTCTTTGGGCAATGCTCTAATAATGATGATCATCACACTTCTATTGATTACAACATATGATTTACAACTCGAAACTAGAACAAGATATGACTCTATATGAATGCCTCCGGCGGTGTACCGGGATGGTGCAATGAATCAAGAGTGACATGTATGAAAAATAATGCATGGTGGCTTTGCCAAAAATATGATGTCAACTACATGATCATGCAATGGCAATATGACAAAAGTAATGTATGTCATGATGATAAACAGAATGGTGGAAAGTTGCATGGCAATATATCTCGGAATGGTTATTGAAAAGCCATAATAGGTAGGTATGGTGGCTGTTTTGAGGAAGATATAAGGAGGTTTATGTGTGATAGAGCGTATCGTATCACGGGGTTTGGATGCACCGGCGAAGTTTGCACCAACTCTCAAGGTGAGAAAGGGCAATGCACGGTACCGAAGAGGCTAGCAATGGTGGAAAGGTAAAAGTGTGTATAATCCATGGACTCAACATTAGTCAAAAGAACTCATATACTTATTGCAAAAATTTAGAAGTCATCAAAAACTAAGTACTATGCGCATGCTCCTAGGGGGATAGATTGGTAGGAAAAGACCATCGCTCGTCCCCGACCGCCACTCATAAGGATGCACAAGCCTGGTACAATTCATGTTTCAAATTTGTTACATAACTTTAACCATACGTGCATGCTACGGGACTTGCTAACTTCAACACAAGCATTCTTTAAATTCATAATCACCCAACTAGCATGACTTTAATATCACTACCTCCATATCTCAAAACAATTATCAAGTATCAAATTGATCATAGCATCCAATTCACTTCCTATGATAATTTTTATTATACCCAACTTGGATGCTCATCATTCTAGGACCAAATTAGAACCATAGCAAATACCATGCTATTCTAAAATACTCTAAAAATAATAAAAGTGAAGCATGAGAGACTAGAAATTTCTATAAAATTAAGACACCACCGTGCTCTAAAAGATATAAGTGAAACACTAGCGCAAAAACTATCAAGCTCAAAAGATTTAAGTGAAGCACATAGAGTATTCTAGCAAATTCTAAACAAAATAGGCTTCTCCAAAAAGGTGTGTACAGCAAGGATGATTGTGGTAAACTAAAAAGCAAAGACTAATATAATACACGATGCTCCAAGCAAAACACATATCATGTGGCGAATAAAAATATAGCTCCAAGTAAAGTTACCAATGAACGAATACGAAAGAGGGGATGCCTTCCCGGGGCATCCCCAAGCTTAGGCTTTTGGCTATCCTTGAATATCTTGGGGTGCCTTGGGCATCCCCAAGCTTAGGCTCTTGCCACCCTTTATTCCATAGTCCATAAAAGCTTTACCCAAAACTTGAAAACTTCACAACACAAAACTCAACAGGAAATCTTATAAGCTTCGTTAGTGAAAGAAAACAAAACCACCACATAAGGTACTCCAATTAACTCATTATTTATTTATTTTGGTGTTAAACATACTGTATTCCAACTTCTCTATGGTTTATAAACTATTTTACTAGCCATGGAAGCATCAAAATAAGCAAACAACACACGAAAAACAGAATCTGTCTAAAACAGAACGGTCTGTAGAAATATGTAACTAACGCAAACTTCTGGAACTCTAAAACTCCTACCAAAATAGGAAGTACTGGAAAATTTGTTTATTGATTAGCAGAAAAAAGAATCAATGCAAAAGCACGTTTCTGTGATTTATTTAATTTTTTCTCGTGAGTGCAAAGTTTCTGTTTTTCAGAAGAATCAAATCAACAATCATCATAGTTTATCCTATAGGTTCTACTTGGCACAAACACAAAATAAAACATGAAAACACATCTAAACAGAAAGTAGATGCAAAATTTATTACTAAACAGGAACAAAAACAAAAAACACAAAGAAAATTGGGTTGCCTCCCAACTAGCGCTATCGTTTAACGCCCCTAGCTAGGCATACAAGCAAGGATAGATCTAATGAGTGCCATCTTTGGCACTTGATTCATAAGTAGCCCGCATGATAGATTCATAAGGTAATTTGACTTTATTTCTTGGAAAGTGCTCCATGCCTTTCTTTAATGGAAATTGGAATCTAATATTCCCTTCCTTCATATCAATAATCGCGCCAATCGTTCTAAGGAAAGGTCTACCAAGAATAATCGGGCAAGAAAGATTGCAATCTATATCAAGAACGATAAAATCCACGGGCACCAAATTTATATTTGAAACAATAAGAACATCATTGATCCTTCCCATTTGCTTTTTAATGGTGGAATCCGTAAGGTGCAAATTTAACGAGCAATCATCAAGATCATGGAAACCTAGAATATGACATAAAGTTTTCGGAATCGTGGAAACGCTAACACCCAAATCACACAAAGAAAAACACTCATAATCTTTAATTTTAATCTTTATAGTAGGTTCCCACTCATCATTAAGTTTTCTAGGTATAGAAACTTCCAAATTAAGTTTTTCATCAAAAGACTGCATCAAGGCATTAACAATATGTTTGGTTAAAGCTTTGTTTTTACTATAAGCATGAGGAGAATTAACAATGGATTGCAACAAGGAAATACAACCTTTTAAAGAAAAATTATCATAATCGAATTCCTTGAAATCCAAGAGAGTGGGTTCAATGCTATTTAAAGTTGTGACTTCTCCAATCTTACTTTTACCAAAATTAGCGTTAAGATCTAAAAACTCCGAATTCTTGGGACGCCTTCGAGGCAAAGTTGATTCATCATCAGTCCCATAATCATCAAAATTCATATTGCAAAACATTGATCTAATAGGAGACGCATCAATAACTTTAAGATCCTCATCATTATTTTCATGGAAACTAGAAGAACATGCTTTTATAAAGCTATCTTTTTTAGCACGCAATCTAGCGGTTCTTTCCTTACACTCATCAATGGAAATTCTCATTGCTTTGAGAGACTCATTGATATCATGCTTAGGAGGACAAGATCTAAGTTTAAGAGAATCAACATCAAGCGAAAGTCTATCAACGTTCCTAGCCAAATCGTCAACTTTGAGCAATTTTTCTTTAAGCAAAGCATTAAAATTATTTTGAGAAATCATAAATTCTTTCACACTATTCTCAAAATCAGAGGGCAACTTATTGAAATTACCATAGGAATTATTGTAGGAATTTCCATAATTATTAGAGGAATTATTAGGGAACGGTCTAGCATTAAAGTTTCCTCTATAAGCATTATTTCCAAAACTATTCATACCAACAAAATTCACATCCATAATTCATTATTATTCTCAATCAAGGAAGACAAAGGCATACCATTAGGATCAAAAGGAGTGTTTTTAGTAGCAAACAATTCATAAGTTCATCCATATTTCCACTCAAAACATTGAGTTCTTCTATAGCATGCACTTTTTTACTAGAAGATCTTTCGGTGTGCCATTGAGAATAATTGGCCATAATATTATCAAGAATTTTTGTTGCATCTCCCAACTTGATTTCCATAAACACGCCTCCCGTGGCCGAATCTAAGAGATTTCTAGAAGCAAAGTTCAAACCGGCATAAAAATTTTGTATGATCATCCATAAATTCAAGCCATGAGTAGGGCAATTGCGAAGCATCAATTTCATTCTTTCACAAGATTGGGCAAGATGCTCATGATCAAGTTTTTTAAAATTCATAATATCGTTCCTAAGAGTGATGATCTTAGAGGGAGGAAAATACTTAGAGATAAAAGCATCTTTGCACTTGTTCCAAGAATCAATACTATTTTTAGGCAAAGACGAAAACCAAACTTTAGCACGATCTCTAAGTGAAAACAGAAATAACTTCAATTTGACAATATTGTTATCCGTATCTTTCTTATTTTGCATATCACACAAATCAACAAAGTTGTTTAGGTGAGTAGCGGCATCTTCATTAGGAAGGCCGGCGAATTGGTCTTTCATAACAAGATTCAGCAAAGCAGCATTGATTTCACAAGACTCGGCATCATTAAGAGGAGCAATCGGAGTACTAAGGAAATCATTATTATTGGTATTCGAGAAATCACACAATTTGGTATTATCTTGTGCCCTGGCAACAAGTAATCCAACACACAAGCAAACATAACACATCAAACGGAAAATAGAGGAGAAGATTGGGAAAGAGAGGACAACTAAAATGGCAAAGGTGAAGTGCGGGAGAGGAAAACGAGAGGCAAATGGCAAATAATGTAAATGCGAGGGAGATGAGTTTGTGATGGGTACTTGGTATGTCTTGACTTGAGCGAAGACCTCCCCGGCAACGGCGCCAGAAATCCTTCTTGCTACGTCTTGAGCTTGCGTTGGTTTTCCTCGAAGAGGAGAGGGTGATGCAGCAATAGTAGCGTAAGTATTTCCCTCAGTTTTTGAGAACCAAGGTATCAATCCAGTAGGAGGCTCCTCAACAAATCCCACGAACCTACACAAACAAATAAAGAACTTCCAACCAACGCGATAAAGGGGTTGTCAATCCCTTCACGGCCACTTGCGAAAGTGAGATCTGATAGAGATAGTATGGTAAGATAAATATATTTTTGGTATTTTATAATATAGATGCAAAAAATAAAGATGCAAATAAAAGTAGATTGGAAGCAAATATGATAGGAGATAGACCCGGGGGGCATAGGTTTCACTAGAGGCTTGTCTCGAGAGCATAAGTATTACGGTGGGTGAACAAATTACTGTCGAGCAATTGATAGAAAATCGAATAATTATGACGTTATCTAGGCATGATCATGTATATAGGCATCACGTCCATAACAAGTAGACCGACTCCTGCCTGCATCTACTACTATTACTCCACACATCGACCGCTATCCAGCATGCATCTAGAGTATTAAGTTCATTAGAACAGAGTAACACATTAAGCAAGATGACATGATGTAGAGGGATAAACTCAAGCAATATGATATAAATCCCATCTTGTTATCCTCGATGGCAACAATACAATACGTGCCTTGCAACCCTTTGTGTCACTGGGTAAGGACACCGCAAGATTGAACCCGAAGCTAAGCACTTCTCCCATGGCAAGAAAGATCAATCTAGTAGGCCAAACCAAACTGATAATTCGAAGAGACTTGCAAAGATAACTCAATCATACATAAAAGAATTCAGAGAAGATTCAAATATTATTCACAGACAAACTTGATCATAAACCCACAATTCATCGGATCTCGACAAACACACCGCAAAAAGAGTTTACATCGAATAGATCTCCACAAGAGAGGGGGAGAACATTGTATTGAGATCCAAAAAGAGAGAAGAAACCATCTAGCTAATAACTATGGACCCGTAGGTCTGTGGTAGATTACTCACAACTCATCGGAGAGGCAAGGATGTTGATGTAGAAGCCCTCCATGGTTGATTCCCCCTCCGACAGAGTGCCAGCGAAGGCTCCAAGATGAGATCTCGCGGATACAGAAGGTTACGGTGGTGGAAATTGTGTTTCGTCCTGCCCCTGGATGTTTTCGGGGTACGTAGGCTTATATAGGAGGAAGAAGTACGTCGGTGGATGCCCGAGGGGCCCATGAGACAGGGGACGCGCCCTACAGGGGGGGCGCCCTCCTATATCGTGGGAGCCTCGACTGCTTCTTGACTTGCACTCCAAGTCCTCTGGATCACGTTCGTTCCAAAAATCACGCTCCCGAAGGTTTCATTCCGTTTGGACTCCGTTTGATATTCCTTTTCTTCGAAATACGGAAATAGGCAAAAAAACAGCAATACGGGTTGGGCCTCCGGTTAGTAGGTTAGTCCCAAAAATGATATAAATGTGTAAAATAAAGCCTATAAACATCCAAAAGGGGTAATATAATAGCATGGAACAATCAAAAATTATAGATACATTGGAGACGTACCATCCAGTCATTGATGAAATCGACGAGCGCTTGAGACTTGATAGCTGTCCGAGGCACATACTTCAATCCATGCGGTCCAAGCTCAATAGTCCACTTTGCAACTCGGCCAGTTGCCTCCCTATTCTGAATTATATCACGCAAAGGAGCAGAACTAACCACTGCAATGCGATGGCCCTAAAAATACTGCTTAAGCTTCCGACTCGCCATAAAAAACCCCATACACCAGTTTCTGCCAATGCGGATATCTTTGCTTTGACTCAATGAGCACTTCGCTGATATAATAAACCGGCCTTTGAACCGGATATTCCTTCCCCGCCTCCTTGCGCTCCACCACAATAGCTACGCTGATAGCTCGGGCATTGGCAACCATGTATAACAACAACGGCTCCTTATCGACCGGAGCAGCAAGAACCGGCGGTTCAGCCAACTGTTTTTTTAAGTCCTCAAACGCCGCATTAGCAGCATCACTCCAGACAAATTTGTTTGTCTTCTTCAACATTTGATACAAAGGGATAGCCTTCTCTCCCAACCGACTGATAAACCGGCTCAGGGCCGCAATACGACCTGCCAGACGTTGAACATCATTGATACACGCTGGTTTAACCAGAGACATAATGGCTTTGACCTTTTTTGGATTAGCCTCAAAACCCCTGTTAGACACCAGGAAACCTAAGAGCTTGCCAGCCGGAACACCGAAGACGCACTTGGCCGGATTGAGCATCATCTTATAAACCCGGAGATTGTCAAAGGTCTCCTTCAAGTCTTCAATCAATGTCTCCTTCTTCCTGGACTTTACCACAATGTCATCCACATAAGCATGAACATTGCGCCCAATTTGAGTATGAAGACAATCCTGCACACAGCATTGATAAGTCGCCTGGGCACTCTTGAGCCCAAAAGGCATAGACATGTAGCAAAAGGCTCCAAAAGGAGTGATGAAAGTTGTTTTCTCCTGGTCCTTAACTGCCATCTTGATCTGATGATAACCAGAATAAGCATCCAAGAAACTCAAACGCTCACAACCCGCCGTAGCATCAATAATCTGATCAATACGAGGGAGAGCAAAAGGATCAGCCGGACAAGCTTTGTTCAAGTCCGTGTAATCCACACACATGCGCCAAGTGCCATTCTTCTTAAGCACTAGTACCAGATTGGCCAACCACTCAGGATGAAAAACTTCAATGATAAACCCAGCAGCCAATAGCCGGGCTACCTCTTCACCAATGGCCTTGCACCTTTCTTTGTTGAAGCGACGAAGAAACTGCTTGATCGGTTTAAACTTGGGATCAATATTGAGATTGTGCTCAGCGAGTTCCCTTGGCACACCTGGCATGTCAGAAGGCTTCCATGCAAAAATATCCCGATTGTCACGGATGAACTCGATGAGCGCACTTTCCTATTTCGGATCCAGATTAGTGCTGATATTAAACTATTTGGATAAATCGCCAGGAAAAAAATCAACCAACTTAGTTTCATCAGCCGGTTTAAACTTCAGGGTCGGGTCATGCTCTGTGGTGGGCTTTTTCAGAGGAGTCATATCTGCCGGATCAACATTGTCCTTGTAGAACTTCAACTCTTTTGTTGCGCAAACTGACTCAGCATAGGCCGCATCACCCTCTTCACAGTCCAAAGCAATGTTACGACTCCAGTGCACCGTGATGGTCCCCTTATGACCCGGCATTTTGAGCTGCAAATAAATATAACAGGGCCTTGCCATGAATTTTGCGTAAGCCGGCTGTCCAAACAGGGCGTGATATGGGCTCTGGATTTTCACCACTTCAAAGGTCAAAGTTTCTGACATGGAATCATGCTCATCACCAAACACAACCTCCAAAGCTATCTTGCCAATCGGATATGCCGATTTACCTGGTACTACACCGTGAAAAACAGTGTTTGACAGTTTAAGATTCTTATCCGTCAATCCGATGCGACGGAAGATTTCATAATACAAGATGTTGATGCTGCTCCCTCCATCCATGAGTACTTTGGTGAACTTGTAACCCTCCACCTGAGGTGCCACCACTAAAGCCAGATGACCTGGATTATCAACCCGGAGCGGGTAATCCTCTCTGCTCCACACAATGGGCTGCTCGGACCAACGCAAGTAACGGGGTACTGCCAGTTCAACAGTGTTAACTGCCCTCTTGTGAAGCTTCTGATCTCGCTTGCACAAGCTAGTGGTAGAAACGTGATACTTCCCGTTGTTCAACTGCTTCGGGTGACTCTGAAAACCTGATTGTTGTTGATTCCCCTGATTATTCTGCTGGTTGTGACCACCTTGGTTGTTCTGATTGCCTTGATTATTCTGAAATCCTGAGTTTGAACCGCCACCATCATAACCCGGCCCATGAGACCCTGGACCTGAACCGCTAGATGGACCCTGATCATACCGAAAAAGATCAGAGTTTTTGAACTCTTTCGTAATGAAGCAATCCGTCCAAAGGTGCATGGCTGGAACCTCCTTCGTCCCATGCTTCAGGCAGGGCTGATTTAACAGGCGCTCTAGATTCATGCCTCCGCCGCGCTGGGGCGGTTTACCCTTGCGACGCTGCACATTGCCCTGCACATTGGTGTTAGCCACAAAATCCGAATTGTCCGCTTTACGCTTACCATTGTTCCCATGGCCCGCCTGGTTATGCTGCTATCCCTTTGCACCACCATTCTTCTTTCCCTTCTCCGGCTTTTCTTCGTCGGAATCGGGATCCTTGGTATTATCAGAATCAGCATATTTAACCAAGGCTGCCATAAGTGTTCCCATGTCATTGCAGTGGCGTTTAAGCCGTCCTAATTTCATCTTCAGCGACTTAAATCGGCAATTACCCTCCAAGGTTAGGATTGCCGAATCAGCTCTGATACGGTCCGACAAATGCAGAATTTCCGAAACCCGGCGCACCCAATGAGTTGTTGATTCGTTTTCCCCTTGGATACAAGCAGCCAGATCCATGATTGACATGGGTTGCTTGCATGTATCTTTGAAGTTTGCTATAAACCGGGCCTTCAACTCGTCCCATGAACCGATAGAGTTAGCGGGCAGGCTCTTTAACCAAGTGCGAGTTGTTCCTTCCAACATCATGGTGAAGTATTTTGCACATGCTGCTTCATCTACATCTAGCATCTCCATAGCCATCTTGTAGCTCTCAACCCATGACTCAGGGGGTAAATCGGTGGTGTAGTTAGGCACGTTACGCAGGCCCTTAAAATCCTTGGGTAACCACACATTGTGTAGAGCCGGGGTGAGACACGACACTCCCCAGGAGCTGAAAGCAAGTCCTCGTTCCACTGACGCCGCTGGCTGAACCGGGGCGGGCTGACGATGACCCGCATACTGTGCCGCTAACTCTGCCTCCCTTCGTGCTCTGCCATTATCCACCACGTCCTGAGCATTTGCACCACCACACGCCGGATTAGGCCCTCGACGGGCGTCATGGTTCTACGCACTACTCGACACAGCCGGTTCATCAATGTGCCTGCTGTAGCTCTTGCTCGGGCGAGGGGTTGAGTGAATCATGTCTCGGCTGTATGAATAAGCCTGTTGCTGCACCATGGCAGTCTAAAGAGGATCCCTGGCCCGCCGCGTCTCAACCGCCGCTGGAGACTCACCCTCCATTGGAATAGCTGCCAAACCAGATGCCAGAGCAATCATGTTGTCCAAAGGGGTGAAGAAGTGACCCGGCGGGGGTGTCATGTACTGCGGCGGCTTATCTGTTCGTCGAGGCGGGCCCATCACCCGTGGTTGATCTGGCACTCCGGTTCTAGGCGCTACAGTCCGGTTTACCGCTGCCGGATTGCTGGTCCCTGCTCTTGGTGTATTTAAGAGACGGGGGTCCTGTTGATCGGGAGGGGTGTGGCGTACTGCAAAATGGACGAAACAGACTTGTCTTGGAGCGCTACGGTCGAAACGGGGGTCCTGTTCATCGGGAGGGGTGTGGCGTATTGCAAAACGGGACTCCACGGGATAATGTTCATCTCCACTGTTGACTTCCTCCAGCCTCCACGGGCTACTGTTCATCTACCGTCGACCTCCTCCAGCCTCCACCTGCTACTGTTCATCCACGGGCTCCTGTTCATCCAGCCTCCACCTTGCGCTACTCCACCGGCTATTGTTCAACCACCCCTCTCCACGGGCTCCTGTTCAACCACCCCTCCACGGGCTACTGTTCATCTACCCCTCCACCGTCTGCTGCTCATCCAGCCCTCCACGGGGTCGTCCTGTTCATCCAACCCTCCACGGGGTCCTGTTCATCTAGCCCGAACCAGCTCGATCGATCGGGGTCCTGTTCATCCAGAGGCAACGCCACGGGTCCTGTACCATATGAGGCGTTGCAGGGCCCATCTCGCCCTCGCAGCATGGCATACTATGATACTATCGCAATATTTTCTTCTATTTCTTTTGTGTGTTTCATCAACTAGTGCCACTATAATGTACTCACACATTTTCATTATCTATGCAAACAGGGTTATTCAGCTGCATTTTGGTGGAACTGCACAAATGTACATATGGAACCGACATATATGCAGAGTATGAGGTGTGCCAAGTAAAAATTACCGACACCAACCATGCTGCATGCACGCATTGGCATCCACCACCACCAGTGGGGTGTGTGGCCCTCTCTATGGATGAATCTTTCTCGGCAGCAAACCCTCTAACCAAATACTAGTAGCTTATATTGGCAGTTTTCTAGGGAGTACTCTTTATTTATACACTGTGTCACAACTTTGACCCAAAGGTCCAGAGCTATTTTAGGGTGATTGGTGTAGTACTCAGAGACTGATTGTAAGCATGATTTTCATTAGCTGTCACATTGATTGTAAGCATGAGCAGGTGGAATATTAGGTTAGTGCGAAGCTTACCTTAAACCCTACCATCGCCATTGAAATGAGGCGAGCATCGAGGGAACCGTGGAGAACGGTGGGGAAGCGACATCGTGCCATCCGGCCTCCTCTTGCGGTGGGAGAACGAATACTCCTATGGCTCTGGCTGGCTCTGCACCCTCACGAACGGCACACCATACTCGATCGATGCGTTATCCTCTGGGTGCTCGACCTTCGACCTGTACGCCCACCACCTCCGCCTGATTGTCGCCTCTGGCGAATATGTCTGCTCCATCGCCCAGAGGAGATACTCGATGATCTCGGAGGACTGCAGTGTGACTGCCGCCGAGGAGTACATGTACATCGCCGCCCTCATCGCCTCCGTCTCGCTCTTTCGCATACATTGCCACATGGCCCGCACCGTCCTCGAAATCTGCGGCGCTGTGTTCCACCCCAGCTCAGCTGCTCCAACGAGGGAAGGGTTCACCATAGCAGGGATCCGCTCTCCAGACTGTCTTTCGCCGCCTCAGATCTTCTTCCCCGCCGCCGGCATCCACGACAACTGCATTACCATCATCAACTGAGCAGATGACCTTGAGGACTACACGGGTCCGCAAGAGAGGTCGCACTCTTTCGTGTCTGCTTACGTTATGCGTCGCTTAATATGATGACATGCTACATTATCATCGTGTTCACCTATTAGATTCCGAGTCAGGTCCAAACTAATGTTGAAACTTGAGTTTTTAAATGGTTGTGGGGTACATATTGGGGCAGCAATCAGTATTATCTGTCTACTATCTGGTTAATCTCGGGTGTCTACTATGAGTTTCATGTTGGGTGCAAACAAACATTAAAGAAGCCATTATTTGTATTTTTTAACTAAAGACTGCTATCATTGGTTTTGGGTCTATCCACAGTTTGCTACCATCACTCTAGATTTGTGCATGCACTCCTTACATAATCTCACTATATTTTATTCCTATGCATGCCAGTTATTATACACAATGGAACTAATCATGTAGAGCAAAAGAGACGAGCCTTGCGTGGCAATAAAATTTCATGCAAACATCGTTCCATGGTGGGCGCAAAGGCAGCCCCCCTCCACCCATTTCGGATCATAATCAAGAGGAAGATAACTATTCTGAGGGGGATTCAGAAGGAGAAGACCACTCATATTTACCCCATGAGGTCTTCGCTCTAACTTGGCATGCTGATGTTGGTAATATGATGCATATGGTGCCTTGCATTGCTTACTGTATACATTAAAGATGTCATCTTCTTACTTTAGACATGCTTTGTGGCAATGCCATCTGTTTAGTTTCTTTATCGTATATGTGAATCATGCAATGCCATCTTGTTTAGCCAGGCATCATATATGTAAATTTTGCAATGCCACCCTGGTTAGCCAATCATCTTATATGTGAATTATATCATGCCATCATTTTTTATTACGTGTTAAATTTGACAACAATTTTAGTACATTCAATTACTCTTCTTGTGCATCAGCCATTTGACACGGTCATGGAAAAATCTGGAGTGGAAACAAGGTCTTCAGAGCAGACAATGCTATCTGACGAAGTGCATGTCTTGCTGGTTACCGATAGCTCCTCAGAGGAGGATTCATAGACAGATGACCAGTCATATCCCCCCCCCCCCGAGGTGCATGCTCTAACTTGGCAGGGTTATGTTGCTCATATCGTGCGTATGGTATCTTGCATTGCTATGTCATTTGCTTAGTTTAGACATGCTTTGTGTGAATGCCACCTGTTTAGTGTCTGATTACCATATATGTGAATTATGTAATGAAATCTTGTTGCAAGACATTATATATGTGAATTATGCAATGTTATCTTGTCGCAAGGCATTATGTATGTGAATTATGCAATGCCATGTTGTTTAGGTAAGCGTCATATATGTGAATTATATCATGCTGTCTTTTTTTGTATTTCTCATTGCTTTTGTCGACAATGTTTGTATATTCAACTGCTCTTCCTGTGCATCAGCCATTTGAATTGGTGATGGAGAAATCTGGAGTGAAAACAAGGTCTTCAGAGCAGACAATGCTACCTGCTGAAGCAGATATCTTGTTGGTTACAGATAGCTCTTCAGAGGAGGATTTAGAGGCAGATGACCAGTCCTATTATCCCCTTGAGGTGTATGCTCAAACTTGGCAGGGTTATATTACTCATATCATGCATATGTTGTATTGCAATGCTTAGTTTTTACATCATATACACAATATTGAATGCCATCTCCTTAGTTGACACATCATATATGCGATTGCCCTCTGCTCACTTCCTTAGTATATAAATCATATATTTGAATTATGTCATGCCAAGATGTTTACATAGACAGCATGTATCTGAATTATAGCATGCCAACCCATTTTCTAAAGACATAATATAGTTATATCATCTCATCCTGTTTACATAGTCATCATATTTTAAATTATGTCATTCTATCCATGAATTATATCATGCCATCATGTTTCCATCGACGACATGTTTGTGATTTATGGCATGCCAACCACTTTAATAGACACATCGTATAGTTACATCATGTCATCTTGTTTACATAGTCATCATATTTTGAAGTATGTCATTCTATCCTATTTAGTTAGCCATCATACATGTGAAATTGTGTCATGCTATCCTGTTTAATTAGCCATCATATATGTGAAATTATGTCCTGCTATTCCCTTTGGTTAGACAACATAAATGTGAATTATTTCATGCCCTGTTTTCTTCCCTACTCTCCATTGCACCTGTCTATCTTACAATGTCTGTACATTCCATTACTTTTCTTGTTTATCGGCCATTTCAATTGGAGGGAGTGATGGCAGGGAGTAAAAACACGGTCTTCAGAAAATATCATGCTACCTGTCAATGCAGATAGAACCATGGTTGTACTTGCCCAAGAACCAGCCCCACCACACATAACCCACACTCATGCAGATTGTACCCTACATAGTTGGATAGAGAACCAGCTACACCCCTTCTAACCCCAACCCTAGCAGATAGACACCCAGTTCCGTTTGACAAAGCACTGTCTCCACCACAGAGCACCGAAACATGAGCAGTTAGTAAGGCAACTGCAGTGCCCAAAGCACGAGGACCACCACTCTGAACCCCAAGTCAATGCTCAAAGCAGAAGAAGAATTGTTCTCAGGTCAGGTTCCATAGCTATGGTTCATACTACTTTGATCTTTGATAACCCACAAGTGTAGGGGATCGCAACAGTTTCCGATAAGTAAGAGTGTCGAACCCAACGAAGAGCTAAAGGTAGAGTAAATATTCCCTCAAGTTCTATCAACCACCGATACAACTCTACGCATGCTTGACGTTCGCTTTACCTAGAACAAGTATGAAACTAGAAGTACTTTGTAGGTGTGATAGGATAGGTTTGCAAGATAATAAAGAGCATGTAAATATAAACTAGGGGCTGTTTAGATAAAGAAGTAATAAAGTAAATATAGCGAGTGTGGAAAAGTGGTGGTAGGAGTAGTGAAATTGTCCCTAAGCAATTGACTATGTTACTAGACTGGTAATCACTATTGCAATTCTATTTGAGGGAGAGGCATAAGCTAACATACTTTCTCTTCTTGGATCATATGCACTTATGATTGGAACTCTAGCAAGCATCCGCAACTACTAAATATCATTAAGGTAAAACCCAACCATAGCATTAAAGTATCAAGTCCCCTTTATCCCATACGCAACAATCTACTTACTCGGGTTTGTGTTTCAGTCACTCACGCAACCCACTATAAGCGAATCATGAACGCATTGCAACACCCTAGAGCGGGAAACCCTCACGCTTGCGTGACGCGAAGGGCACCATAGGACAGCACCAATAATAAAACATGCAACTCAAACCAATCATAGCAATTCATCAATCACCGATAGGACAATGAAAATCTACTCAGACATCATAGGATGGCAACACATCATTGGAAAATAATATGAAGCATAAAGCACCATGTTCAAGTAGAGGGTACAGCGGGTTGCAGGAGAGTGGACCACTGGATATAGAGGGGGAAGGTGATGGAGACGTTGGTGAAGATGTCGGCGGTGTTGGTGAAGACCACAGTGATGATGATGGCCCCCGGCAGCGCTCCGGCGCCACCGGAAACAAGGGGGAGAGAGGGTCCCTTCTTCTTCTTCTTCCTTGACCTCCTCCCTAGATGGGAGAAGGGTTTCCCCTCTGGTCCTTGGCTCCCATGGCTTGGGAGGGGGAGAGCCCCTCTGAGATTGGATCTATATCTCTGTTTCTGCGTTCTCTGTTTCTGCCCCTTCACCGTTTCCTTTATATCTGGAGATCCGTAACTCCGATTGGGGTGAATCTTTCGCCTAGATTTTTCTCATAAAATTAGCTTTCTTGCGGCAAAAGAAGAGCGTCAACCGCCTTACGGGTGGCCCACGAGAGTCTAGGGCGCGCCCAGGGGGGAGGGCGCCCCCCCTGTCTCGTGGCCACCTCGGACACCGTTTAGCGTTGATTCTTCCTCCGGAAAATCCCAAATATTCCAAAGTAATTCTCCGTCCATTTTTATCCCGTTTGGACTCCGTTTGATATTGGTTTTCTGCGAAAGATAAAACATGCAACAAACAGGAACTGGCACTGGGCACTGGATCAATATGTTAGTCCCAAAAATAGTATAAAAAGTTGCCAAAAAATATATGAAAGTTGAAGAATATTGGCATGGAACAATCAAAAATTATAGATACGACGGAGATGTATCAGCATCCCCAAGCTTAATTCATGCTCGTCCTCGAGTAGGTAAATGATAAAAAAGATAATTTTTGATGTGGAATGCTACCTAACATAATCTTGATCATATGTCTAATCATGGCATGAATATTAAGACACGAGTGGTTCAAAGCAATAGTCTATCATTTGACATAAAAACAATAATACTTCAAGCATACCAACCAAGCAATTATGTCTTATCGAAATAACCTAGCCAAAGAAAGCTCATCCCTACAAAATCATATGGTCTGGCTATGCTCCATCTTCATCACACAAAGCATTCAAATCATGCACAACCCCGATGACGAGCCGAGCAATTGGTTCATACTTTTTAACGTGCTTCAGCTTTTTCAACTCTTATGCAATACATGAGCGCAAGCCATGGACATAGCACTATGGTGGTATATGGTGGTGGTTGTGAGGACAAAAAGGGAGAAGATAGTCTCACATCAACTAGGCGTATCAACGAGCTATGGAGATGCCCATCAATAGATATCAATGTGAGTGAGTAGGGATTGCCATGCAACGGATGCACTAGAGCTATAAATATATGAAAGCTCAACAAAAGAAACTAAGTGGGTGTGCATCCAACTTGCTTGCTCACGAAGACCTAGGGCATTTTGAGGAAGCCCGTCATTGGAATATACAAGCCAAGTTCTATAATGAAAAATTCCCACTAGTATATGAAAGTGAAAGCATAGGAGACTCTCTCTATGAAGAACATGGTGCTACTCTGAAGCACAAGTGTGGTAAAAGGATAGTAACATTCCCCCTTCTCTCTTTTTCTCTCATTTTTATTTTTATTTTCTTTTTTCTTTATTTTTTTTTATTTTTTTGGTGGGCTTCTTTGGCCTCTTTTTTTATTTGGGCTCCTTTGGCCTCTTTTATTTTTATAAAGTCCGAAGTCCCATCCCGATTTGTGGGGATAGTCTTCATCATCCTTTCCTCACTGGGACAATGCTCTAATAATGATGATCATCACACTTTTATTGATTTACAACTCAAGAATTACAACTCAAAGCTAGAACAAGATATGACTCTATATGAATGCCTCCGGCGGTGTACCGGGATATGCAATGAATCAAGAGCGACATGTATGAAAATTATGAAGGTGGCCTTGCCACAAATACGATGTCAACTACATGATCATGCAAAGAGCAATATGACGATGATGAAAAGTGTCATAATAAACAGAACGGTGGAAAGTTGCATGGCAATATATCTCGGAATGGCTATGGAAATGCCATATAGGTAGGTATGGTGGCTGTTTTGAGGAGGGTAAATAATGGGTTTATGCTACCGGCGAAAGTTGCGCGGTAAAATAGAGACTAGCAAAGTGGAAGGATGAGTGTGCGTATATCCATGGACTCACATTAGTCATAAAGAACTCATATACTTGTTGCAAAAGTCTACTTAGCCCTCGAAGCAAAGTACTACTACGCATGCCCCAAGAGGGATAGATTGGTAGGAAAAGTCCATCGCTCGTCCCCGACTGCCACTCATAAGGAAGACAATGAAAAAAACACCTCATGCTCCAACTTCGTTACATAACGGTTCACCATACGTGCATGCTACGGGACTTGCAAACCTCAGCACAAGTATTTCTCAATTTCACAATTACTAAACTAGCACGACTCTAATATCACCACCTTTATATCGCAAAACTATTGCAAGGAATCAAACATATCATATTCAGCGATCTACAAGTTTATGTAGGATTTTATGACTAACCATGTGAATGACCAATTCCTGTCATCTCTCTAAATAGATATAAGTGAAGAAAGAGAGTTTAATTATTTCTACAAAAGATATGTCCACGATCTAACAAATATAAGTGAAGCAAAAGAGCATTCCACAAATGGCGGTTTTCTATGTGAAGAGAAACAGGCAATCCAAACTTCAAATGATATAAGTGAAGCACATGAAGCATTCTATAAAGCCATACTCAAAAGATCTAAGTGAAGTGCAATGAGCATTCTATAAATCAACCAAGGACTATCTCATACCAGCATGGTGCATAAAAGAAAAGTGAAAACTAAATGCAAAAGACGCTCTAAGACTTGCACATAATGCATGAACGAAACGAATCTGAAAACATACCGATACTTGTTGAAGAAAGAGGGGCTGCCTTCCGGGGCATCCCAAAGCTTAGACGCTTGAGTCTCCTTGAATATTTACTTGGGTTGCCTTGGGAATCCACAAGCTTTATCTCTTGCCTCTCTTCCTTTTCCTCATATCGAAACCTCCTCGATTAGACACTTCATCCACACAAAACTTCAACAGAAAACTCCGTAAGATCTGTTAGTATAATAAAGCAAATCACCATTCTAAGTACTGTAGAAAACCAATTCATATCTTGTTTTTGCATTGTGTCTACTGTAATATAGCTTTTCCATGGCTTAATCCACTGATATAAATTTATAGTTTCATCAAAACAAGTAAATTATGCATCAAAAACAGTATCTGTTAAAAACAGAACAGTATGTAGCAATCTGAACACTCACCATACTTATGGTACCCCAACAATTCTACCAAAATTAGGACGCATAAATAAGTTGTATAGAAATACAGTGCAAAAGGAATCAGAACCAATTGACCTTCCAGTTAAAAATGTAAAATCACGCACTATAGATAAAGATTCTATCCAGCACCGAACAAACCAACAAGCATTGTAAACATCCTAAAGGCAAACCTTGGCACATTATTTTTATAATACAATGGAATTCTACAAGGGGATAATTATTTTTGATGAAAAGTTTCTATAATCAAGATTCACAAAGTTTCCGTGAGCATGAACAAAGTTCAAGGCTAGCTCCCACTTCAACTATGCTTGTCTCTCTCACTTTCACTTTCCTTTTTGAAAAGTTTTTTAGGTTCCCCTCTTTATTGTTTTTGTTTTTAAACTATATAAAAGCACTCAACAAAAATAAATGACTCTCTAAAACTTTCGGGTTGTCTCCCTGGCAGCGCTTCCTTTAAATCCATTAAGCTAGGCATATAGTGCTCAAGTAATGGATCCACCCGGATCCCAAGGTATATCAAAGCCAATTTTAATTAACAATGATTTGTAATTTAGTAGTGAGCAAAAAGTAACATATATCAAGCAATGATGAAGTCTAACTCTCTTCCTATGCATCGGCATGTCATAAAAGAACAATTCATGCACACATAATAAAGGCCAACACATAGTATAAGCAGTTTCTTGCTATTTCATAGTATGGGAAACATAGACAGGTGGAGAAATAGTTCCTCTCTCATAATAATTGCAAGTAGGAGCAGCAAGCACATGCATATTACATTCATCCAAATCATCATGTGCAATGGAAAAGTCAACCCATCTATACCTATACTAATTACAGACTCCCTAAAAATTATCACGTTAATCAGAAATTAGGAGCCGTTAATCTGGTGGGGCCGAGTTATTACGGTGTAGATCAATCCTAAAAATTAGGTTAACTAGAAAAAATAGGAAAAACATAAGCCGCCAATCTAAACTAACGTACATGCATCAAAGACCTTTTCAAGGCTCCACGTTAATCCTAGGATTGAGATTGTTTTGTTAGGAAAAAAACAGGAAACCCATGCCGATCCCCTGCGCTCCATCTCCGATTTTATCTTCCTAGATGCCGGTTCTGACCTCCTCTTCCTTTCCATCTCCCCCTCCTGCATAATTCACCTTCCTCTCCCTGCAGAAAGAGAAAAAGGTCTTCCTCCTCTGCCTAGGGATAGGCCCTATTTTCAATCAATATATGTCCAAAAGGAAAAGATCCCTTCCTTCAATCGATCTGTTGGAGATGAGTATGATCCGGCAACAAATATTCCTCTGATTGATCCATCACTCCAGCAATATGGCGGAGAAGGAACCTGTGAACATCGCTTACTCTCCATCCAGATTGGACCAGGCTTACAGAAATAATATCTCTGCCGCGGCCTTAGTTCGCACACAACATGATCGGTACGTCGTCAAGGCCTTGATTCAATAATCAGTAAAATATCCAGGTTGGAATCCCCAATTCGATCATCTAGCACCCTCTAATGGGATCAGTTTGTTAGAGGTAAACACATCATCTTCCTGTGCATTGCGTTTCCAACCACAAAGATTGATTATGTGCATCTTTGATAAGGATGTCGTGTAGGTGCATGTTCAAGTCGATCAAGGATGCCTTCTATGTGTGCAACTTGCCGGACAATTTCCGTGTAGGATCACGTTGATATTGAATAAAGCCATCCTGCATTGGCAAAGTTCATAAGTCGACGCTGCAGACAGATCTCTATTGTGCATTTGTTAACAGTTGGATGAAAGCAATATGTCTTACCTGCACTTATGTAGGTACTAGCACATCTAGCTGGAATCGATTAACCTACTTGGGAAGTCAGATGGGTTATTACATGTACATGTGGCATTCTTTGCAGATCGAATTTTCCTAGCCGTCGTGCTTCCGCTCTTTCTCTCTCCACTACTCCCGTCCTGCTCCTTCCATCTTTACTACTATTAATAAATCAATGTTCCTACTCGGTAGCTACGTTCAGTATCTACTACCATATAGTATATTAATAGGAGTTCTGGCTTTTGCTACATATTTCGATTATAGTTTGTCTAATTCACATCCAGATGTTTTTTAAGGATGTAACGTCTAAGCTCCCACAAATATATAATGCAACAATAAGAAACAAAAAAATTAGGACAAAAAAAAGATAGACCACAAACAGAATGGACATCAGCTTAGATGTGACATAGTTATGTCACATCTTGATGTGTCTTAGATAGACCCTTTTGATTATAGTAATTATGGCAAGAGTTAAGAGTATCATACTTTGGAAGTTAGCTTAATTGTAAAAAAAATACATGCAAGTTAGGCACACAAATTCAGCTTGATCATTTTTTGGAGGCATTTAAAGGAATTGAGAGGGGTAGCTTCTTACGATGTCAAACATAAGTTATGTTTTTCACTCTCCTCCAAATTGCACAATCCCTCTTTGGTATCAATTTCATTGCTCCAAAATTATTATAATATCTTTTCTTTGCAACCTAGCTTCCAAGTTCTAACCATGCTGCAATCAAGCATCTATTTGGTATCTCATATTGATATATCCCATGATAGATATTGCTTTAAGGGAGTCATATCGATGGTAGTTTAGAGCAACTCATTGGGCCACTACCACGGGCAATACAACCGCATTCCACAATGTCCTCGATGAATTGTAGCCCACTATAATGAACACATGATACGGTTATATTGCTCGGGGTGCACAATAATAATGAAGAGTTCACGGAAGATTCAGGGTACATGTGGTTGTGTGTTTTCTAATATTTTTTTACTAATTTTCCATAGTGATCAATTTTTACAAGATGCAACGTACTTGCTTTTAGGTCTGTTATGTTTTTTAAATGAAGCAATGGAATTTCATTTGTGGGTGAACAGATCAGAGGACATCTTTTTTTTTTGCTATGCAACTATCATAGTAAACTTTCATAATAGCTAGGAAAAATATTCAAAAATCATCACATAACTAAGAGTAAATTTCTTCTCAGTTATATAATAGTGTAGGTTCAGAGTGAACAACACCACTACTGCTCGGCCTCTTGACCAGCTGCCTCCGGCCGTTCAGCAACCTAGGTCAAGCTTTGCAAATTCGTAGCCTTGGTCATATCATGATTTTTTTCCTTTTGTTATTAACATTCCACAAACTTCGCCAAATAGTTACATGCCGTCGAGTAGCTAAAGCTAACTACATATAAATTAAATTATTGGATCTTTGTGATAGATATAATACTCGACATGATTTTTATGAACAATTTGGAGTGCAAAAGGTGAATACAGTATAACGAGTTCGCATTATTCTATCATTTACACACAATTAAATCTAACATTTCTTCCTGGGTGCTTATGCTGAGTGGCAGGAAATGTAGGAATCACGGTATTATCTGTGATTACTAGCATCTTCCTGGGCCTCAAGGAGTGATAAGTTTTCCTCGAGGAGTGGACTTTTTATTTCTTAGATATAGTTGAATGCTTATATTGAACTCAATTACACACGAACTATATATAAGGGGAATTTTTTTGGGGGGGCACGGAAGTGACCGTTGGTGGTAGATATGTTCACAAATTATGAGTCAAAGGATAGCAATTTAAGAGTGCCAATAGGACGAGAGAGCACTTAGTGCCTATGAAAAACGCACTTTGTCGTACTAAAAAATATCAGAATTTTTATAAAATCATATTGAGTACAGTATTTTTGTGTATTAAATAAACTATGCGTAGTAACAAGAAAAACGGTATACTCCCTCCGTTTCAAAATACAAGGCTTTTTATGGATTTCAATACAGACTACGTACGGATGTATGTAAACATATTTTAGAGTGTATATTCTTTTTTTTGAGGAAAAGCATAGCTTTTAACTTAACAAGTGTTCAGCCGAATCGCCCGAAACACATCAGACTCCCACTCCATATAATGGTTTTTAGGGTATGGACGGCAAATGTTGGCTAATTCATGTGCTACCAAGTTTGCACCATGGACAACATACTCTTATTACATATTTCGAGAACCACATCTTAAGCCGGTACTTCATATCCTCAATGACAGCCGCTTACGGCGAAGAGTCAACCTTGCTGATGTCATGGCCTCAGCCAGCAGTTGCGAGGCCATCTCGAACATCACCCATAGGACTCCTAGATCAGTAGCCATCGATACAACATTTAACAAAGCATAAACTTCAGCTGCAAAGGTATCGAACACATGTTCCTGCCTCCTCGCTCATTTTGCTTCATATGTAGTCCATATTAGAATATTTAAAAATACATATATTTAGTAACGGAGGGAATGTTTGATAGTTCGAGGATATATTAAACATCATTTTTCTTAAAATAGTATGACTAATGGGTTGATAGGTAGTTCGCATTATGTGTTAATAAAACTAAGTGAATTTCTATTAATATATACTCCCTCCGTCCGGAAATACGTGTCATCAAAATGAATATAAGGGCATGTATCTAGGCATATATTAGTTTTAGATACATCTTTTTAATCCATTTTAATGAGAAGTATTTTCGGATGGAGGGAGTACAATTTATTGGCTAACCCGTGCGAATGCACGGGTTGCCGACTAGTCAATATAATCCTTAAAAAGCACAAACTTCTTCGATATAGTGTAGTTTGGAGAATTCAAAAAGATAATAGGACTATCATGCGTGGGTGCAATAGCAACAATTTCATGTTTAACATAAGGAACTATAGCAAGTTCATCTCCATAAGCATAATTCATATTGGCATCTTGGCCACAAGCATAGCAAGCATCATCAAAAAAGGATATTTCAAGAGAATCAACGGGATCATAGCAATCATCATAGCAATCATCCTTCGGTAAGCACGAAGGGGAATTAAACAATGTATGAGTTGAATAGTTACTCTCATTAGAAGGCGGGCACGGGTGATCAATCCGCTCTTCCTCCTTTTGGTCTTCGCTCTCCTCATCATCTTTTTCATCCAATGAGCTCACAGTTTCATCAATTTCTTCTTCCATAGCTTCCTGCAAAATATTAGTCCCTTCTTGGACAGCGGAGAAGACCTCAATATATGGTTTAACATAGGCATTAGAAGCATAATTATCATAACAATATTCAAGTATGGCAAAAAATTTAGATTTGTAAAGAGTGGGATCATACTTTTCAATCAAAGAAGCAATTTCATAAGCACCCTTAAAAGCAACAAATTCTTCTATTTGTTGAACATCATAGTAATTATAAACACCCTTAGCATACGAAGATACGATTCCATTATCAAACTCATATTGGTAGGGAAGGTGTTTCTTAGGGTTTTCAGAACAACAAGTAATATCATATATTTCACATAAATTCCAAGCATAGCATTGCAAAAGTTGAATTTGATCCCATAATAGTTTCCCTTGTTCAGATATACGGTGTCGCACATAACAAGCATGCTCATCTAAAGATTTGCCCTCAACTAAGCTAGTTGGGGTTTCAGCACGAGCACAAAGGGATCGAAGATGATCCAAGTAAAAAGCTTCGGGATTGTGATAGATTTTGAGTGGTTCTTCAACTATTGGTTTAGTAGGTACAACTAATTTTTTGGGTATTTTGCGTTTCCTACCCATAACTAAAGATAGAAAACAACTAAGAATAGCAAATAAAAATTACTTAGTGATAAAGCAAACAAGCACACACGAGAATATTCACCCCACGCTATTGCTCCCGGCAACGGCGCCAGAAAAAGGTCTTGATAACCCACAAGTGTAGGGGATCGCAACAGTTTTCAATAAGTAAGAGTGTCGAACCCAACGAAGAGCTAAAGGTAGAATAAATATTCCCTCAAGTTCTATCGACCACCGATACAACTCTACGCATGCTTGACGTTCGCTTTACCTAGAACAAGTATGAAACTAGAAGTACTTTGTAGGTGTGATAGGATAGGTTTGCAAGATAATAAAGAGCATGTAAATATAAACTAGGGGCTGTTTAGATAAAGAAGTAATAAAGTAAATATAGAGAGTGTGGAGAAGTGGTGGTAGGAGTGGTGAAATTGTCCCTAAGCAATTGACTATGTTACTAGACCGGTAATCACTATTGCAATTCTATTTGAGGGAGAGGCATAAGCTAACATACTTTCTCTTCTTGGATCATATGCACTTATGGTTGGAACTCTAGAAAGCATCCGCAACTACTAAGGATCATTAAGGTAAAACCCAACCATAGCATTAAAGTATCAAGTCCCCTTTATCCCATGCGCATCAATCTACTTACTCGGGTTTGTGTTTCAGTCACTCACGCAACCCACTATAAGCGAATCATGAAAGCATTGCAACACCCTACAGTGGGAATCCCTCACGCTTGCGCGACACGAAGATCACCATAGGACAACACCAATAATAAAACATGCAACTCAAACCAATCATAGAAATTCATCAATCATCGATAGGACAACGAAAATCTACTGAGACATCATAGGATGGCAACACATCATTGGAAAATAGTATGAAGCATAAAGCACCATGTTCAAGTAGAGGGTACAGCGGGTTGCGGGAGAGTGGACCGCTGGATATAGAGGGGGGAAGGTGATGGAGATGTTGGTGAATATGTCGGCGGTGTTGGTGAAGATCGCGGTGATGATGATGGCCCCCGACAGCGCTCCGGCGCCACCAGAAACAAGGGGGAGAGAGGGCCCCTTCTTCTTCTTCTTCCTTGACCTCCTCCCTAGATGGGAGAAGGGTTTCCCCTCTGGTCCTTGGCTCCCATGGCTTGGGAGGGGGGAGAGCCCCTCCGAGATTGGATCTATCTCTCTGTTTATGCATTCTCTGTTTCTGTGTTCTCTGTTTCTGCCCCTTCACCATTTACTTTATATCTGGAGATCCGTAACTCCGATTGGGGTGAATCTTTCGCCCAGATTTTTCTCATAAAATTAGCTTTCTTGTGGTAAAAGAAGAGCGTCAACCGCCTTACAGGTGGCCCACGAGAGTCCAGTGCACGCCCAGGGGGGAGGGCGCGCCCCCCTATCTCGTGGCCACCTCGGACACCGTTTCGCGTTGATTCTTCCTCCGGAAAATCCCAAATATTCCAAAATAATTCTCCGTCCATTTTTATCGCGTTTGGACTCCGTTTGACATTGGTTTTCTGCGAAACATAAAACATTTAACAAAGAGGAACTGGCACTGGGCACTGGATCAATATGTTAGTCCCAAAAATAGTATAAAAAGTTGCCAAAAAATATATGAAAGTTGAAGAACATTGGCATGGAACAATCAAAAATTATAGATAAGACGGAGACGTATCACTCTTGCATCACTGTATTTACTCATACCAACTAATTTCAAATTTGAAGGATGCAATTGAAACTCCAGTGGCACAACAGGTATGTTTTAAACCTGTTTCTTCAACATGTTTGGTTGTTTGCTGTTGTAACTTGCTGTATGTTGATTTCGGTTTCAATTGAATAAACAGTTATGTTCTCATGCCATGCACATTACAAGTGTTGTTATTGTTGTGTAGTTTCCCACACTTATATTCTGTATATGCTGCTTTGTCTTAAATAGATATGATTCGAACTGTATCTATCTTGATTTGGCAACATAAACTAGAATGGTATAGACCATACAGTGACCATACTACATAGATATATGTTTGTTTCATGCTGTTATCCTATCGACCTTACTACTGAACTGGTTTACCAAAATGAGTTTCATATACTACATTGTATACCTGTGATGTGTTTGTTTGTTTCTCTTTTAGAATGCGGATAAAATATTGGAGAAGAGTACCCCGTTATGCAATGGTAAAGGAAGTAATGTAGATAAGGCTCAAGATAGTGAGACATCCCTGTTGGTCTCCAAGAAAGTTGATAAAAACTATATTGAAGACACTAAGACAACCCCAAAGTCCTATCTTGATGTAGGGTTTGAGTTACTGGCTACTACTGTTGGCACCAGCTCTTCGAACTCGTTGCCTGAATCAGTTTGCCTTCTTGAGTCTCAACTTCAAGTTAAAAGACATCGATCAGATGTTATGCAACGGGAAGCCGAAGGACTGAGGAAGTCCCTGCAGAACTCAGATGCATACTTTGTGGTGCAACAGCAAGTGCTGGAGGACTTAAGCGCCAAACAAGAGAAAGTTAATAAGCTTGCTAAGCATCTTGACAACATTATGGGTACCCAGGATATTGTTTCTTGAGCTCTTCTGAAGTGGTTTCAGTTCTGGACTTGTTTTGCTGCGACGTTTATATGCTGTTGTGTTCCCTATATTTGCACTGGTGGCGAACTTTGATGCCCAGTGGATGTAATATGTGTAATAGCCGTGATAGCCTAGCGTAAGTTGCTTGCTTATTTATTTCCTTATTGTCTTGTTTATTTCTTTGCTTGTAGTCAGTGCAGTTCTTTTTCCGCGGTTTGCTAGTGGCCGCAATAACCTATTTTTTTAAACTAGGCCACAATAACCATGGGCTACATATTTACTGTAGTTACCATTTCCCTCCTACAGGCCATAGAAACAATGGTCCTTCTACGTGTCATAGACACAATAGGCCTTCTACGAGTCGTATCATCAATGGGCCTTGTACGGGCCGTATGATCGGTTGGCCAAACATGGGCCAATAATAGACCACATTATGGCCATAAATGGGCTAGAGTTGGAATCGTCTGTTCATGGGCCGACCATAACGGGCCGTCGTTAATCGGCCGTATTTGATGACACTATGAAAACGGCCCAACGTATTAACGAGCCACAAAATGGGCCGTCTGTAACCTCGGGCTGAATTTAGCCCACAAGCAGAAAATGACAGTAACGGGCCATAAGTAAATGAATGCTGGAAATGAGCCCTAGAGTAAATGGGCTCTGAGAAGGCCGAAAGATAACACGGGCTGGAAATGGCCCAACGGAATAACGGGTCGTTAATGGGTATAAAGTGATACACTGTTCATTATGGACCAGTTTCACCATGGGCCGTTAATGGGTATAAAGTGATACACTGTTCACTGCGGGCCAGTTTCACCACGGGCCATTAATGGGCCAAGAGTTACAAAGGGCCTTATATGGGCCGAAAGACGTCATGGGCCATACATGGGCCAGAAGTGAAAACAGGCTGGAATCATATTGGATGGCCCAGATGACGCTACTGGGCCTAATTCGGATAGGGCGTAACGGACCTTGGGTTAGTGGGCTGTAAATGGGCTATATGCGAATAGGCCATTAACAGGCTTTCCATGGGACGGCCCGCCACCTTTTGACCAAGTCAAACAGGACGGCCTTTTCACAGGAATGGGCCTCTATTGGGTCGTGCCACGTGTCGATGCATCATAGGTGCCTTCTGTCCAATGAGTGGATGACATCTGTCCAAGGATGAGCCGACACGTGTTTCCTCCAGCCAATGATGATTTTACACGTGGAAAATCCCCATTGGTCGGGGCTGTTAACGGGTTATCGGATCCAAAACCCGACCCGATAGCTTAACGGTGTTCCGTTACGATGGATGCCATGTGTCGGTCACCCTTGACGAAAGCACTTCTGTGACGCGTGATTTATCGTCATGGAAGTGGACACTTCCGTGATGATAATTTTCATAATGACATGGAAGACTTCTACGACAGCACAGGTATGACTATCTTGATTCTGTCATAAAATCGTCATGGATGTACATGCATGACAAAAAACCCGACCTACTATGACAAACACGTATCATCACGGAAGTGTATTTTTTTGTAGTGATAGGATAAAACTTCTGATGAAATTCCAATTTCAACCTATTGTAGTTCCATGATCCCATATCATCACATAGCCTAAACCATGTAAATGCCTTTCGCTTCAAAGATAAAGGGAAGACCTTCTTCTTGATAACATCCTCGGGCATGCCTGCAAGCTTAAATAATCCACAAACTTCATCCACATAGATTAGGTGCAAATCGGGATGCAATGTTCCATCTCGTGTAAAAGGATTAGCTAGCAGTTTCTCTACCATACCCGAAGGAATTTCAAATTAAAAAAATTTAGTAGGTTCAGTAGGTTGAGGAGCAACTCTTTGCTCTATTGGTCGGGGAAAAGATACCCCAAACAAGCCCCTCAAAGGATTATGTTCCATAGTAACAAGTGACAGTAAATTTCAGCCCACTATATAAATTTTTCCTTACCATGTTCCACTTACCAAAGGCGCTTCACTCCCCGGCAACGGCGCCAGAAAAGAGTCTTCATAACCCACAAGTGTAGTGGATCTATAGTAGTCCTTTCGATAAGTAAGATTGTTGAACCCAACGAGGAGCAGAAGGAAATGACAAGCGGTTTTCAGTAAGGTATTCTCTGCAAGCACTGAAATTATCGGTAACAGATAGTTTTGTGATAAGGTAATTTGTAACGGAACAAGTAATGAAAGTAAATAAGGTGCAGAAAGATGGCCCAATCCTTTTTGTAGCAAAGGACAAGCCTTGACAAGTTCTTATATGGAGAAAAGCGCTCCCGAGGACACATGGGAATTATCGTCAAGCTAGTTTTCATCATGCTCATATGATTCGCGTTCGTTACTTTGATAGTTTGGTATGTGGGTGGACCGGTGCTTGGGTACTGCCCTTTCTTGGACAAGCATCCCACTTATGATTAACCCCTATTACAAGCATCCGTAACAAAAGAAGTATTAAGGTAAACCTAACCATAGCATGAAACATATGGATCCAAATCAGCCCCTTATGAAGCAACTCATAAACTAGGGTTTAAGATTCTGTCACTCTAGCAACCCATCATCTACTTATTACTTCCCAATGCCTTCCTCTAGGCCTAAACAATGGTGAAGTGTCATGTAATCAACATTCACATAACACCACCAGAGGAAAGACAACATACATCTCATCAAAATATCGAACGAATACCAAATTCACATGACTACTTATAGCAAGACTTCTCCCATGTCCTCAAGAACAAACGTAACTACTCACAAATCATATTCATGTTCATAATTAGAGGGGTATTAATATGCATTAAGGATATGAACATTTGATCTTCCACCGAAAAAACCAACTAGCATCAACTACAAGGAGTAATCAACACTACTAGCAGCCCACAGGTACCAATCTGAGGTTTTGAGACAAAGATCAGATACAAGAGATGAACTAGGGTTTGAGAGGAGATGGTGTTGGTGAAGATGTTTATGGAGATTGACCCCCTATGAATGAGAGATCGATGGTGATGATGATGATGATGATTTCCCCCTCCCGGAGGGATGTTTCCCCGGCAGAACAGCTCCGCCGAAGCCCTAGATTGGTTCCGCCAAGGTTCCGCCTCATGGCGGCGGTGTCTCGTCCTGAAAGCTTTCTTATGATTTTTTTTCTAGGGTAAAAGACTTCATATAGCAGAAGATGGCCACCGAAGGACTGCCAGGGGGCCCACGAGGCGGGGGGGCGCGCCCAGGGGGATAGGGCACGCCCCCCACCCTCGTGGATGGTGGGTGGCCCCCCTCTGGTATTTTCTTTGCCCAGTATTTTTTATTAATTCCAAAAATAACTTCCGTGGAGTTTCAGGACTTTTGGAGTTGTGCAAAATTGGTCTCTAATATTTGCTCCTTTTCCAGCCCAGAATTCCAGCTGCCGGCATTCTCCCTCTTCATGTAAACCTTGTAAAATAAGAGAGAATAGGCATAAGTATTGTGACATAACATGTAATAACAGCCCATAATGCAATAAATATCGATATAAAAGCATGATGCAAAATGGGCGTATCAATGCCTTTGACCATTAGCTGACGAGTGGGGCCGCGTATATGTGGGTGCATGCAAGACCGCGGTCGTGGGGTAGCATGTGTCCATGGACATGCCTGAAACGTCCCATCATATAAAGAGGGCAACCACCTCCATCACCCCTACCATTTTCCCCCAAATCCCCTCACTGTTGCATCGTCTTCCTCTCCCCAACCGGCGTCGTCTCGCTCTCCTCCATTGCCTCCACCGCTCCGTCTCGCTCTCCCCAACCGTATCCTCTTCCTCACCTTTATCGCCTCCATCTGTCAGATGGCCGACGCTCGTGGCGACGTCGACGTAGCGGCAGGAGATGTGGTGGAGCTGCATGGTCAGGGCGCGGTGACCGCGAATGTCGGCAGTATCCACGGCGGTGCGGGGAAACTCGCAACCGCTGTGGATGTGGCGGGCTCCGCCTCATCGCTGCAGAAGGTGACAGCATCGAGCGATGCAGTACATCCCGATGCCCCCGTTGCGCCGCTTGTCGTGGAGGAGCAGGTATTTGCACTTGCTTAGCTTGTAGAGTTAGTTGCTCCCTAGTTGCATTGGTTAGATTGTGATTCATACAGTAGTTTAGATGGTTAGAGTAGTTGGTTTGACAGATGGGCTGGGGTTGGGGGGATGGGGGTTTTTTGGACTAGGGTTTGTTGGATAAATTCGTTGCAAAAATGCTAGCTAGATGTTGTGAACTATGATTTTAGGTGCTGCAATGATTGGGGTTTTTAGATTTGTTTTTAGATTTGGATAAATTCGTTGCAAAAATGCTAGATGTTGTGAACAGATTGGGGTTTTTAATGCTATGATGCTTATTAGATTTGTTTTTAGTGCTCACGGATTTGGGTTTTTAATGCTACTCAGATTCGTTGCTTTAGATTGGGTCCATGTTATATTTGTTTTTGAATGCTACTCAGATTGGGGTTTTGAATGTCATATGCCCAAATGAAATTTTTCCACAATATGTAGTTATATTAGCTCTGTTCTTCAATGTGTGTGCATGACCAATGATCAATGTGTTATTTGAATGTCATATTGGGGTTTTTGATCAATGTGTGTACAAATCTAATACATTGATATACTAGTGATGGATGTGGTTTTTGAATGCATAGAGCTAAGGGGCACAGAAATAAAAAGCCCCACTTCTAAAACATTTCTGGTATTGGGAGTATATTAGCCCTATGATCAATGTGTCATGTGTGCATATCTAAATTTTCAATTGGCTACTAGTAATGGATGTAATTGTATATTCAGGAGGATGATGGTTGGGGGGAGAAAGAGGAAGCTGGCCGACTACGACCCCTACGAGGGGGCGTTTAGTGACGATTCTGAATACGAGGTAAGCATATCGTCCCTTGTTCATTTAGTTCCTTTGACATGGTGTATATGAATTATAATGTATTAATGCAATTCATTCATGTGTGTAGTATGATTCTGGAGATGATGTGTACAAGGGCAATGTCGCGTCCTTCACAGCCAAGGAGGTGGAGAAGATCAAGGCCTGGGGAGTTGCTTCCTTCTACAACCGCGAGTTCAAGAAGTGGCACTGCCCCTACTGCACCACCAAGCCAAAGCCAAGGGATGGCCGCTTTGATCACCTTCTATCTCATGCTGAGGATGTGGAGATTCGCAGGAAGGACTACATGATCAGGGGGCAGCATGCCGCCCTCGCGAAGGCCCTGACTCCGGCGTGATGTGACCGATGATGTGATGATGTGTTACTTTTGGTTTGGTTTGTTGAACTGTTGGGTTACTTTTGGTTTGTTGAACTGAATCTCGTTGGTTATGGTTTGTTGAACTGAATCTCTCGTTGGTTATGCTAGTAATCTGGTTGCTATCTACATTTGTCTGTCCTTAAATTTGCATGTGGTATATTTGTCTGTCCTGAATCTATGGTTAGTTATGTTTAGATGTTGCGAACTATGATCTTAGGTGATGCAAGATCACACAAGTTGTGTAGGAAATCAAATGCATGCTCCAAATGAGATCAAGTAAACCTTGGCAAACCTGGACAGTACAAATTCAAGAAAATGCAAAAATAAGTAAAACCTTGGCAAACTATCTATGTTTGTGTAGGAGATCATGTGTGCAAAATTTGAAGTGATTTGGAGGAGGTCAAATAAATTTGAATTTGAGAAAATGTGCTCCAAATGAGCTCCCGGGCTAGGTAAACAACCCATTTGTAATCAAGTTTTTTTGAACCTACTCTAAATGAGACAAATGTTTTTTTATTAACACATATTCACTTCCCATAGTGTAGATTCGGAGTCTCACTATTTTTTGAATTAATATTCATATTTTTACATTTTCTTTTGAAAACATATGCTTTAATATAAAAACTAACTAAAACCCCTTTTGAAATATGAAAATGGAAAACTAACTTCAGATCCTTCTTATTCACTTTAAAATAAAGCTTTAGTGATTTTTTTTATTTTTCAAAAACAGAAGGTAACACCACCTCCTATCCTTGAACTCTATGAAATCATGTACATGATAGCTCATATGTGTGAAGGTTTTCTCATGAAAATGACCATAGACCAAGTTTATGATTTTTGGTTGGTACCATGTCACATAAGACAACATTGCGTAGGTTTTATATTTTTTGATTTTAAAAAAATTAATGGTGCTCATTTGACCTCGATCGTGCCAGTTAGGGTTTTTTCATGAAAATGACCATAGACCAAGTTTAGTATTTTTCCTAGTTAGTTTGTCTTATAAAACGATGAACGGCGAAGGTTTCATATTTTTCGATTTTTTTAAATTAGTTATGCTCAGTCAAAGCCATCGAAACCCTGTTGACCAGCTCAAAACCCCTCTAAAGCCCGCGGGGGTTCGCCTAACCCTAGCTCCCAACGTCAGCCGTTCGATCATACCCTCGCGCCAAGCGACAACCCTCAGATCTGGCCTTCTAGAAGGAACTAGGTGAGTTGGCTGTGTGCAGGCTCCGCGCGTTGGATCACAAGGGCGGCTCCGCATCGTTGGATCGTGGGGCGATCCGCGAGAGGCGATCCTATTGGTTGTGCTCGGCTGCTCGCCCACCACTGACTCCGTAAAAAAACGTTGTTATTGGTCCCAAAAGGAAACCAAGCTCTGGTTGGGCCGTCGAATTGCGTCATTTTTTTGCATCATTTGCTCTGTTTTTTGTGAACATGTTGGCTCTGTATTTTTGCATTGTTTTTTGCATCGTTTGCTTTGTTTTTTGTGAACATGTTGGCTCTGTATTTTTGCATCGTTTGAAATCAATTGACATTGCGTAGCAAATGACCAATTTTCAAGGGCCAAATTCATTTTTATCATGCAAAATGGCCACAAACTATTCAAAAATTGTCTCTTTTTGTTCATATAATATATATGACCATGGATTCCCACGCGTGCAATTAGCTTCTTTTTCTTCTTCTTTTTCAGACCACCGTTTCCCACACGTGTACACTCCCGATGCTGCGGTGGGTTTGAAAATGGGTTACTTCACATTTGACCCCGTTATTGCCAAGGCCAAATAACACGTAGCACTACGGCTATTTAAGCCACCCTCTGCCTCTGCCATCCCTCATCCATCTCCCTTCTTGCTCTTTGACCCCTTTTCTATCTTCTGCACATCCCTCAGCCATGCAGTACAACAAACCAACCTACCGCTTCCCACCCATCGTGCCGGAGAGGCTCTACCCTACCGGCGTGTACGTTGATCGCACACTACGTGTGTGGGCGATATCAAGGCTGAGGACCGCAAGGAACTTCACCGAGTTCTTCCTCGCGTCCGGCTACCACCCTCCCGAGGGGATCTCCAACGATGTTCCGCGTTGAGGAGGTCATCCAAAACCGGGTGGTGGTTGCTCTCCTTGCCCACTTCACCAACACATTCGACGCCTTCTACCTCCTCGGCCGGGTGTTTTGGTGTGGCTCCGAGTTCATCCCTTTCACCACCCACAACAGGTTCACGGAGTACAACAACATCTTCCCCATCGCGAAGCGCATGCACACTCTTCTGTACCCCATCGAAAACGCCCCGGAGGAACAGTGAAAAGGGCGCCCGAAGGAGGAGCGAGGTGGAGAAGGCAGCGGCTAGGGTTCTAAACCCTCTATCTTTTTTTAGTCTGTGTTATGTTAAGTTGTAATTGAACTATGTTGGAGTTGCTATGGGCTTGTTGACCCTTTTCTTAAATTCTATTATTAAGTTTTCTATCTATTCTATTATTAAGTTCTTCCTAGTTTGAGATATGTGATCGTGCTATGGGCTTGTTGGCCCTATATTGGGACTACATATTTGTTGATTATTTTCTTAGAGAGCTCGGCTTGTTAGTAGGGTTCCCTTGTTAGTAACTGTCGTGGTTCTAAGTCTGACAGTAGAATGGGGGTAGGTATGGAGAGGCAAGATCCTAGCTATGGAGTAGTTGTACACATGAGTGTTTTACGAGTTCAGGCCCTTCTCTGAGGAAGTAATAGTCCTACGTCTCGGAGCCCAGAGGCGGTCGACTGGTTTCTGTGTATATGAGTTACAGGGGTGCGAACCCTTTACACTGAGGAGGGGGGTGGCTTATATAGAGTTCGTCGGACCCCTCCGGCCCTCAGTTATGCAGGGTTTAAAGTACATTAAGATAGGGGGTTACTGGTAACGCCCTCATAAAGTGCCATGAAGACTATTAAAGCTACTTAATGACAGACCATTGCGTGCTGAGTGACTTTAGGTCTCCTGGCCGTCGAGTGGTTAGCTTCATGGTCGAGTGGCTATCTCCATCGTCGAGTGTCCTTGAGTTCGTCGAGTGAAGTCCCTCTTGGTCGACTGGAAGGTAGCTTCTTGTAAGGATGTCCTTGGGTAGGGTATCCTAGATAGGTTCATGACCCTACCCCAGGTACATGGCTTCATCATTAGCCCCCGAATGGATCGAGGTTCGAGTGAGGAAGGAGTCGATGATTTTTTCTGACCTATTTCCCGTGTTCTGATTATGTTGTATCGTGGATCAGCGATTTTTCCTTTTGGCGTTAGCATCAACTTTTCTTTCAGTCCCCTTGATCCATTCCTTTCTTCTGTCGAGTGAACTTTTGAACTTTAGTGAACTTCCGAGCGATGGATCGCAGGAAAGATATCGTCTGACAAATTGATCTGCCATTAGCGGATTTTGTGGGATCCGAATTTTGGCAAGCGCGCGAAGCGGGGCGGACCGCGGTACTCGGATGGGATAAGGCGTGGACGCCTCGATTTTTGCGCCGCCTTTTTCGCCATGTATCACGCGTGCGCGACTGTTTCGGGATGTGACAGGAGCGCCCGGGCCTACTTGTCATCCACTCGGAAGTGTCCTTATATAAAGTGCCGGGCGAGGGTTTTTAAATAGTGCCTTCTCATTCTCCTCTCTGCTCTCTTTGCTTCCGCCCGTTGTGCCTGCTCTCGCCTCCGCCTATCCACTCCTTGCATGCTTCGCCGGCGACAATGGTGAAGGAGAAGACGGCGGCCTTGGAGCACACGAAGAAGGCGACGGCGATGGGGAAAGCGAAGAGGAGACCGTCCAGTCGGGGCGGATCTTCGTCAAGGTCCCGCCTGCCAAAGGTTTGGGTCCAAGGGGATTGGATCCGCTCGACCATCACCGAGACAGATCTCAATGACCTGGCCAACGAGGGTCTGATCCCCCACGGGTCAGCAAGGCTTCCGGGGACCGAGTGTCAACCGCAGCCGCAGGAGGGTGAGTGCGTTCTCCTAGCCACTCATGTAGACCGTGGATTTTCTCTGCCGCCGAGTGTTTTCTTCCGAGGGTTTCTGAATTTCTTTGGGGCGCAACTCCACCATTTCACTCCCAACTCCATCGCCTATCTTGCTACTTTCGTGTCCATGTGCGAGAACTTCCTGGGTTGTCGACCACACTGGGGTCTCTTTAAGCACATATTCACCTGTCGCTCACAATGAAAAAGGCGAGTCCGAATGATGAGAGGACTAAGGTTATCCAGATGTGCGGGGGTCTTGGGATCCAGATGAGGAATAAGAGTACTTTCCCGGCCATGACCCTTCCTGAGTCGGTCAGAGGGTGGTAGTCGACTTGGTTCTACTGCCAAGACAAGTCGACGCCGGGGCAGTCGACTGGTCTCCCTCCATTCTCCATGGACCGAGCGGACAAACCCTCTTCTCTGAAGGTACTCCCTGGGGAGAAACCTCAGGTAAAAATGTTGATGGAGCGTGTAGTTCAGCTCGTTCGGGATGGAGTGACGGGTATGGATCTTCTGGAGGTCTTCCTTAGACGGCGCATCCAACCACTTCAGTACCGAGGCCACCCGATGTGGTTGTACTGTGGCACCGAAGACACCAGTCGGGTCCATCCAGAAGCGGTCGATGATGCCACACTGGAGAGGTGGATGGCCGCAATCACAGGGAATAAGGACAACCCTCGAGGGGCTAGGAGGATCCCACCACTTGACTGCACCTACACACCGGACACAGTATGACCATTTGTCTCTAATTGTAATCTTGCTTTACCCATTCTGCTCCACTGCAAATTGGTCGATTGACCTTTGTCTTATTCTGTTGTCTGTCAGGCCACCATTGAGCTGTACTCGATGCCCAATGGGACGCAAGCGCCGACTGAGGAGGAGGAAGGAAGTGGGGGCGAAAGCCCGGAGGAGTGGGATTCGGACGCTGATGATGATGATGAGGATGATGACTCTCGTGAGGAGGAAGAAGAGGAGGAGGGGGAGGAAGTTGTACCTCCTCGCTCGGAAAGACGCTCGAAGCTTGTCCATGATCCTGCGGCCGAGCGTGGTAAGGGGGCCACGACCGTCGCGCAGTCGACAAAGCACCCTCGGACGACTTCTCCGGCACCGACTGAGAAAGCTATGAAGCAATCTTGAGTGGCACCGTCGAAACCGGCGAAGGTCTTGCTGAAGATGAAGATGGTGATCCCCACTATCTCAGGGTAATGGTAGTCTTGAGTTTTCCCGTTTCATGAACTTGTTCTTGGTCGACTTATGAGCCAATCGACTGACTTCTGGAACTGCAGTGCTGCTACTTCTGATACCTCGGCCAGGGCTGAGGACCACGAGATGGAGGATGCTGTTACCTCAAAACCTGGTATGACTCTTGTAATTCCGTTTTCAGTCGATTGACTTATTGTCTCTAATTTTGATTCTTTCTGCAGCTTCGTCTAACGTTGTTATTGACTTTCCTGACGACGACGAGGAGGAACCACTGAGGCGGAGGAGGAACAAGAAAGCTTCTGCTGGCAAGGCGACTCAGAATGTGCCGGCACCCGAGACATTGGTCGTGGAGGGAGACAATGCCACTCGGCCTACCGTAACCTTTGCGGTGCCGTTGACGAGTGCTCGTCCTCCATCGTCGAGTGCTGCTCAGCCCTCACTTTTCTCAACCTACCACGTCCCAGAAGACCAAGCTAGTGCTGCTAAAGAAGCAATACGCCAAGTGGGGGTCATGATGGAGCAAGTGAAGGTGATCCGAGAAGCCAGCCAGGCAGCCTATGACGCCAATTCAGCTCTTCAGAGTAATGTTCAGGTCAGTCGGTCACTGCCTGTTCTGTTAGGATATGATATCTGAAAACTCTTCTTTCTGAAACACCCAGAGTTTTTCCTACACCCACTGGGTGTGTCGATTGAAATTCCGGGTTAGTGGGGGCACGCTGAGTGCACCCACTGGGTGTAGTCCCCAAGGCTATGGTGGACTGCTGGCAGTCGACTATAGTCTTTATGTCTTAAGTTTTTTCCTTACTCGACTAGGTCGAATAGATTCATAAACCGGTGAGGGCACGCTGAGTGCACCCACTGGGTGTAGTCCCCGAGACTGTGGTCGACTGCTGGCAGTCGACTATAGTCTGAAGAACACCTCCCATATTTATTTATTTTTGTTTTTGGTCGACTGGTCGACTCTAACTGATGAAACTAGTGGGGCCACGCTGAGTACACCCACTGGGTGTAGTCCCCGAGACTATGGTCGAATGTGTGTATTCAGCCGTAGTCTTAGAAACGCTATGATTTTTCCTTAGTCACTCGAAAGTGAATTGTCTTTGACATCTGTCGATTGGTTCTTCATAGAAATCCTGCGACCTTGTGGCTCGTTATACTGAGTTGGAGAACAAACACATCCAACTCGAGCTTGATCTGAAACTGACCCAAGAGAACCTAACGAAGGCGAAGGAGGAAGCTAAAGGTATGTTTGGTGAGACCTTCGATGACTGCCTTTGCCTCTCGTTTGTTTCAGAGTCTAATCTCACTGTAACTTTGTAGACAAAGTGAGGGATGCCCTGAAGAAGAAAGACCTTGACTTGGCTGAGATGCAGAAAACGGCTTTAGAGAAGACCAAGCTCGCAGATGAGAAGCTGGCTTCAGTCACCAAGCTTGAAGAAGAAAATACCAATCTGAAAGCTGCTCTTGATGCTGCCAACAAGGAGGTCAGTCGACTAAAAAGTGACAAGATTGCCCTGAATGACAAGGCCAGTGAGTTGGCGGGGAAGAAGAACGATCTGGAGGCTTATCTTGGTGGACTCGCCAAGAAGCTATTCCTCATGCTTGAAGGTAATCTTTTGTATCAAACAGACATTCTAACTGTGATCTCCGACTGTTGTCTTGACTCGGTGGTTATGCCTGCAGAATTTTGCCAGAACTTTGAAGAGGAGACTGGTCGACTGGAAGTAAACTTGGACCCCATCAACTCTCCCGTGAAAGATGAAGTCGCCATGAACGTGCTCCGGCTTGAATCTCATGTTGCTGCTGTCATCGACTATCTCGCAAGGCTGAAGGTCGCAACTTCTCGCATCGACACAACACTCTGGCCAAGAGAGACGCTCCAGAACGACCTCGAGTCTCTGATGACTCGACTGAACGAGGTCCCAAGTCGAGTGCGGGAGTGGAAGAAGTCTTCGGCCAGGTGTGGTGCAGATGTTGCTCTGTCTCTGGTCCGCGTTCACTGCAAAGATGCGCGAGAGGACAAGCTGGTGGCTCTTAGGGTGGGTAACACCAAGAAGCACGACTTCCGATCTTTCATGGAGACCTTCATCGCCGCTGCCACTCGGATTGCAGATGGAATCGACCTGGATGAGTTTGTTGCACCTTCCAGCCCTCCACAGGAGGGGTAAAAAACTTCTGAGCTTGATACTTTAAATTTGCCTCGGTATGCCGAGTGAGTTTTGTAACCGACAAACCTTAACAGGCCTAGCGCCTGAGCACTTTCGGTTCTGTTAGGTGTTATTCGAACTTGGATTCAACGTTGAATATGTTTGCATTTGGTTTGAGGTGTCTTTTGCAGGTTAAAGCGAGGCGCTTGTTGCAATCGACTTGTTCCCCAATACCCTTAGGCGAGCACTGGGCTGCAGCTAAGCCCCCGAGTGGGAGGTTTGCTCTCCATTTGGTAGGATTTTCAAAAACTTAGGCGAGCACTGGGCTGCAGCTAAGCCCCCGAGTGGGAGGTTTGCTCTCCACTCGGTAGGATTTTCAAAAACTTAGGCGAGCACTGGGCTGCAGCTAAGCCCCCGAGTGGGAGGTTTGCTCTCCACTCGGTAGGATTTTCAAAAACTTAGGCGAGCACTGGGCTGCAGCTAAGCCCCCGAGTGGGGGTTTGCTCTCCACTCGGTAGGATTTTCAAAAACTTAGGCGAGCACTGGGCTGCAGCTAAGCCCCCGAGTGGGAGGTTTGCTCTCCACTCGGTAGGATTTTCAAAAACTTAGGTGAGCACTAGGCTGCGGCTAAGCCTCCGAGTGGGAGGTTTGCTCTCCACTCGGTAGGATTTTCAAAGCGTACCTCTGGAGAAGGAGGTAGCAGTCGACCTGCATCTTGTCTTCCTCGCGGAGTGCACGTTGTATTTGTGGCGTAGCTCGGAAGGAGAGGGTAGCAGTCGACCTGCACCTCGTCCTCCTTGCAGAGCGCATGTTGTATTTGTGGCGTAGCTCGGAAGGAGAGGGTAACAGTCGACCTGCACCTCGTCCTCCCTGCAGAGCGCACGTTGTATTCGAACTTAGGCGAGCGCAATGCTGCAGTTAAGCCTCCGAGTGGAAGGCTGCCTTACCACTCGGTAGGATTTTATTTATCTTAGGCGAGTTCTTGGACTGCAGCTAAGCCTCCGAGTGGAAGGCTGGCTTACCACTCAGTAGGATTTTATTTAACTTAGGCGAGTACTTGGACTGCAGCTAAGCCTCCGAATGGAAGGCTGGCTTACCACTCGGTAGGATTTTGTTTATCTTAGGCGAAACGGATTTCGCAGCTAAGCCTTCGTGTGGGAGGCTGGCTCACCACTCGGTTAGGATTTTTTTTACAGACTTAGGCGAATCGGATTCGCAGCCAAGCCACCCACTGGGGGATTGTTTTATGTGGACAAAAGTAATAACAATTGCTAGGAAAATTATAAAGCTCTTGTCTTTGATAAATAA
The DNA here is from genome assembly GCF_018294505.1 of Triticum aestivum. Lineage (NCBI taxonomy): Eukaryota > Viridiplantae > Streptophyta > Magnoliopsida > Poales > Poaceae > Triticum > Triticum aestivum. Next base: position 649,260,936 of record NC_057807.1, on the reverse strand, counting down.
ACTACAGAAGTACTTCTATTACAACTCATCCGAGCGAATACTTAAGTGTAAAACGGGCGGAGAAGCTCCGCGTTCCAAGCTCGGGGCTCGTCGATCTGATGCTCGACATTGTAAAGACGGTATGCTCCATTGTGGAGAACCTTGGTGACGATGAAGGGACCTTCCCAAGAAGGAGCAAGCTTGTGTGGTTTCTGCTGATCCACTCGGAGAACTAAATCTCCTTCCTGGAAGGCTCGACTCTTCACATTTTTGGCGTGGAAGCGACGCAAGTCTTGTTGATAAATGGTCGATCGGATCAGAGCCATCTCCCTTTCTTCCTCTAAAAGGTCGACTGCATCCTGCCGTGCTTGTTCTGCTTCAGTTTTAGTGTACAGCTCGACCCGGGGAGCATTGTGGAGAAGGTCACTCGGCAAGACTGCTTCAGCTCCGTAGACTAAGAAGAATGGAGTTCTTCTAGTCGACCGGTTGGGCGTGGTCCTTAACCCCCAAAGCACCGAGGGAAGTTCGTCGACCCATGCACCAGCCGCATGCTTGAGATCACGCATCAAACAGGGTTTCAACCCTTTGAGAATCAAGCCATTGGCTCGTTCTGCCTGTCCATTCGACTGTGGATGGGCGATTGAAGCATAGTCTACTCGTGTGCCTTGAGACGTGCAGAAAGCTCTGAATTCTTCGGAATCAAAGTTTGACCCGTTGTTAGTGATGATGCTGTGCGGGACTCCATATCTGAATATCAATTCTCTCATGAAGCTGACAGCAGTACCGGCATCGAGGTTCTTGATGGGTTTGGCCTCAATCCACTTGGTGAACTTGTCGACTGCTACCAGCACATGGGTGAAACCGCTTCTGCCTGTTCTCAAAGGACTGACCATATCCAAACCCCATACTGCAAAGGGCCAGACGAGTGGTATAGTCTTCAAAGCTGACGCGGGCTTGTGTGACATATTGGAGTAAAATTGACATCCCTCGCACTTGTCGACTATCTCATCTGCCATTTCATTCGCTCTTGGCCAATAAAATCCGGCTCGGTATGCTTTGGACACGATGGTCCGAGAGGACGCATGATGGCCACAGGTCCCCGAGTGGATGTCATCAAGGATTATTCGACCTTCCTCCGGTGTTATGCATTTCTGACCAACTCCAGTCGCGCTTTCTCTGTACAGTTGTCCCCTTATCACGGTAAAGGCCTTAGATCGGCGGACGATCTGTCGAGCCTCTTCTTCGTCCTCCGGGAGTTCTTTCCTCAAGATATACACGATATACGGTACTGTCCAATCGGGAGTGATCACTAAAACTTCCATGATCAGGTCGACCACTGCTGGGACTTCAACCTCAGTCGTATTCGTAACACTCTTAGGTTGCGGAGCTTCGTCGGTAAAAGGATCTTGTATGACTGATGGAGTATGGATATGCTCCAAGAACACATCACTGGGGATGGCTTCTCTCTTTGATCCTATCTTCGCCAAATCATCAGCTGCTTGATTTTTCAGTTGGGGTATGTGGTGGAGCTCTAACCCTTCAAACTTCTTTTCGAGCTTCCTCACTGCATTGCAGTATCCAGTCATGGCTGGGCTTCTAACGTCCCACTCCTTCATCACCTGATTGACCACCAAATTTGATTCGCCATAGACCATAAGGCGATGGACGCCGAGTGAAATGGCCATGCGCAACCCATGCAAGAGTGCTTCATATTCTGCTTCATTATTGGAGGAATCAAAGTGGATTTGGAGCACATATCTGAGTTTATCTCCTCGGGGGGAAACCAAAACAACCCCAGCACCAGAACCATTTAACATCTTAGAGCCATCAAAGAACATGGTCCAATGCTCCGAGTGAACTTGAGTCGGCTGCTGTTGCTCAATCCACTCAGCAAGGAAATCTGCTATAGCCTGGGACTTAATGGCTTTCTTTGCCTCGAATTTGATATCAAGGGGAAGGAGTTCAATCACCCATTTAGCCAGTCGAGTTGCATCTCTGTTGTGCAGAATCTCTGACAATGGTGCGTCGCTGACGACTGTAATGTCATGATCAGAGAAATAATGAGCAACCTTCTTCATGGTCATGTAGATCCCATATATGAGCTTCTGATAATGAGGATATCTTTGCTTCGATGGGGTCAAAACTTCAGAGAGATAATACACTGGGCGCTGAACTTTGAAGGCTTTCCCTTCTTCTTCCCGCTCGACCGTAAGTACTGTACTGACGACCTGTCCTGTGGCTGCAATATAAAGCAACAGAGGCTCTTTGCTGATTGGAGCAGCAAGCACCGGCTGGGTGGAGAGCAGAGCTTTTAGCTCGGCAAACGCTGCATCAGCTTCTAGAGTCCACTCGAACTTGTCTGCCTTCTTCATCAGTCGGTAAAGAGGCAACGCCTTTTCACCGAGGCGAGAGATGAATCGACTTAACGCGGCCAAGCATCCAGTAAGCTTCTGGACGTCGTGCACACGCACAGGGCGTTTCATTCGGAGTATGGTGCCAATTTTTTCTGGGTTAGCATCGATTCCTCGTTCTTAAACGAGAAAACCGAGTAACTTTCCGCCAGGTACTCCGAATGTGCACTTTGATGGATTGAGCTTGATATCATACCTCCTGAGATTGACAAATGTTTCAGCTAGGTCAGTCAACAGGTCGGAACCCTTTCGTGACTTGACCATGATATCATCCATGTACGCTTCCACATTCCGACTGATTTGAGTGAGTAAACACTTTTGAATCATTCTCATGAACGTGGCTCCGGCATTCTTGAGGCCGAATGGCATGGTGATATAGCAGAAGCACCCGAATGGAGTGATGAAAGTTGTTTTGATTTCGTCAGGTCCATACAGACGGATCTGATGATACCCGGAATAAGCGTCTAAAAAAGACAATCTCTCGCACCCCGTAGTCGAGTCGACAATTTGGTCGATGCGAGGGAGAGGAAAATGATCTTTTGGGCAGGCCCGATTGATATGTTTGAAATCAATGCACATGCGAAGTGAGTTATCCTTCTTGGGAACCATGACGACATTGGCGAGCCACTCAGAGTGGTATATCTCTCGGATAAACTCTGCTGCAAGGAGTCGAGCCACCTCCTCGCCAATGGCTTTTTTCTTCTGAACGGCGGACCGTCGAAGATGTTCTTTAACAGGTTTCGCTTTTGAGTCGACTCTAAGGCGATGCCCAGCCAGCCCCCTGGGAACACCCGGCATGTTAGCTGGCTTCCATGCAAAGATGTCCCAGTTCTCACGGAGGAACTGGATGAGCGCTTCTTCCTATTTAGAGTCGAGTGTTGTGGAAATATGGGTTGGAGATGCGTTGGGATCAGTCGGGTGGATATGAACTGGCTTCGTCTCCCCAGACGACTGGAACGCTGACTCTGTGGCGGGTTTCTTGGCCCGCAACAAATCACTCGGATCTGCATTTTTCTTGTATCCTTCCAGCTCTACCACTGTTATCTGGTCATCCGCAATCTTTGAGCCTTTCTGGAAACACTCCTCTGCCTTCTTCCGACTGCCAGTGATAGTGATCACGCCTTTGGGGCCAGGCATCTTTAATTTGAGGTACACATAACATGGTCGAGCCATGAAGCGGGCATAGGCTGGTCTTCCCAAAATAGCGTGGTAGGCGCTTAGGAAATCCATGACTTCAAATGTCAGCTTCTCTTTGCGGAAATGCTTCGAGTCGCCAAACACTACATATAGAGCTATTTGGCCGAGTGACTCAGCCTTCTTTCCAGGAATGACTCCGTGAAAACTCATGTTGCTGGAACTGAGCCTGGACATCGGAATGCCCATTCCCTTGAGCGTCTCTGCATACAGTATATTTAACCCACTGCCGCCATCCATCAATACCTTCATCAGTCGAGTGCCTTCGACGACTGGGTCGACCACCAGCGCTTGCCTCCCAGGGGTGGCAATGTGAGTAGGGTGATCATACTGGTCGAAAGTAATGGGAGTTTGCGACCATCTCAGATAGCTTGGTGTCACCGGGGTGACCATATTGACCTCACGGTTGATCACTTTCAGTCGACTTTTGCTCTCTACATCAGCAAAAATCATTAGAGTAGAGTTGACATGAGGGTACCCTCGATCACTGTCCTCCTTGTCCTCGGCCTTGTCCGACTCCTTCTCTTTGTCCTTCGGTTGTTTTCCTTGAAACTGCTGGATTAAGAGCCGGCACTGGCGAGTGGTATGCTTCGGGTAGATGAAGTTACCCTCTTCGTCTTTCTTCGTGTGGATATGACACGGTAGATCCATCACGTCATTACCTTCTTTATCCTTTATCTTCTTGGGGTTCCAAGATCCTTTGGGCTTCCCTTTGAATTTGCCCTGAGTCACGGCCAGAGCCTCTCCAGGAGCAGCTGGCTCGGCCTTCCGCTTCTGCTTCCGACTGGAGTTTCCTTTCTCCGAGTGACTCGTCTTGTACTTGCCACTCCGGAGTCGATCCTCTTCTTCACCATTGGCTTACTTGGTGGCTATTTCCATCATCCGACTCAGGGTCATATCTCCAGTTCGACCAAACTTCAGGCTCAACTCTTTGTTCTTGACACCATCCTTGAAGGCACAGACCGCTTGATGGTCCGACACATTCTCCACAGTATGATGCAAAGTGATCCATCTCTGGATGTAATCTCTCAGTGTTTCACTCGACTTTTGTACGCAAACTTGCAGCTCTGTCAATCCGGCCGGTCGCTTGCAAGTTCCCTCGAACATCCTGACGAACACTCGGGAAAGATCTTCCCAGGTGTAAATGCTGCTAGGAGCTAACTGATTCAACCACGCCCTGGCCGAACCCTCTAGCATGAGTGGCAAATGCTTCATGGCCACCTCATCATTACCGCCACCAATCTGTACCGCCACTCGGTAGTCCTCAAGCCAAGTTTCAGGCTTGGACTCTCCGGTGAACTTGCTTACTCCAGTCGCCAACCTGAAGTTGGGAGGAATCACTGCGGCTCTGATGGCTCTGCTAAAGCATTCTGGACCTGAAACATGGACTCGGCTGCTAGTGGGCACATCTCTGTCATGGCCTCCTCTATGAGCTCTGTTCCGATCGACCAAACCTTGCACGATGATGGATCTCACGTCAAAGCCTGGTTCTCTGGGGTCGACCGGAGCTCTCCGCCCAACACTGAGCTGGCGCCGGTCATCTTGCTGCCGATGGGCGTTAGACCCACTTCTCGGGGGAGGAGTGGGCACTCGACGCCTATCATCATGATCAAATCAGTCATCATAGTGGTCCCGCCGGCCTTCACGTCCCACGTGCCTCGGAGGCGACCTTGGGCTGTGAGCCGACTGAACAGTATTCGCAGCAATAGATCGACTGTGAATCCTGTTGCGCGACTGTGATACAACTGAATTCTGATCTCCTGCCGCCCGGAGCAAATCCCTGATCTGCATCAAGCCTCTTCCAGCCTCCGACTGAGAGGGCTGAATTGACTCCGCTATACGGGCTGCAGCTGCCAAATTCTGAATCGGGGTTCGATATACCTGAGTCGGTCGCGGAAAGAGCTGACGTCGGCTGGAGTCGGGTACTCGTTGACGCGCACGCTCGTCGAGTGCTCGCTGGAGGTTCTCCAGTCGAGTGCGTTCAGCCAGGTTGGCCAAACGCGCCTCTTCCAGGGCACGAGCCTCAGGAGTTTCTCCTACGATGGGAGTATGCAGGGCATTCATGTTCCGGCGGCGAAGATCTTCTCTTTGCTGAGAAGTGAGCGGCTCGGGCTGATATTCTTCGTGGGCCTGAGCAGGGTCGCCTCCATCGTCCATCCCGTTGATGCGGGGGAAACCGGGAGGGCTACGAGGCCCGTTGACCATCAGGACCTCCGCCGCTGGATCACTGCTGTCGCACTCGGATGCAGTCTCTACGGAGCCAGTCAACAGATCGAACAGACCGTAGAGAGATTCGTCGGGCTCAATTGCCGTGACTTGGGTGGTGGCCGATTGGTGAGCCACTGTGTGTCTCACCCATTGCTGAAGCCTCGACCGACCGGAGCGCTTGCGCTGGCGGGAGACAGGGAGGGAAGATAGCACAAGAGTCGACTGGTATGGGGTCGACAGCTGCCGCAGCAGGACGCCGCGGACACACGCCCGAAAGTGCGTCGCCCCGCAGACGGGGAGCGCGTCGATGTCGAGTGGTGCCTCCTGGAGCCAAGCGGAGTCGTCGGCGATGAAAGCGAGCGCACCGAGACGGATCTCGCGGCCCTGGACCAGAGCTCCGCCGGAAACCATGATGAAGGCAATCGGACAAATTGCAACTTCTCCAAAAAGTCGCTAAGACACCTGCCCCAAGGTGGGCGCCAACTGTCGTGGTTCTAAGTCTGACAGTAGAATGGGGGGTAGGTATGGATAGGCAAGATCCTAGCTATGGAGTAGTTGTACACACGAGTGTTTTACGAGTTCAGGCCCTTCTCCGAGGAAGTAATAGCCCTACGTCTCGGAGCCCAGAGGCGGTCGACTGGTTTCTGTGTATATGAGTTACAGGGGTGCGAACCCTTTACACTGAGGAGGGGGTGGCTTATATAGAGTTCGCCGGACCCCTCCGGCCCTCAGTTATGCAGGGTTTAAAGTACATTAAGATAGGGGGTTACTGGTAACGCCCTCATAAAGTGCCATGAAGACTATTAAAGCTACTTAATGCAGACCGTTGCATGCTGAGTGACTTTAGGTCTCCTGGCCGTCGAGTGGTTAGCTTCATGGTCGAGTGGCTATCTCCATCGTCGAGTGTCCTTGAGTTCGTCGAGTCAAGTCCCTCTTGGTCGACTGGAAGGTAGCTTCTTGTAAGGATGTCCTTGGGTAGGGTATCCTAGATAGGTTCATGACCCTACCCCAGGTACATGACTTCATCAGTAACCACCTAGTGCATGCAAGCAAGCTTTGTTAGTAGGGATGAATGAGTACAACTAAGCAAGGGAGTGGCTCTTTTTTTACACAAGCCACAAATATGTAGCCACCTAGCTAGAAGAGAGGAACCAGCGGCAGTGATCGTTGCTGCATCCATGGCGGCTGGCGTGCAAGAAAGCTGCTCGGTCAGTGCATTGTGGCGGATGCATCGGCGCATGCAGGCTCGGTCGGCGCATGCACGCTCGGTCGGTGCATCGTGGGATCATGGCATCAGTGCATGCAGGCTCGATCGACGCATGCAGGCAGGCTTTGTTGGGTGCATGCATAGCACGCTTCTGTCCTGGCAGCACGCGTAGACGTTTAATGCAAGGGGCGGCCCAACGAAACCATGGCCCAATGGTCGAACAGTGACACCACCCAACGCGGCCCCACTTGTCAGGTCGAACGGACGACACAGTCCAGCATAGCCCCACTAGTCAGAGTTAACGGTCAAGCCTTTGACCCGACGACAACGTCCGTTGTTCCCAGTTATCAGGGTTTCTGGCAAGGGAGTGGGGAAAATTGAGCAAAAGTTAAGAGCGCGGGGATGAATGAGTAGAGCTAAGGAACCAGGGGCACAGATGTAAAAATCCCTATCTTTTATGGTCATGCACCCCTGCTGGGTGGTCTATTTTTATTGAATCTCGATAGTAGTGATACACATATTCATAGTGTTGAAGCCAAAAGATTGAAGTTTAATAATGATAGTGCAACTTATTTGTGGCACTGCCGTTTGGGTCATATCGGTGTAAAGCGCATGAAGAAACTCCATACTGATGGACTTTTGGAATCACTTGATTATGAATCACTTGGTGCTTGCGAACCGTGCCTTATGGGCAAGATGACTAAAACTCCGTTCTCCAGAACAATGGAACGAGCTACTGACTTATTGGAAATAATACATATCGATGTGTGCGGTCCAATGAGTATTGATGCTCGTGGTGGGTATTGTTATTTTCTCACCTTCACAGATGATCTGAGCAGATATGGTTATATCTACTTGATGAAGCATAAGTCTGAAACATTTGGAAAGTTCAAAGAATTTCAGAGTGAAGTGGAAAATCATCGTAACAAGAAAATAAAGTTTCTACGAACTGGTCGTGCAGGAGAATATGTGAGTTACGAGTTTGGTCTTCATTTGTAACAACCTGGGATAGTTTCACAACTAACGCCACCTGGAACACCACAGTGAAATGGTGTGTCTGAACGTTGTAACAGTACTTTATTGGATATGGTGCGATCTATGATGTCTCTTACTTATTTACCGCTATCATTTTGGGATTATGCTTTAGAGACGGTTGCATTCACTTTAAATAGGGCACCATCAAAATCTGTTGAGACAACGCCTTATGTTTGGCAAGAAACCAAAGTTGTCATTTCTTAAAGTTTGGGGACGCGATGCTTATGTGAAAAAGCTTCAACCTGATAAGCTCGAACCCAAATCGGAGAAGTGCGTCTTCATAGGATACCCAAAGGAAAATGTTGGGTACACCTTCTATCACAGATCCGAAGGCAAGATCTTTGTTACTAAAAATGGATCCTTTCTAGAGATGGACTTTCTCTCGAAAGAAGTGAGTGGGAGGAAAGTAGAACTCGATGAGGTAATTGTATCTTCTCCCTTATTGGAAAGTAGTTCATCACAGAAATCGGTTCCAGTGATTCCTACACCAATTAGTGAGGGAGTTAACGACGATGATCATGAAACTTCAGATCAAGTTACTACCGAACCTCGTAGGTCTTCCAGAGTATGATCCGCACCAGAGTGGTATGGTAATCCTATTTTGGAAGCCATGTTACTAGACCATGATGAACCTATGAACTATGAGGAAACGATGATGAGCCCAGATTCCACGAAATGGCTTGAGGCCATGAAATCTGAGATGGGATCCATGTATGAGAACAAAGTGTGGACTTTGGTGGACTTGCCCGATGATCGGCAAGCCATATTAAATAAATGGATCTTCAAGAGGAAGACGGATGCTGATAGTAGTGTTACTATTACTATCTATAAAGCTCGACTTGTCGCAAAAGGTTTTCGACAAGTTCAAGGTGTTGACTACAATGAGATTTTCTCAACTGTAGCGATGCTTAAATCCGTCCGAATCATGTTAGCAGTTGCCATATTTTATGAAATCTGGCAAATGGATGTCAAAACTACATTCTTTAAATGGATATTTCTTCAAGAAGAGTTGTATATGATGCAACCAGAAGGTTTTGTCGATCCTAAAGGTACTAACAAGGTGTGCAAGCTCCAGCGATCCATCTATGGACTGGTGCAAGCATCTCGGAGTTGGAATATACGCTTTGATGAGTTGATCAAAGCATATAGTTTTATACAGACTTGTGGTGAAGGCTGTATTTACAAGAAAGTGAGTGGGAGCACTACAGCCTTTCTGATAAGTATATGTGAATTACATATTGTTGATTGGAAATGATGTAGAATTTTTCTGGAAAGCATAAAGGAGAGTTTGAAAGGAGATTTTCAAAGAAAGACCTCGGTGAAGCTGCTTACATATTGGGCATCAAGATCTATAGAGATAGATCAAGACACTTGATAAAGTTTTTTTAATGAGTATATACCTTGACAATTTTTTGAAAGAGTTCAAAAATGGATCAGTCAAAGAAGGATTTCTTGCCTGTATTACAAGGTGTAAAGTTGAGTAAGACTCAAAGCCCGACCATGGCAGAAGATATAAAGAGAATGAAAGTCATTCCCTATACCTCAGTCATAGGTTCTATAAAGTATGCCATGCTATGCCAGTTGTGTGCCTTGCTATGAGTTTGGCAAGGGGGTATGATAGTGATCCAGGAGTGGATCACTGTATAGCGGTCAAAGTTATCCTTAGTTACCTAAGAGGATTAAGGAAGTATTTCTTGGTTATGGAGGTGATAAAGAGTTCGTCGTAAAGAGTTACGTCTATGCAAGCTTTTACACCGATCCAGATGACTCTAAGTCTGAATTTGGATACATATTCAAAGTGGGAGCAATTAGCTAGAGTAGCTCCATGCAGAGCATTGTAGACATAGAATATTTGCAAAATACATATGGATCTGAATGTGACAGGCTCGTTGATTAAACTTCTCTCATGAGCAAAACATGATCACACCTTAGTACTCTTTGGGTGTTAATCACATAACGATGTGAACTAGATTATTGACTCTAGTAAACCCTTTGGGTGTTGGTCACATGGCGATGTGAACTATGGGTGTTAATCACATACAGATGTGAACTATTGGTGTTAAATCACATGGCGATGTGAACTAGATTATTAACTCTAGTGCAAGTGGGAGACTGAAGGAAATATGCCCTAGAGGCAATAATAAAGTTGTTATTTTATATGTCCTTATATCACGATAAATGTTTATTATTCATGCTAGAACTGTATTAACCGGAAACTTGATACATGTGTGAATACATAGACAAAACATAGTGTCCCTAGTATGCCTCTACTAGACTAGCTATTTGATCAAAGATGGTTAAGTTTCCTAGCCATGGACATGAGTTGTCATTTGATGAACGGGATCACATCATTAGGAGAATGATGTGATGGACATGACCCATCTCGGGTAAGTAACATACCGATGACAAAGGGAATAACGTATGTTGTCATAAGGTTCAACCGATAAAGATCTTCGTAGAATATGTAGGAACCAAAATGGGCATCTAGGTTCCGCTATTGGTTATTGACCAGAGAAGTGTCTCGGCCATGTCTACATAGTTCTTGAACCCGTAGGGTCCGCACGCTTAATGTTCAATGACGATTTGTATTATGAGTTATATGATTTGATGACTGCAGTTTGTTCGGAGTCCCAGATGAGATCACGGACGTGACAAGGAATATCAAAATGGTCGAGACGTAAATATCGATATATTGGAAGGCTATATTCGGACATCGGAAAGGTTCCGAGTGATTCGGGTATTTTTTGGAGTACCGGAGAGTTACCGGAATTCGTTGGGGGAAGTAATGGGCCATACGGGAAAGGAGATAAGGGCCTCAAGGGGTGGCCACGCGCCCCCCATGGGCTGGTCCGAATTGGACTGGGAGGGGGCGGCGCCCCCTGAGGGAGTCCTGGATAAGGGGGTATCCGGATAACCGGACTATATTCATCATCCGGAGTATAGAAGCGTCAAGATACAAGACTCAAGACTTCGGCTCGTGTCCGGATGGGACTCTCCTTTGTGTGGAAGACAAGCTTGGTGATCCGGATATTATGTTTCCTTCCTTGTAACCGACTCCATGTAAACCCTAGCTCTCCGGTGTCTATATAAACCGGAGAGGATGGTCCTTAGAAGGCCGATCACAATTACAATCATACCATCATAGGCTAGCTCTTGGGGTTTAGCCTCTACGATCTCGTGGTAGATCTACTATTGTATTCCACATATCTTCAATATTAATCAAGCAGGAAGTAGGGTTCTACCTCCATCGAGAGGGCCCGAACCTGGGTAAACATTGTGTTCCTTGCTTCCTGTTACCATCAGCCAAAGACGCGTAGATCGGGACCCCCTACCCGAGATCCGCCGGTTTTGACACCGACATTGGTGCTTTCATTGAGAGTTCCTCTGTGTCGTCGCTTCGAGGCTTGATGGCATCTTCAATCATCAACAACACGGCCCAGGGTGAGACTTTTCTTCCCAGACAGATCTTTGTGTTCGGCGGCTTCGCACTGCGGGCCAATTCGCTTGGCCAGTTGGAGCAGATCAACAGCTTCGCCCCTGGCCACCAGATCAGGTTTGGAAACTTGAACTACATGACAGATATCCACGGAGACTTGATCTTCGATGGATTCGAGCCTGCGCCAGGAGCGTCGGACAGCCACGACGAGCACGGCCTAGACCTGCTGTCGGACAGTGCTCGGGACATCATCCCCGAAGCAGCTCCGGATCTAAATCCAGGGGAGGTTGCGTTGCCTATGGACAGAGGGCTGGACCCCGCCCCGCAGGCCGCACACTCATCAGCGGTGGAGCCGAACACAAGTCTCACCTCTGTGGAGGCCTGTAACCCTGGCCCCCCAGACTCTTATCCGGCTGTTGGCCCTGGCCCGAACACTCTCGAGCCAGCCGAGCCAGGTTGGGCTCCGGTGATGGAGTTTACCGCTGCGGACATCTTTCAGCACTCGCCTTTTGGCGACATGCTGAACTCATTAAAGTCTCTCTCTCTCTCTCTGTCAGGAGGCTCTAAGCCAAACTATGTCCGGCTTGAGTGGGAAGCAGGCGACGAAGGAATTCGCTGCCCACCCACCACCCACTTTGTCGCCACGATCGATGATTTAACCGACATGCTCGACTTTGACTTCGAAGACATCGACGGTATGGACGATGATGCAGGAGACATACATAAGCCACCGCTCACAGGGCGGTGGACAACCACCTCTTCATATGATATATATATATATATATGGTGGACACTCCGAAAGAAACCAATGGCGATGAGGCAACGGAGGATAACCCCTCCAAGAAGAAAGCAAAGCATGGGCGTCGCCAGCACCGCTCCAAGCCCCGCCAAGGCAATACCGGCACCGGAGACGATAATAATCCGGACGGTGCCGACGATGAATACAACCCCGAACAGCCCGCCTTCGAGCAGGCCGAACAGGAAGACGGGCATGACATCCCAGATGAACAGGCGACGAACTGGTATCCGAAGGAGGACAACTACATGCCCCTCCGAAGACGAGATTAGCCTCGGCGACGACGAGTTCGGCGTACCCGAAGACCCCGCAGAGCAGGAACGCTTCAAGCGCCGGCTTATTGCCACTGCAAGAAGCCTGAAGAAGAAGCAGAAGCAGCTCCAAGTTGATCAAGATCTGCTCACAGACAGATGGAAAGAAGTTCTGGCAGCCGAGGAATACGGACTCGAGCGCCCCACGGCTGACCGACCGCCTCGAGGTCGAGACAAAACGGCATATCAGCCGAAATACCAGCCTGTACCCCCGCGCCGGTTTACTACGGCCCGAGGCAATACTCAGGACCTGCGCGATAAACTGGATAAAGCTGCAGGACAACCAAGATCGATCTATGGATCACGGGGGCGCGCCGAAGCACATGACGATGATCGTCATACCGGATACACTAACAGCAAATCCGGCCAGGCCGAATACAACCAGTCAGACGCAACCGTACTGCGCCGTGACATAGCCCGACAAAGAGGTGCCGCACACCCCCTCTGCTTCACTGATGAAGTGATGGATCATGAATTCCCAGAAGGGTTTAAACCCGTAAACATCGAATCATACGATGGCACCACAGACCCCGCGGTATGGATCGAGGATTTCCTTCTCCACATTCACATGGCCCGCGGAAATGATCTACATGTCATCAAGTATCTTCCCCTTAAGCTCAAAGGACTTGCCCGGCACTGGCTAAACAGCCTGCCCGCAAATTCCATTGGCGGCTGGGAAAATCTGGAAGACGCATTTCTTGACAACTTCCAGGGCACATATGTGCGACCTCCGGATGCCGATGACTTGAGCCACATTACTCAACAGCCCGGAGAATCAGCCAGGAAATTTTGGACTCGGTTCCTAACTAAAAAGAACCAAATAGTCGATTGTCCGGACGCCGAAGCCCTGGCGGCTTTCAAGCATAATATCCGTGACGAGTGGCTTGCCAGACACCTCGGCCAGGAGAAACCCAAGTCCATGGCAGCTCTTACGACACTAATGACCTGCTTTTGCGCGGGCGAGAACAGCTGGTTGGCTTGCAGTAGCACTATGCCACATTCTGGAACTTCAGATGTCCGTTACAATAATGGCAAGCAACGGCGCAACAGACACAAGCGACGGAACAACGGCGACAACACCGAGGATACGACGGTCAATGCCGGATTCAGCGGATCCAAATCCGGTCAGTGGAAGAAGCCATTCAAGCGTAACAATCAAGGACCGTCCAGTCTGGACCGTATACTGGAGCGCTCGTGCCAAATTCATGGCACCCCGGACAAGCCAGCCAACCACACCAACAGAGACTGCTGGGTATTTAAACAGGCCGGGAAAATAAACGCCGAAAACAAGGACAAGGGGCTGCATAGCGACGATGACGATGAGCCCCAGCGTCCGAACATGGGGGGCAGAAGAAATTTCCCCCCCAGGTGAAAACGGTCAACATGATCTACGCCACCCACATCCCCAAGCGGGAACGGAAGCAAGCACTATGGGACGTATATGCGATGGAGCCAGTCGTCCCCAAATTCAACCCATGGTCACCTTGTCCGATCACCTTTGATCATAGGGATCGTACTACTAGCATCCGTCACGACGGCTCAGCCGCATTGGTTTTAGACCCAATTATAGACGGATTTCACCTCACAAGAGTCCTTATGGACGGAGGCAGCAGCCTGAACCTGCTTTATCAGGACACAATGCGCAAAATGGGCATCGATCCTTCAAGGATTAAGCCCACCAAGACCACCTTTAAGGGTGTCATTCCTGGAGTAGAGGCCCGCTATACGGGCTCTATAACATTGGAAGTGGTCTTCGGATCTCCGGATAACTTCTGAAGCGAAGAGCTAATCTTCGATATCGTCCCTTTCCGCAGTGGTTACCACGCACTGCTCGGGCGAACCGCATTTGCTAGATTCAATGCGGTACCACACTATGCATACCTCAAGCTCAAGATGCCAGGCCCGCGCGGGGTCATAACAGTCAACGGGAATATGGACCTCTCTCTCTATACAGAAGAACACACTGCGGGCCTTGTGGCTGAAGTACAATGTGGCCTCCTCCGGCAAACCACCAATCTGGTGACGACAACCTCAAGCTCCATCAAGCGAGGGCGGAACACCCTGCAACAGGATCAGCAGGCACGTCAAGAGCATGACTAGCAGTCCGGCCTCCGCCCAAGTCCCACCCAAGCAGCATTCGTGCCACGCGTACACACTTATGCACTCAAAATACCATGGGAACAGGCGGAGGCGTAGCAGTGGCTCAGTCAATAGTACGGTATTGCTTCATAACCTTTCCTTTTACCCTTAAGGACATCGCTTTAGTGCAGCTTCTCCAGAAGAGCCGGATTGTCGGACTTACAAAGGAGAGGAAACCCAAGAGGTAACAGGCTTCAGGCACACCAGGAAACACCCAGGTGGAATCTATTCACGATCGTTGTTCCTGATTTATCTATCTATACGTAGCCTGCTCCTGGATAGGATATGTCAAATAATCCTATTTATCTCCGCATAATGCATTCATTGTAAACATAAGCTTAAACGTATTATTTATCAATAGGAGACAATATACATCGTCAGCTTATTATTTTTTATTTTTTGCATTTTTTATAAATGTCTATTTGATTTTGCATCCGTACACTTTGGTACGTTGAGTTTGCCAGGGGCTTCTTATAGCGCCCCATAGTATGGCAAGACAAGTCCGAACACTTTCAACAGTGCGGCACCCCGAACTTATAACATTATATGCATCAGCTCTGAATCATGTCTTGGGTTACAGTTGGGATAGCCCGGCTCCCTTATTTTGGTGCCTTACGTTCCGTTAATTCGGCTAAGGTAGCGCAGGGAGAACTACTGCGATTGTGCCCTGGTTTTTCCGGACGAACACCTTAGTAGAGAAAGCACAAAATTGTCCGGCATGATGTGGTGAGAGCTGGTTGCTATTGAAGAGGTCTTAAAATCCTTAAAGATTTTTCCGCTTTAGGCGATAATTCGGCTTTGTCCGATATAGGCGTGTATAGCGCCCCAATTCGGCCTTCCGGATTCTAGGGGCTTTGCCGAAATTTAAAATCATAGACTTCTATGGCTAAGTGAAGGTTATAAAGCCGTATAGTCTGATTGCCTGGTTCGTTGCGCTGGACACCTCCTTAAGGGACCAAACATTTGGATAAAGAGTGTCCGGGTTTTCCACGAAACCCCAGTACTAGTTACACGGGGGCGGAAGCCGACGACTGGCCTACTTTCAGAATTTGATAAACAGTCACACAGAAGGTAATATTTTAAATCACAAAAGCGCTACATAGCGCAAGTAACTTCGTCTTTAAATTACAAACATGACAGAAGTGAATTCATTCAAAAAATTTGTCTTTGGTACATTCATCGGACACAAGGCAAGCACCCTTCATAACGCCATCATAATACTTCTCGGGGACGCGATGCGGCTTGCCCTCCGGCGGCCCGTCCTTCACCAGCTTCTCTGCATCCAGCTTGCCCCAATGCACCTTGGCGTGGGCAAGGGCCCGGCGGGCACCCTCAATGCAAATGGATCGCTTGATGACTTTCAGTCACGGACAGGAATCCACCATCCGCTTGATCAGGCCAAAGTAGCTGGTGGGCAGAAGCTCGCCAGGCCATATCCGGACTATGAGATCTTTCATAGCCACTTCGGCCGCCTTGTGGAGTTCGACCAACTGCTTCAGTTGGTCACTCAGAGGCGTTGCATGTTCGGCCCCATCATACTGGGACCAGAACAACTTCTCCATTGAGCTCCCCTCCTGGGCACGATAGAACTCCGTGGCATTTGATACGCTGCGTGGCAGGTCTGCGAATGCCCCTGGAGAGCTCCGGATTCGAGTAAGTAAAAGAAACGCCTCCTCCACATGTTTGCTTTGCATAAAAAAATTCTTACCCGCCGCTATTTTCTTGGCCTCCTGGATCTCTTGCTGAGCCCTCTCAGCTTCGGCCTTGGCGTCTTTTGTATTTGTAAGGGCCTTCGCAAGCTCGGACTCCTTTGCTTTAAGCTCCCGCTCTGCAGACTCGAGCTTCTTGCCGAGCTCCTGGAGCTCTTCTTGTACCTCGCCCACTCGGGCCTCTTCCTTTTTGCGCTCCTTGAGTTCCAAGGCCGCTTTGTGTTCGGCCTCGGACAGCGCCTTCTTGAGAGCACTTCGGTGGTGGCCTCTGTTACCATATCACGACGTCTCGTCGTTAGCATAATCAAATTTTATTTACTATTTCATTATATGAGAGAGGGGAATCATTCACCTTTGCTCTCCTCGAGCTGCCTCCTCGTGAGGCCGAGCTCTCCCTGTGCCCGCTCTAAGTCCTGCGTTAGGCCGGTGATTTCGGCCGTGCGAGCAGCAGCGGCCAGCAGCACAGCCTGTTTATTTCAATTCAAACTTATTGTCAGACTCCTGCGGATTATAATTGACCCTCTGTTTGGTTTTTCTTTCCGAACACCAAATAGAGTATCAGGGGCTACTACCTATCGGGTGGCAACTTCACATATTTTTACTGCTTACCTCAAAGCCTGCTAGGAGGCTGGTGCAGGCTTCGGTTAGTCCGCTCTTGGCGGACAAAACCTTCTGAATCACCGCACTCATGAGAGTATGGTGCTCTTCATCTAGGGAAGCGCCTCAAAGTGCTTCCAGCAGACAATCCGGCGCCTGGGTGCAACGAAAGTCCTTGATACAGACGGCCCTCCCTCCATAACGAGGGGCTGCACACCTAAGTCCGGAACCACTGAAGGCTCCGGAACAGTGTTCGGCTGAGAGCCCGGCTTGCCGTGGCTCTCATTGACATGATCCGCGTGGACCTTGAACCATGCGAGTCCGACGCCTGGGACGCCGCCTTGAGGCGCCTCCAGGGCCACCTCCGCCATCGTCGGGAGCCTTCGGGATAACACCTCTGTGTCGTCCGCAGGACGAGGAGACGTGGCCCTCGGGAGTGAGTTCATTGCTGACTCACTCAAGGACCCATCCGAAGACGACACTCCCGGATGGGCCCTGTCCAGACTGCGTACAAGTTCGGCATTATAAACAAAATTATGAAGCGAAAATTACGATTGAGTGCGGATACTTACGATCGCACAAGGGGCTTCTTCCTGGGCAGCCACCCTTCCTCGCTATCGGCGGCGGTGGCGGAGTAGTCCAGAAGGGATGCCTTTCCCTTCTTGGACGTCCCAGTCTCCCCCACCGGGGCGGCCTTCCTCTTCTTCCCTCCCCCGACACGGGGAGGTGGTGTTTCTCCTTGTTCCTCCCCGCCTCCGCGCGAGGAATCTGCCTCGTCGTCATCAGACGACAAGGGTATGACGACCTTACACCGGGGGCCTCTCCTGCCCCCCTGGTTCACCGTCTCAGGCCCCCCATCCTTTCCGGACGGGGCGGCCTCTTCTTCTTCTTCTTATTCCCTTCGGGGGAGGAGTGCGCCTCGTCATCTTCGGACGAGGCTTGCGCAACCTTACTTCAGAGACCCTTTCGGGTCCCCGGGGACTTCTTATCGGCCTTCTTCTCCGGCCCCTTATAGGGCAACGGGACCAGCATCTTCGTCAGAAGATCATTGGCTGGGCTTTCTGGCAATGGAGCCGGACTGTCGATCCGCTCCGCTGTCTCCACATACTCCTAAACAAATATACACAATCACTTAGGAATTCCCCATGAGTACATTGGGAAGAACCGGACCCGGTGGCGGCCGGAGAACTCACCTGGGTAGGGTGCCGTGCGGCGTGGAGCCCATGGTCCTCGGTTATGAGAGGAGGTACTTCGGTGGCCTTGAACAGCGCCTTCCACGCGTTCTTGTGCTTCATGCCGTAGAGCCTCTGGAGCGTCTGGTGTTCGGCCAGGACGAACTCCCACAGATTGAATGCCCGCCTTTGGCACGGCAGAATCCGGCGAATGAGCATGACTTGGATCATGTTGACCAGCTTGATGTTCCTGTCCTTCATGCCCTTGGTGCAGTTGATGAGTCTGGTCAGCTCTGCAGATTCGCCCCATAGCAGGCCCTTCTGTTCCCAGGAGGTGAGCCACATAGGGGTTTCAGATCGGAACTCGGGGGCCGCCGCCCAGTTGGCGTCGCGTGGATCGGTGATGTAGAACCACCCTGATTGCCACCCCTTCATGGTTTCTGTAAAGGAGCCGTCAGGCCAGGTGACATTAGGCATTTTGCCCACCATGGCTCCTCCGCACTCCGCTTGCTGGCCGCTCACAATCTTCGGCTTCACGCAGAAGGTCTGGAGCCACAAGCCGAAATGAGGCTTGATGCGGAGGAAAGCCTCGCACACGACGATGAACGCCGAGATGTTGAGGACGAAGTTCGGGGCTAGATCATGAAAGTCTAGCCCGTAGTAGAACATGAGCCCGCAGACGAAGGGGTGGAGTGGAAACCCCAGTCCACGGACGAAGTGGGCAAGTAACACGACCCTCTCGTGGGGTCCTGGAGTTGGAATGGCCTGCCCCTCGTCTGGTAGCCGGTGCGCTATATCTGCAGCCAAGTATCCGGCCGCCCGGAGATTCGCGATCTTCTTCTCCCTCACGGTGGAAGCCACCCACTTGCCTCCTGCTTCGGACATGACTAACTGTGCGGAGAAAACCTGGACTAGGGTGCTGGAGCTCGAGGGGGCAAGAGTATGCGAGGGAGGAAGAAGGCATGGGTAAGAATGGGGAACTTTTATCCCTTTATAGAGGCAACGAGAGCGGTGCGCCTCCCCACTAGCCTATTGAGAATCGCTTACTCCCAAGCGCCACGATTGATGGCACGGGGGGATTACCCATACCCGTATTAATGAGAACCCCGTGATAAGGGGGCATGATCTCTGCTTTGACAAGACGTGTCAAGGAAACCGCCTCGCAATGCGTGCTATGGCTGGTTGTGAAAAAACGGTTCGAATAATGACCTGACTCTAATGGCATGTCTCGTCGTCTAAAAGTTGTCAACTGAAGCATCATTCTCTCTACGATGGTATGTGAAGATCATTTTGCAGATCCGGACACGACCTACATGTTCGATGATAACCTTGGAGTATTCGGAGGAGGAACCCGCCTTGCAATGCCGAAGACAAGACTATGCGCCGGACTCATCGTAATTGAAGCCTGGTTCAGGGGCTACTGAGGGAGTCCTGGATAAGGGGGTATCCGGACAGCCGGACTATATTCATCGTCCGGACTATAGAAGCGTCAAGATACAAGACTCAAGACTTCGGCTCGTGTCCGGATGGGACTCTCCTTTGTGTGGAAGACAAGCTTGGCGATCCGGATATTATGTTTCCTTCCTTGTAACCGACTCCATGCAAACCCTAGCTCTCCGGTGTCTATATAAACTGGAGATGATGGTCCTTAGAAGGCCGATCACAATTACAATCATACCATCATAGGCTAGCTCTTGGGGTTTAGCCTCTACTATCTCGTGGTAGATCTACTCTTGTATTCCACATATCTTCAATATTAATCAAGCAGGAAGTAGGGTTTTACCTCCATCAAGAGGGCCCAAACCTGGGTAAACATTGTGTCCCTTGCTTCCTGTTACCATCAGCCTAAGACGCGCAGATCGGGACCCCCTACCCGAGATCCGCCGGTTTTGACACCGACACTCCCTCCTTCCTTCTCCTCTCTTCCTCCTTCCCTCCTTCTCCTACTAGGAATAGGAAAGAGGAGGGGAAACCTACTTGGACTGGGGAGTCCTAGTAGGATTCTCCACACCTGGCACGCTCCCTTGGGCCGGCCACCTCTTCCCTCCCCTCCTTTATATACGTGACCAGGGGGCACCCCATAGACACACAAGTTGACAATTGTTTAGCTGTATGCGGTGCCTCCCTCGACAGTTACACACCTCGGTCATATCGTTGTACTGCTTAGGCGAAGCCCTATGCCAGTAACTTCATCATCACCGTCACCACACCGTCGTGCTGATGAAACTCTCCCTCAGCCTCAACTGGATCAAGAGTACGAGGGACGTCCCCGAGTTGAACGTGTGCGGAACGCGGAGGTGCCGTACGTTCAGTGCTTGGATCGGTTGGATCGTGAAGACGTTCAACTACATCAATCGCGTTAACTAAACACTTTCGCTTTCGGTCTACGATGGTATGTGGACACACTCTCCCCTCTTGTTGTTATGCATCACCTAGATAGATCTTGCGTGATCGTAGGAGTTTTTTGAAATTACCGCGTTCCCAACATTTTTTAGTTTAATAGATCTGAAAATAAACGCGAGGAAAAAGTAGATCGCAAGGCAAATATATGAGAAAGAAGACCCGGGGCCGTAGGTTTCACTAGTGTCTTCTCTCGAGAAAAATAGCAAATGGTGGGTGAACAAATTACTGTTGGGCAATTGATAGAACTTCAAATAATCATGAGAATATCCAGGCAATGATCATTACATAGGCATCACGTCCAAGATTAGTAGATCGACTCCTACCTCCATCTACTACTATTACTCCACACATCGACCGCTATCCAGCATGCATCTAGTGTATTAAGTTTATGGAAAAAAGGAGTAATGCAATAAGAACGATGACATGATGTAGACAAGATCCGTTTATCTATTGCGACAGATATGGATCCCGTCTTTTTATCCTTAGTAGCAACGATACATATGTGTCGGTTCCCTTTCTGTCACTGGGATCAAGCATCATAAGATCGAACCCACTACCGGGCACCTCTTCCCATTGCAAGATAAATAGATCAAGTTGGCCAAACAAAAACCAAATATCGGAGAAGAAATACGAGGCTATAAGAGATCACGCATATAAGAGATCAAAGAACTCAAATAAGTTTCATGGATATAACTGATCATAAACTCGAAGTTCATCGGATCCCAACAAACACACCGCAAAAAGGACTTACATCATATGGATCTCCAAGAGACCATTGTATTGATAATCAAGAGAGAGAGAGATAGAGAGGAAGCTATCTAGCTACTAACTACTAACTACGGACCCGAAGGTCTACAAAGAACTACTCACGCATCATCGGAGAGGCACCAATGGAAGTGGTGAACCCCTCCGTGATGGTGTCTAGATTGGATCTCGGTGTTCTGGACTCTGCGGCGGCTAGATGAAAATTTCGTCGACTCCCCTAGGGTTTCGGGAATATTGGGGTATTTATAGAGCAAAGAGTTGGTCCAGGGGGCACCCGAGGTGGGCACAAACCTCCTGGGCGCGCCTGGGCTTCCTGGCGCGCCCGGGTGGGTTGTCCCTTCCTCGGGACTCCCCCCAGGTGCAACCAGGGCCCATTATGTTCCTTCTAGTCCATAAAAAATTTATCGTAAATTGTCGTGGTATTTGGACCCCTTCTGATATTGATTTCCTGTGATGTAAAAAACATGCAAAAAAACAACAACTGGCACTTGGCACTATGTCAATAGGTCAGTACCAAAAAATGATATAAAATGACTATATAATGATTATAAAACATCCAATATTGATAATAAAACAACACGGAATAATCAAAAATTATAGATACGTTGGAGACGTATCAATGCACAACCTCATGCGGCAAAACAACGCCCTACACAACAAACCTTTCCTTAACAAAAGCAATATGTGTAAGTGATATGAATTTGCCAATAATCAAAATCAATATGTTTGTCAATAACTTTGTTAGTATTTTAACTAACATTGAACAAACATATTGGCGTAGATTTCGGTATCACATTAGCATCCAATACCTTAGCTATGAGTGCAATGATACCATGATCCGGTCTCTCAATCTCCATCTCGCCTTTATGGAAAGCATTAATAAGTTCCTTAAGTCAAACTTGACCACATCCCAGAACTCTTAGCAAAATTCAATAGGTTGCCCAACCTCCTTGTTATGTTTAAGCCCAAACACCACCTTCTTAATCTCCTTCGTAGTGAACTCTCTAGTAAAAAAACTCCTTTCCTCATCATTCAACTGGAAACATATATACCAAAACATCAATACTAATAACAGTGATCTCAGGTCCCCCAAACATATCCTTATAGATATCATTAACATGTTTAACTAGGTATGTTTCTCTAAAAAAATTCCACTACACCTTTATGCAGGATAAAAATATAGTTTTTCCCTCCTTCCATTAGCTTTCAATTGAAAGCAATTATTCCCATCACCTCTTCCAAATCCTTCTCGTGAGCTCTCTGCCTCCATTTAACTTCATCATCTATGAGCAACCTTTTTAGAATGGTATCCAAAACCATCTTAGGCTCTCTTTCTCCCATGGTTAGGGCACATGATTCAATTTTCTTATCCAACTCATTCAACTTGCATAAAATCTATTTGTTCAAGTTTATGAGAACCCCTTTAACATTAATATTCCACCCTTTGAAATGTTTCCTAGGCCTCCTAGCTTTTTCCTGCCATCTATCAATATCATGTACACAAATAGGTTGGAGCAATCCAGCTTCTCACCACCTCTTCCTTAAAACCTTCTACCTCTAGCCAACAAGTCTCAAATCTGAATATATCGCTATGTGGATGGGGAATCATAATTCAGGTGCAATGGCATATGATCAAAGAGCTCTCTGTTCAACCCCACCACTATTGCTGAAGGAAAATCTACATCTCACTTACTTGAAACTAACACTTTGTCTAATTTCTCAAAAGCAGGAATCTCAAAATTATTGGCCCAAGTAATCAGTTTAAATTGGAATTTTTGATCTGGAGATCACAAACAAAATGCTTGTTCATGAAATGGTGATGGAATTATGGTCATCAGTATTGGCCTGATGGTTACTTTTAAAGCTCATAATATATGGGTGGCATGAAAATTGTGACGAAAGATTTATTTCAGTATATGGAGAGAACGAAATTGAAAATTGGGAAGCTACGGAAACCATATGTCGGCAAAATGTGGGCCTATGGAAGTAATCATGCGAGTCGGGAGATGTACAATCACCAAGGGGGCGGAGGCTCCCCACCTGAATGCATTAGTCAAGATGCCATGAAGGCAAGTTTATAGAGAGGCGCTAGCGCGCGCGGAGATGACTCGAATGGTTCTTACGATATTCGTTGCTACCTCTTAAGCTTGTGTTAGTTTTCCCTTGAAGAGGAAAGTGTGATGCAGCAAAGTAGCGTAAGTATTTCCCTCAGTTTTTGAGAACCAAGGTATCAATCAAGTAGGAGACAACACACAAGTCACCGGATACCTGCACAAACAATCAACAACTTGCACCCAATGAGATAAAGGGGTAGTCAATCCCTTCACGGTCACTTGCAAAAGTGAGATCTGATAGAGATAGATAAATGGTAAAGTAAATATTTTTGGTATTTTTGGTTTATAGATCGGAAAGTAAAAGATTGCAAAATAGTAGATCAAAAACTAGCACGATGTAAACGAGAACTTGTATGATGGAAAAGAGACCCGGGGGCCATAAGTTTCACTAGTGGCTTCTCTCAAGATAGCAAATATTACGGTGGGTGAACAAATTATTGCTGAGCAATTGATAGAAAAGCGCATAGTTATGACGACATCCTTGTCAAGTAGACCAAAACGATTCTGCATATACTACTATTACTCCACACATCAACCGCTATCCAGCATGCATCTAGAGTATTAAGTTCATAAAGAACAGAGTAACGCATTAAGTAAGATGACATGATGTAGAGGAATTAACTCAAGCAATATGATGAAAACCCCATCTTTTTATCCTCGATGGCAACAATACAATACGTGCCTTGCTGCCCCTACTGTCACTAGGAAAGGACACCACAAGATTGAACCCAAAGCTAAGAACCTCTCCCATTGCAAGAAAGATCAATCTAGTAGGCCAAACTAAACCGATAATTCGAAGAGACTTGCAAAGATGTCAAATCATGCATATAAGAATTCAGAGAAGAACCAAATAATATTCATCGATAATCTGATCATACATCCACAATTCATCGGATCTCGGCAAACACACCGCAAAAGAATATTACATCGAATAGATCTTCAAGAACATCGAGGAGAACATGGTATTGAGAATCAAAGAGAGAGAAGAAGCCATCTAGCTACTTGCTATGGACCCGAAGTTCTGTGGTAAACTACTCACGCATCATCGGAGAGGCAATGGTATTGATGAAGAAGCCCTCCGTGATCGAATCCCCCTCCGGCAGGACGCCGAAAAGGCCCCTAGATGGGATCTCACGGGTACAGAAGGTTGCGGCGGTGGATAAGTTGTTATGTGGTTCTCCTGGATGTTTTCAGGGTATAAGAGTATATATAGGCGAAGGAACTAGGCCAGGGGAGCTACGAGAGGCCCACGAGGTAGAGGGGCGCGCCCTCCTGCCTCGTGGCTGCCTCGTTGCGTCTCTGACTTCATCTCCATGTCTTCTGGTTTCCTTTCGGTCCAAGAAAGATCATCGCGAAAGTTTCATTCCATTTGGACTCCGTTTAATATTCCTTTTTTGCGAAACTCTAAAATAGGTAAAAAAACAGAAACTGGCACTGGGCCCTTGGTTATTAGGTTAGTCCCAGAAATAATATAAAATAACATAAAAATACCTATTAAACATCCAAAACAGATAATATAATAGCATGAAACAATCAAAAATTATAGATACGTTGGAGACGTATCATTCGTCAAAACACGACACGACATCATTGTAGTGAGAGACGATTCGACAATCCTGTCATGTGTTTGCCATTTGCGGGCCATACATTGCCAATGTGAAAGACGTCATCAACTAGCAAGAGGGGAGCTGGCCTTACAGAACGGTGAGTAGCATATAGCCCAAAGTTGTCTTATGAGAGTGTCCCCACCCGACAACGAACGAGGAAAAACGGATGCCCGGAAAAGTTGGATCACAGGAGGCGATCAAGGAGGCGACTAGGGGTCCCTTGCGCGCCGCCGGTGACGCCGCCGGTTCCCTCTCTCTCCGTCGGCCGCTCCGGCGACGGGAGGGAGGGGGAACCTCGGGTCCTGTTCACTAGGTGGGTGTGTGGTAGGGTTAGGGTTGAGGGAGACGCTGCCGAGGCCGTTGCGGTGGTGTCGCGTTGGAATAAGTTTCTCCGGGCTCCGTTCGTGGTCAGGCGAGGCTTTTGCCTTCGTATATGAGGCAACGGTGTTGGGGATCCCTGGATCTCGTCGAGGTCGCGGGCTATGGTGGTTGGAGGTCCATCGGCACTAGCCGTTTGGATCCTCAGATGGGCGATGGAGGCAGGAAGGCGAAGACCTTTCTTCTTCCTTGTTGGTATGATTTGCTGCTGCTGTTCTTCTCCTTCCTCTGCGCTGATGCTGGTGGGAGATCCTGCTTTACCCGGGCGGATGGCCCGGCCGCGGTGCTGGACCGATCAAATGACTCGAGTTCTCTTCCTTCCGGAAGGGACACTTTTCGCGGTACTCAAAGCCAAAGATGGCGACAACTGTTGTAGGTGTGTTGGATTGATGTCCATGCCCTCTCAGCGCTGGTGTCAAGAAAGGAGGAAGCAACGTGGCGGCAATTGTACCGTGGTCGAAGATGATGACCTGTTTGCGACTGGTTGCAGATCCTTCTGCTGCAGGGGTCTTCTCTCAAGATTCAGGGATGATGACACAGGGCTCCGGAGATCTTCTTGTGTTATGGTTGTCTTAGTGTACTCTAGGTGTTCATAGTCCTTTGTGTTTGCGTTTCAGTGTGCTTGTAAGGGTCACCTACTTTGTACTGATTCGTGATTTGAATGAAGATTTTCTCAAAAAAAAAAAAGAGTGTCCCCACCCCCTTCTTTTTCTTCCACACTCGTAGCGCACCATTTTTCTCACCGGTGATGCTTACAAAAAACTCTACTCGCCTTTTTAGAAAAAAATGAAGATGATTTGCGGCATATTATTGGTCTGTGGAGGAATTGATGCGCCAGCCAAGGTGCAGACTCGCTTGTTGTGTGCCATGCTTCCGACTTCCCTTCACAAGCCTAAAGCATCGCGAAAAACAAACAACGCCAGTCGCTCGTGATGAAGAAAACAATAAAAGTTGAGAAAAAAAGGATGATGACAATAATCAAACATTGCACTCTTCGACAAACACTTTGCGTTGCATAACGACACAAACACTGTTGTAAAAATAACGTCCCTACACTGTTGTATTTCTCAATCGACATTCACTGTCCATTTTATACTTTTTTGAGCTTCTTTCCATTTTATACTTGACGAATCGAGATGCCTGAATCATATGGTTGTTTGCATTGCCTCTCATCTTACATAGCACTACCTTCGTACCAAAATATAAGGAGGTGTTTGGTTCAACTCTGTTAACGTAAACGGTACTGGAATCAGATCACGGGCGGTAACGTTATCTGTTTCCAGAGGGGATCGACCGGTATCGAGATTGACTTTTCGTGGAACTCGGTTACGGGGGATTTGTTTCCGCTCAAAGTGAACCAAACAAAAGTTAACGGTATGAGGTTGCGCTGTAATCAGATGACGGCTGAAAATTTACGAACCAAACACCTCCTAAGATGTATGGAGGGAGTAGATTTTTTTTTTTTTTTGACAAAATAGCAAAACCGTTCAACAAAAATATAACCGGCCCATGTAAGGTCCAACCTGGCATCATTCATGAGCCCTCGCAGGCCCGAAGCCAGCAAGCAAGCGAGCAAGCACGACGTCTTTGTGTTGCGGTCGCTGGTTCCATCGCCTTTTCTTCTCTTTCTTTCTTTGCGTCTCCTCCAAGCCGAAGCAACAAGGACGAACCAGATCGATCCTTCCGTCGCGTCCACCATAAGACCGAACCGGCCACCACCCCTCCGGCCCCACCGCCTGACACTCCCACGCCACACAGCCGCGCCCAAATCCCCCAAAACCCTAGCCCCGAGGAGGAGGAGGCGGAGGCGGCGGCGACCATGGCTGCCGCAGCGGCGAACCTGGCGGGCCGGCCGGGTGTGCGCGTCGTCGTCATCGGCGACCCCGGCACCGGCAAGTCCAGCCTCGTCGTCGCCGTCGCCACCGAGCAGTTCCCCGAGAACGTCCCCAAGGTCATGCCCCACACCCGCCTCCCCGCCGACTACTTCCCCGACCGCGTCCCCATCACCATCGTCGACACCTCCTCCAGGTCCCCCATCCCCCCACCCCATTCCGTTCCGCCTCAGATTTGACGATTCCGTCGCGGATTGATTGATTTCGTGTTCGTGCCGCCGGTGTTGACCCCGTCGTCCTCCTCTGTGTGTGTGCGTGTGCTGCAGCCCCGAGCAGAAGCCGAAGCTGATCGCCGAGTGCCAGGCGGCGGACGCGGTGGTGCTCACCTACGCCTGCGACAGGCTCTCCACGCTCGACCGGCTCAGCTCCTACTGGCTCCCGGAGCTCAGGCGCATCCAGGTAATCTCGCACTCCATGGCTTGGTTCGTGGTCAGTGCAGGGTTGGGCTGGCCATGATTGGCGATTTTACCCTGGGTTGCCCGTGTTGATCTGTGCTGTCCAATGTTTCTGTGATTGCAGTTGAAGGCACCTGTCATCGTGGTTGGGTGTAAGCTGGACCTGAGGGACGACCAGCAGAACAGCCTTGAGCAGACGATGGCGCCCATCATGCAGTCGTTCCGTGAAATAGAGACCTGCATCGAGTGCTCCGCGCTTCGCCAGATCCAGGTGATAAAGACCCCCCTTGTCTCAATATCTACCGAATGTTGGTAACACTTTTATTATGTCAAATGGTTGATTGTTCACAACGAATGAAACTAGAATGCTCAAAATGCTGATGCCAGCAGCTGCTCAGCCTCATGTAATATTCCAACATCGCATTTTTATAATTTTATTGTGTACTAATTCAACTATGCAGTTGATAATTTGATTGTTGTGTTAGAATTCTAGATACTATGCTTGAGTAGGTTTACTAAACAGATAGTTTATGAACCGCAGGTGCCTGAGGTCTTCTACTATGCCCAGAAGGCAGTGCTTCACCCCACAGCTCCTCTATTCGACCAAGAGGCACAATCTCTAAAGCCACGCTGTGTGAGGGCTTTGAAGCGGATATTCATTCTATGTGACCACGACAGGGATGGAGCTCTCAGTGATGTGGAGCTCAATGACTTTCAGGTTTGTATTCACTGAGGGCACCATTCTTCCTTTATCTTAACATGAGGCTGACTAGAGTTTTTTATTGACATTCTTCTATGTATGGTGATACTGAAATTCTCTTTCCATTGGTTTGCAGGTCAGATGTTTTAGCGCTCCTCTCCAGCCTACTGAAATATCAGGCGTGAAGAGAGTTGTTCAAGAGAAGATGCCCGAAGGCGTAAATGATAGTGGCCTTACATTGACTGGATTCCTTTTCCTTCATGCTCTTTTTATTGAGAAAGGTCGTTTGGAAACTACATGGACAGTATTGAGGAAATTTGGTTATGATAATGAAATCAAGCTTAGAGATGAATTCATTCCAACGTCAGTCAAGCGAGCTCCTGATCAAGTAATGTTCTGTTGATTACTGTCAGCTATTCACATTTTGTTGTCTGTTGTCGGTGATTTTAGTGTCAATTTGTTCTTATAATGGCTTACGTCTAAGTTGATAGTTGATTTCAACTGTATGGTGGGTATCTGCAAGCCTGGCTTCGATATCCACTTACCTATGTGTTTAATATTTGCCATACCTTTGGTCTATAATATTTCTTTGGTTCTAAAGTCATATCACTATCTTTGTTACAGACGGTGGAATTGACAAATGAAGTGATTGATTACTTGAAAGGAATATTCAACATGTTTGACATAGATAATGTAAGTCTGATGTATTGATTGTCACATTTGTTTTTTATCCTCAGTGCAAATGTTATTCTTGGCATTTTCATTCTAAATCTTATCCGTAAAAAACTTCTGTGTTGGAGGAAGTTCTGAAAATGTGTTTATGACTTATGTATCAAATCCAGGATGAAGCTTTGCTACCTTCTGAGTTGGATGATCTTTTTTCAACTGCACCTGAAAAGTAAGTTGTCACTAAAAGAAAGGGTAATTTTAATCTTAGTTTGACACTTTGTAGACAATTGGTTGTAATTTAGATACTTTACTCATATTGTTAGTAAACCTTGTATTACTTTGTCTTTGCTTTGCTTTGATGGAATCTGTTGAACTTCCATTAAATGGTTCTCAAGTTTAGTCTATTTAGTCATTTGTCTCTGCTTACCATTCACATATCATTATTCCAGCCCATGGACTTCTGATCTATATAAAGACTGTGCTGAAAGGAATGTCTTGGGTGGGCTATCACTTGAAGGATTTCTTTCTAAGGTATTCTCTCACTCCCAGTGTGCTGAAAACTAACACTGTCCGTGTGCAATAATTTTTAACGCTGTTCGTTGGTTGATTAAGCTGTTTTGTTGGTTAGATTCAACGGCCTAAGGCTCTATTTGGAACACATATCCATTTATTCATTATTCTGACTGTCTTGTGCTACCTCTGTTACTTAATATAAGATGTTTTTTTGACACTATGACAGTGTCAAAGAACGTCTTATATTTTGATATGGAGGGAGTACCATTTGGTGAGCTCAATTAATCTGTCTGAGAAAGCCGAATAGTTTGTTGTAACCATTGTCTGAATTACTGCACCCTATTCCGAGTTTGTCATTCTCAGTATGCAAACGAATCCAGAAGAGATTATATATCAGTTTTGCTATATATACTATATCAAACACATAAGAAAAATAAACCAACTAAAAATAGGATAAAAATCTTTTAGTAGTGTTGTGCTTGTTATGGTTAAGATGCATCATAGTAGTGGCGTGCCTTGAAAAGCTTGTGGAACGTTTCCAGGTAAGAAAGCCTTTTCTTATTATGCATATCTACACCAGTTTAATCTTGTGGACATGTGCTTGGAGAACTGTAGGCAGAACACCTGTGTGTATTATGGTGATATGGTTTCTTACTAGATTACCGGTAAATTTTCATTGCTGACTAGTATCTCGTACAATTGCAGTGGACTCTTATGACACTTTTAGATCCAGCAAATAGTTTCGCGAACCTTGTATATGTCGGCTATTCGGGTGATTTTAATTCAGCATTCACCATCACGAGGAAAAGACGAGTGGACCGTAAAAAGCAGCAGACTCAAAGAAATGTGTTCCAGTGCTATGTTTTTGGTCCCAAAGGTTCCGGAAAGACTGCATTGCTACAATCATTCCTTGGAAGGTATTTGATGCATTTCCCTGTATTTACTCCATGAATTTTCATACCATCTTTGGTCCTTTTCGGAACTCCATTTCACTTGTTGTCTTCATTGCAGGCAACCTTCTGATGCTCTGCCAACTAACAGCGACCGGTTTGCGGCAAATACTGTTGAACTATCTGATGTAAGTAGTCAAAAGTGATGTCTGTATTCTGCTTGCACTATAAGCAAACATTCTGGTAAATGAAAATTCTATTCTTAATGATGCAAGACATCATGTGAGTGTACAGACAGAAATTAAGATAACCCAAATTTTCTTTGCCAATGGTATGTGCAGTAGTTCAATCTCGCCCTTTCCCTCTTGCCATCTTCATTTTTGGTGGATATGTGAGAGGGAGAGAGAGCCTTTCAGAAATCATAGTGATGGTCTAGTGGAGACGATAGGGTGACATTAACTTCAGCAGTTGCGAGTGCAGCTTTGAGATTTATCATTTTCTAATCCTATGTGATCTGTAAGGATGCTTCTACTCTGCAATGTTCATATCTGATTCATTATGTCTTTGTTTTATTGAAGGGGAATAGAAAAACACTTGTGCTGCGAGAGATTCCTGAAGGTGATGTCAGATCATTGCTAAACAACAAGGAATCCTTGGCACCCTGTGATGCGGCAGTCTTTGTTTACGATAGGTACGCATTCTGTTTCTGCCGAGCTATTTTCTTGTTTATTGTACTGTTTTCTGCTTTGTGTCATATATGCGGGCAATTTTTGAATTGTTCTCAATGGTTCTGATGGCCCATCTTGGCAAGGAAATTAGGTTTACCATTCAATGCTACTTGCAAAATCTCACGAACTTAGTTCATTCATGTATTGCAATCTGATTTCAGTTACACAATAGCTTACTGGCCATATCGAATATATCAGTGTAAAATGATGCTTGGTCAGTAAAAACTGAATCTCTTTGATCCTTAGTTACCTTTATTAATTGATTCGAATGTTCATCACTGGTTATGTAAAAAGTACAGATGACAGTTGAAAATCTTGCTTATCCTGGTATATCTTACTCTGTGACGTATTATTCACTATTACATAAATTTCCTTATGTGACACCTGCAAAATGGCAGCTGTGATGAATTTTCTTGGCAAAGAGCAAGAGATTTGCTTGTGCAAGTGGCTTCACATGGAGAAAACACAGGCTATGAAGTCCCTTGTCTGATAGTTGCTGCTAAGGACGATCTTGATCAATCTCCAGTGGCTCTACAGGAATCAACCAGAGTAAGCTCCGATACAATTTCGTTTGACATTTTAAATTTACCATTGTAGTTGGTGAATGGACAAACAGATATTTCAATGGATTAGAAAATGTTCATCCTTATATTTCTAAACTTGTGCACGTGATGTTTTTGCAAGTGGTTCCTGTACTTATTGACCACAGTTCTCCTAGTAATACATATGTGGCAGACAGAGCTGTACATGTATGGACTGTCTAGTTGTTTATGTTTGTTGCAGAGTAATCACAAGTTTATCTAATTTCAGGTGAGCCAAGACATGGGAATTGAAACACCAATTCCCATCAGCGTGAAGTTGAAAGACTTGAACAACATTTTCTGCAGAATAGTTCATGCGGCACAGCGGCCCCATTTGAGCATTCCAGAGACTGAAGCTGGTAAAACACGCAGGCAATACCGTCAACTTCTCAACCGTTCCCTCATGGTTGTTTCAGGCAAGTCAACCCCACGACCCTAATCCGCATGGTACCTAATATAGATATAGCAAGAGATACATATAATAACGCGATACATTTGTCATCTCATAAAATACTAACTACTGGTAGTCCATAGCAGAGTGAATTAATTGATCGATTTAGAGGTTAGGGGTGTCGAGCATGATCTGTGGAGCAAAGCCCGCCCAGTACTAACTTATATTCTAATACTCTGCAGTTGGAGCTGCTATAGGTGTTGTGGGGGTAGCCGCGTACAGGGTTTATGCGGCTAGGAGGAACTCGTCGTCGTGAAGCCCCCCTCCCTCCGGTGCAGTCGGGAAATAACGTGCAACAGGCAGGTTCATCGTCGATGAAGTGGATCGTCTAGCTTGATGTTTATGTACAGTTGCGTCATCAAAGATAACTTGTACTACTGCGTGTTTGAGTTTCGGATGGTATAATGTACGACAGTCATCAGGCAACGTTAGATTCTT
This sequence comes from Triticum aestivum, assembly GCF_018294505.1. Taxonomy (NCBI): domain Eukaryota; kingdom Viridiplantae; phylum Streptophyta; class Magnoliopsida; order Poales; family Poaceae; genus Triticum; species Triticum aestivum. The sequence continues at coordinate 649,228,218 of NC_057807.1, read as the reverse complement.
TAGCTGATAAGACTGTCATGACTTGATTTGCTCTGTTAGAATTTCACCTCTGTCCTAAACTTTTGTCCACATTTTCCTTTTGATTTCCTCTGAACATTTTATATGTTTATTTATTTTGGCGTTGGGGATGCAGTTGGAACCTTTTTGCTTTGTTCGTGCTTTTTATTGATTTCATATAGTTCTGTTCAGTTTATTTTGCTTAGTTACAGTTATCTCTTAAAGAGTGTAGGACCTAATTACAGTCAAGTGGAAGAGCAAATGGTAAAAGTAAAAAACACCAAACGCTGACTGATGTTTTTACCGATATATGGTCCGTGGTTTACGCCTATACGAGTAGGAATAAATTGACGAATTCTCTGGTTACATCCCTCCCATGTCTACATCGGTCGTACGTCGAAAGGAACCCGTCGCGAACGGTGGCCGTCACCGTCGGTTGTGTCTGGACTACGGTAAGCGCCAGCGTGATCCGGGCAGTGCCTGGCCGTGCCGACGTCTACAGCCACGCCCTCGTGTCGATGCCAGACAAGGCCCATCTTTAGTTGGGTTATGCCCGTCGGTCAATCACAGGCACGGGGTCGCTTTCGCCATCCAGAACGATAGATAGAATAAAATGATGATTCCACTAACCGGCCTTGTCACGAGGGAAATGAAATGGAAATGGCGAATGCGGTGACGTGCGGCGCAGGTTCCTCATCGGTCACCATGATGCGTACTCGACGGGCGCACAGTGCCCGGCTCGAGTTATCACCATTATTTTTTGTGGCCAAAAGTGCCAGCTCGAGTTCAGACAACGCAAGCCATATCTCCAAAATCTCAAAAAAAGAAAAGAAAACGCAAGCCAAGGTCGGACTCTGAAGCTGGAAGACTAATAGTAATAAATAGTCGCTGCAGAACTAAAGAAATCCAAGATTGGACACAGTGCACTTCAAGGGTTATCTTATTGCCTGATCCTGGACGTGCACGGGTTACAATCATCTCCACCAGCCGGACCATTGATGCAACGTCTCTCGTGATAGGCGTTAAAGGACCGTGATAACTTCCAGCCAGATACATACATAATACAGAACCGAAGAACGTAGAGATCCACACCAGCAGTGCTACATACGAACAATTGCTCTGAATGTTTGCAGGTTTGTAGCAAACACGCTATTCATTCCATTCTCACACCAGTTTTTTCGTGCACATACAAGCCAAACAAAAAAGCGCCGCCGTGTGATCACCACCGGCGGCTAGTATACAACGGAGGCAGCAGCAGCAGCAGCAAGTTTTCAAATCCCTTTTTACAATTAGGTTTCCCGACCGATCGGATGCAGCAGCAGCAGCACACGCCCTTACTTTTTACGTACTACCCATAGGCAAAAACACATAGGATTTCTCCCCTCCTCCGGCTGGGGGAGGCTAGAAGAAGGAGCGCTTGGTGGGCACCCTGCCGACGGCCTTCATGAAGTTGGCCAGCTCCAGCACCTTGGCCAGCTTGAGCCCCCGCTTGGCCTCCGCCGACGCCCGCTTCTCCTCCGCCTTGTGCCGCGCCTTGGCCACGTCGTTCTGCGTCTTCTCCACCGCCTTGGCGCGCTGCTCGTCCAGCTTCCTCTGCACCCGCCATTTCGTGGGATCCATCATAGTCAGACATAAGGTGATCGAGATGAACATTCAGATGTGAAAAGCTAAAGGAAAACTCTGAACTCGATAGTGGTTCCCCCGGACAAAGACCACCACTCTCATTCTCATAGTCCTATCACTTTGAGATGAACGTGCTAACGGTCCATGATAATCTCACACGTAAACAGTAGTCTCCTTTATGTGCAGAAAGTTGCATGATTGAGAGCTGTAAAACGAACTGATGTTCACACGCACGCACCCACAAGGAAAGGGGCAATTGAGACAGCCACTCTGATGTAACACCTCTAATTAACTAATTTGGGATTGGTTCATTTCATATACCTTTTCTCAAAGCAAGAATAGATAACTACTCTAGTACTATTCTACTCAAAAGGAGTACTGTATTAGTGTTGCCAGGCCTAGAAACTTCCTTTTTATTTGGGAGAAAAAAAAACCCAGCTTGCTAATCAGTGGTCACAAATCTCTTGTGCTGATTGCATCAACCATCGATGGTCTACCTAACCAGTCTGGGAACAGTGCTAATTTTGTGCAGGGAAAAATATTTTTGGGCAGTTTAGTTGCTGTATTAATTTGTCATGCTCTACTCTTTTTCTTTCTTGAATTGACAGGACTGTGAAGCTTGGATAATTGTTTTCTCGGTTGCAAGGAAATAATTGTTTTCTGTATGTTCGGGCAAATTAAGCTCAAAGCAAGTAGGATTTCACAGTGATTTTTTCTTTCATCATCAGAAAAGAGGTGCAAAAGGAAGTGGAGAATTTCTTCAATCATTACCTCAATCTTCTTGAGCCAGGCGGAGGCCTTGTCGACCTGCTCCGTCTCCCAGCCGTTGATGACCACCTCCTCCCGCTTGAACCGGTTGTTGATCTTGGCGATCTCCGCCGTCTGCCACGCCGACACCTTGGTCTCCACCTCCTCCTTCTTCACCTGGCTCGCCTCCACCGGCGGGCCGGCGGCGGGGACCACCTCCAGGTCGAGCCGCGCCGCCCTGCCGCTGCTGCCGCCGCTCCTGCTGGGCGGCGTGGCGAAGGGGCGGCCGCTGTCCGGCACGATGGCCAGCGGGTTGTGCTCCTCCAGCTCGTCCTCGCCGATGCTGGTCAGCTGGTCGGCCCCGCCGTCGTAGGGCCCGACGGGGTGGTTGCTGTTGCTGTTGTTGCCGTTGGCGTTGTTGTTGGCCGCCCCGGCGCCGGCGCCGGCGGCGACCATGGCCGTGAACTCGCGGCTCATCGTCATGAACTGCTCCTCGGAGGTGACGGAGCGGTGGCTGCTGGCGCTGTCCCAGGCGGTGGACGCGGCGGAGACGGTGCGCGTGGGCGGCGTGAAGGGCGGGTGCTGCCGCGGCGGCGACAGGGGGCGGACCTCGCGCACCTCGATGACCTCGTCCACGTCGTGGAAGGTGGTGTTGGTGGTGCTGGTCACCAGAGTGCCCTCCTCGTCGTTGGCCCCTGGGGCATCGTCCTCGTCGTCGGACGCGGAGGGTGGTGCGTGCCGCTCATGCAACATGTGTCGGCGCCGGCCGGCGGGGACGGGGCACCATGCGCGGGAGAGGGAGGAGGAGGACCAGCAGTGCACGCCTCGCCCTCTTGACTGACTGATCGGTCGATCTTGCTGTGTCAGTGCGCGGTGTGGTGGGGTGTGTGTGTGGGCGATGGGGTGTGGTTATATCAATCTCTTCATCCGTCCATCTGTCCCGGGTGTGGGTGAGGCGACGGCGATGGCAGGTGGGGGCGGCCCTGTCTCCCGTGGCGCGTACCGTGGGATGACACGTAAGTGTCGTGGGGGCAGCTGCGAATGTTCGTTTAACCCTTGTTTTTTTCCGCCTCTAAAAAAGGCCAAAGACAGTATATTAATCGAGATATGTAACTTCAGAAAAACCCTAGCAAGAATAAATACATCCAAACTCTTTAGCCGAAGTCTTCTTGCTCCTGCATACATCAGCGACGCACCGTGAGCAAAGCTCGTTGCTGCCTCTGGGTTCCCGTCTCATCGGAGCAAAACTTGTTTAAACCTAGAGAGGGCGGCTGGGGTTTGAAGACGCGGGCGGCTGGGGTTTGCGTAACAAAATCACCGCTCCGGAGAAGATGATTGAGAGGGCATGTACAATGCTTCAATTCCAGCCAGATGAAGTCGGAGGAAAAAAAACTCAAAAAACTCACACGCTCCCTGACAAGGCCGAGCCTGGCTAAACTTCGATGGTCGAAACTTCAGTCAGAGGATCAATACTGTCACATCCCTAACTTTTGGTACTGCATGGTGTTTGCATCTGGTTGCATCATGTTTAAATTCTATTTAAATTGAAATGGGGATTGATCAAACCCTAGCATCAGAAAGAATTCAACTAGGTTTAAATAAAATATTTTTCAATGAACCTGATATGACCTTCTAAAATGTTCATCATCTTTGCCTTGGTCTTAAACCTCTGACAAAAATGCTGCACAATTTTCTAGGTCATCCTAAGGTCACTGAATTAAATCATAAGTATTTGAATTTGGACATTTAAATTCTATAAAATATTTAAAATGTTCAAATAATCCTAAACTGAAATGTTCCATGTTGGATATATTTCAAACAATGTCCATGAGCAGTTTGGTGATTTTTGAGTATGCCCTGACATTTTTAATAAAGCCCTAAAGATTACAGAAAATAGAAAACATTAACAAAAAAGAGAGAGAATACCTGGCGCTTACCTGGCCGGCCCAGCTGGCGGCCCAGCCATCTGGCCCAGCCCACCTCCTCCTGTCGTCTTCCTCCCCTCGTCCCGAAGCAGCTCGGTGGCGCGCGCCCGAGAGCCCTCGGCCACCTCCTGCTTCCACCTGGGAGCCCCGGGCCTTCTACCAGCGCCACGGAGACGCCCAAAGACCCTGTCCCCTCTCCCTCACTCGCTGCTCTCTCTCCCCTCCCCTGGCTCTCTCCCCCGAGCTCACCCGAGGGCCACCGTCGCGGCCGCTCGCCGCTGCCGCGCCCAGAGCCACTGCCCCGCCTCTCCATCGTGTCCAAAAGAACCGCCCCGTCGCCCTACTCCTCCTCGCCGAGACACACGGGTCGGGAAGCCCTGCTTCGTCCCGAACGCCGCTGTCTTCTTCCGTGGGATCCGACGATCCCCGTCGTCGCTCCATTGACTGCAGGCCTTCCCCGAGCCCGACGAGCACTTCAATCGACGCGCTGTGAGCCTTCGGTCGATTCCCCTCTCTTCCCCGCGTCATTTTCGCCTCGTAGCCGCCGCCGCCATTGAGGCCAAAGCTCGCCTCCGCTCGAGCTTGTCGCCGGCGTCGCTCCGGCGACCATTTGGTCATCCCGTGCTAACCAACATGCCCGCCGCATCGCGTAGTGCCTCGCTAGCGCCTCAGCTTCTGCGTTTGCACGCCACAGCCCCAACCCCGCACATGGCCGAACTCCGGCCGCCGCCTTGGAGCTCGTCGTCGTTGGCTCCGGCCACGATAGACCCGGCCTCCACCACCACTAGATGCGCGCCTGCTAGAGCTCTCCAACAAGCCCAAGAACGGCCTCGCCCGTGCCCCGTAGCGCGTTTCCGACGGCCGCCACCGTCTCGGGCCTCGCCCCCGTCGAGTCGCCGGTGGGTTTGACCCCGCTTACCCCGTTTGACCACGGGTGGGCCAGTTTGACCCCCTGGGTCAATGACAGGTGGGGCCCAGCCCCGCTAATTAACTAGGATTAGTACCAAATGAATTTAGTTAAGCTAATCACACTGACATGCGGGACCCACTGTCAGGTTTGACCGGACGTGACCTGTTGACCTGCTGACATCACACCTATGTCATGCTGACGCAGTAACTTATTTTCTGGATTTATTCTTATATAGGAAATTCCAGAAAATGTTGCAAACTTCTAAAATTCATAGAAATTCAACCGTAACTCCAAATGAAATAATTTATATATGAAAAATGATCAGAAAAATCCAATCTATCCATCTGTACCATTTTCATGCATGTTAGAACAACTTATGACTGCTGTTTAGGACAAATCATATAAATGGCATTTAAACCTTCACATATGGAGTTTGAATTTGAATCTTGGATTCAAACCAATTTCATTTAACCCATTGCTAGTTGCATTAGCTCAAACTACAGCATATTGCCATGTCACACTCATGCATCATATTGTGGCATTGCATTGATTGTGTTCTTTCTCTGTTGCCGGTAACTGTTCCCCTCAGTAGACGTGGTACCGACGATGAGTTTGATGACACCGATGAAGAACTATACTATCTTCAGAAGTGCCAGGCAAGCAAAACCTCCTTGTTCATTCTGATAAAATCCCACTCTCTCGCTCCTGCTCTCTTTTACTGCATTAGGACAACAACGATTCATCTGTTACTTGCTGCGGTAGTTGAACCCCTTTATCCTTCGCATGACCTGTCATTGCCACAGTAAATAGATGAAACCCACTAGCATGAGTAGGAGTTGTTTGAGCCCTGTTGTGCCTACTCATTCATGCTTGTTTGTCATGCCTGCTACTGCTTAGAGTTGAGTCAGGTCTGATTCATCGGGGATGAATTGGGATGTGGTGAACATGTCCTACTGTTGAGAGCTAAGTGTGTGAACACGATTTGGTAAAGGTAGCGGTGAGAGGCCATGTAGGAGTACATGGTGGGTTGTCTCATTGCAGCCGTCCTCAGGAACTGAGTTCTGTGTTTGTGATCCATGACCAGTTACTACCACACATTGGGTTCCGATAACTCGATCCCTCTCGACTTATTAATCAACATGATCTTTGTCCAGGAGTTGCAACTAGTTTCTGGTGTTTGTAGGTAGTGTTAGTATTCTACCAAGTGGCACCCGGTACAGGTGGGCTTGGGACAGACTAGGCACAGTGGCACGGTGTACCAAGCGTAGATTCACCCGTCGAGGTGGGCTTGGGAACCCTGCACACATCGTTTGGGGCCGTGAGTGACACCCCGGCCGGATCTCCTTGCGGATGGAACCCGAATAGGCGATAAACCTGGACGAGAGACTTGTGTGGTTAGTCAGGTCGTGGCCGACAGCCTCGCTGGGCTTCCGCTTGAAGATTGCCGAGTACATGTCGTGTAAACGGCGGTAAGTGGTGAGAGCATGTGTGAAGAAGTACACCCCTGCAGGGTTAATATGATCTATTTGAATAGCCGTGTCCGCGGTAAAGGACTTCTGGGTTGCCTGTACAGTTCATAGACAAGTGAGAAGTGGATACTCTAAAATACGCAAGATAAGCATGAGTGCTATGGATGGCGTTCTCATAGGGAGACGGGAGCGGATCCATAGTGGTGTATTGATATGGTGAATATGTGGACTCGTGTGCGCCACCTCAAAAGAGTTACTTGCAGTCGTAGTTCAGGTTAGCCACCGAGTCAAAGCTGGCTTGCTGCAGTTAAACCCCACCATCCCCCTGTTGATAATGATGCATATGTAGTTAGATCTGATGTAAGTCTTGCTGGGTACATTTGTACTCACGTTGCTTAATTTATGTTTTTGCAGAGAGACTTCAGTCTCGCTAGTAGTACCGCGTGGACTTCGACGTTTAGCTTGTTACCTCAGCTACGATCTTGAGCCCTCGGCAGGATCTGGTAGATAGTCAGGCTTCTCAGCCTTTTTCATTTGTAGATGTCTGTACTCAGACATGTTAAGCTTCCGCTTGTGCTTTGACTTGTATGCTCTGAGTGTTGGGTCATGAGACCCGTGTTTGTAATATCTCGCTCCTCGGAGCCTATTGAATAAAATACTTGAGTTGTAGAGTCATGTTGTGATGCCATGCTGTATTTACACATATCGAGCATATTGTGTGTATGTTTATGAAATGCTTGGTATGTGTGGGATCTGGCTATCTAGTTGTTTATCCTTAGTAGCCTCTCTTACCGGGAAATGTCTCCTAGTGTTTCCACTGAGCCATGGTAGCTTGCTACTGCTCCGGAACACTTAGGCTGGCCGGCATGTGTCCTTCTTCGTTCCTGTGTCTGTCCCCTCGGGGAAATGTCACGCGATGAATTCCGGAGTCCTGTTAGCCCGCTACAGCCTGGTTCACCGGAGCCCTGCTAGCCCAGTGCTACAGCCTGGATTCACTCGCTGATGACCGACACGTTCGTTGTTGGGTCATGTATGCCTGTCCCTGTAAGTTAGTGCCACTTTGGGTTCACGACTAGCCATGTCAGCCCGGGTTCTTTGTCATATGGATGCTAGCGCACTATCATATACGTGAGCCAAAAGGCGCAAATGGTCCCAGGCCAGGTAAGGTGGCACCCGTGGGAATACCGTGCGTGAGGCCGCAAAGTGATATGATGTGTTACATGCTAGATCGGTGTGACTTAGGATCGGGGTCCTGACAGCTTTGGTATCAGAGCTTGACTGCCTGTAGGATTACCAAACCAAACTGGTCGAAGTTGAGTCTAGAAATTCTATAGTTATATAAGGGAATTGATTGTGGGATGGAACGTAAGGCTCTTTTTACTCCTTATACCTTATGCCCTTCTGATCTGAGTCATCTTACCTTTCCTGCGGGGTTAAGGAACTAGGCTCTCTCTTCCTTCTATCAGGATCACGTGTTACTAATCCGTAGACTTGTAGGATTGATGGTTCTAAGCTTGAGTTCAGTTCCTACTATCTTCTATATGTTAACTGTTGATCTTGAAACCTTGATATTGTGCTTCTGGGTGGCTATGCCACCATTTTTGTAGCATGCCTCCAATCTTTCGAGCGTTTACAGCTGTTATGCTGTCCGAGTCATCCCAGGTTTCTGAATAGTCCGATGCATTTGCAAATCCTTTCTTTCCATTCCCGATGTCCTTATGGTCAGAATAAGCACACTAACCGGTGCGTTGAGGTAATTTATTGCCTTGGCATATATGTTGGAATTATTATTATGACCCTAGGTGTCCTAGGGGATCATCTAGTAATCTAGCCATGATTTGTGTCCCAGTGTGATGATTCTGGCCTTTATTCTCGAAAGCATCCCGTGGTGCCATTTAGTAGTAGGTATTTTATTCCTGGGTTCTTGAACCCGAGATTCACCCTACTTACATCATGTTGATAGTGTTGCTAGTTCCTTTAGGATATTAGTAACCTTTGCGATAGTCCTCGAGGTTCGTGGTACATCCTTCTTCCAATTACCATGAACCATTCTTGGCAGGAGTTCTTTTGAACCAAAAGATGACAACAAGAGTGCTCTCGATGAGTTCTCCATTCTATATTGTGACTCTGCCAGTTCAACCTTTCTGCATGGGTTATCTGGAAGAAATATGTTGAACTCGTTCGACATGCTAGCCCATGCATCCACAACTCAGAAAATCATATGTTCTGTTGGGTTGTCCCTCTTTAGTTTTCTTCTGACTTCGTCTATCAATTGATAGTCAAGAGTATGTGTGCATTCGTTCATCGATGCCATTACTCTTGTGGTCCGTCAAGCCATTCTATCGCGGAATGACTAGGAGAAACAAACTCCAGTACCTCTTCCATATCCGGGATTGGGTCAAAGTAGTTGTATTCCGCAGATCAAAATGCCAATCCAGCTTTTGATTCTGTTCTACCCTGGAGTATTACCCCCTTTATGTCAGGAGTTTCATGAGAATTGCACCAACTCTTGTGAATTATTGACGCGGTGATACTTCTCGCCATCATTTTTCATTTCTCGGTTCCATGTTATTGTAACTGGAATGTCGACAAGTGAATCGTGATGTGTGAAATCAATACTCCTAGCAACCTTGTTGCTTGGTAATTAAAGGACAATAATTTCATTCTTAGCGTGTTGGTTCTTGAATCATCATTCTAATACCGATCGTGCTACCTAGTCCTTATTTTCGGTGCACCCTTCGATCAGTGAGTTAGGATTGTGCCAATCCCTTGTTCTTTTGATCATATCGTCTTGCCCTGTAAAGCAAGATTGTTCTCGAGCTTAGTGACATATCGGTGGTTTGTGATTTTCCGATTATCTTCTCGGAAGTATCACAGGGTCATCACCCGACCGCTATGTTGAGCTCGTGATCAAGTTGGTTTCTTGTAAACCAACCTTCTCCAAGGATCTGTGCAGGATACCCCTGAGCTAGTTGGTTAAGCTAAACAACAACTTGGAGAGTTGGAAGATAGAAGCTTGTCCGATTTAGTTCATTTTAAGGGATATCTTGTACGTGTGCTGAAGAAAGATGGTATTTTCATCGATTGACCCTCGTGATCAATTAATGGACCTATCATTTTGTCCAACCTTTGATTTGGGCGTGGGCTATCCTCAAATCAAGTCAGAACCAACGATGCTCGTAATGTTGTCTTATTCGTGGTTGAACCCTCGGGCATACACCATTACATCTTTTGGTCTGACCAATGCTATCACCTTGTTCACCTAGTCGTGGAATTCCATCTTCATGGAAATCTCGATGATTTGTTGTTGAGCCCATCAACATCATTTTATCTTCTCCAAGATCTTGTTGGACAATAAGTTAGTGTTGGAAACTTTTGAAAGCATTTTCTTCATGATAGCTCATGAAGTATTTGTTTGATGGAAGGAGTGACTTCCTCTTATACACATGCATTTGGTGAAAGTTGCCGCCGTGAATTTGAGAAACTTAGTTTTGCTTCCACTAGAACCATCCCAAGTCAGTCATGCACACGTGCGAAGTATTCTGTGGTCTGGAGACTTGCAACCTTCATTCCATATGTGTCCCGAGCACACCAAGCCACTGATTGATTTGTTCAAGGAGAAGAAGTTCCTTCATAAGAGCTAATCATATGACTTATGCAAGGACTTCGTTATCCACGGTGATGGTTCCCAACCAGAACTCGGTGGTGTTTTATTGTAAGACTACCACGTGGTCATGCTTGTCTAGGACATCGTGTTCACATGTGTGTAGCAGAACCAGCTCATGTTTTGGAGTTTGCTATCGTAGTTCATTTCCCGAGAATCTCGCAATGTCATCTCGTCGATTTGTGTTGCAAACTTTCATTTTCTTCCTAGACTCGATGAGTCTGGAATATCCTGACACCAACCAGATCTGAATCTCAGGCAGATATGATGGTTGGAACATTTCCCAAGAACTATAATATTGGTCCCTCGATAACCGGTAAGGTGGATGTCGTGGCCAACACACCCAGCCGGGAGACCTATTATTGTAGTATCTTGATTGAAGACGTTGGCCACCTCCCCATAAGGATTTCGTAGGATTTACTCCCTGGTTGTGCCTTATGATTTTTGTGTTCCCGAAGTCTGACCTTTTACTTGATGTTCTAAATATTAAACCATATCTATGAATGGGATACACTAGCACATCAAGGAGAACATTAGAAGCGGAGTGCTAAATGTCTCTCGGTCGATTATCCAGATCTTGCGACCTTGGCATTACTAAGGTGAAATTTGAGAAGGTGTTATCTTCCTTTGCATCTGCATTTTCCACCGGTGTTCATCATGGTAGTATGTTGTGTTGCCAGGATCCTTGTCACGGATATTGGTAATACCTTGATGAATATGGAAGTGCTCAAGTTCCTGAGAGCACGCACGAGTGCTAGGTGTTATCATCGGCACTAACTGCTCTCAGTTTCCTCGGTTATGCTATAACTTTTCAAACAGTGGACCCACTCTCTACTGTTGGGCTTCTCCCCAGTTACTAAAATTGTCCCTTGTGTTGTTTTCAACAAGGTAATCCACATCATCTATTCTAATTCGGTTATACCATTCTACCGAACCCCTCCAAACGATCGCTTGAGAATTGCCTTAGGCTGGTATAAAGAGTTTCAATGATCTCTCAATCAAAGGTAATTCTTTTTGCCACCTAAGGGGATATATCTACGAGTCACCATCTCTAAGATGTCTCGTTATAGTATCATGGCAACTCAACTCCTCGCTACGTTGACAACCGTTCACCACCTTCTTAAGCGTGAAAATTGTTGTCCACCTAGTGAACCTTCGTCCTCTGCTTCACCCATTCCTTTGGGATGTGTGCTTCGCGTCTCATCTCGTGAGATGTTTCTATGTCTCATTCCGTGAGTTGATCATGAGTTGCTCGATCTTTGAGAAGATCGATCCTTCTAGAGTTTCTTTTCCCTCTCGTGGTCATGTTGGTAGGAGTTCCTGGAGGAAGACATCCAGACAATGATGGTGATCGAATCAACGTTCTTTGAAGTGCCACCTGCATCATGAAGATTATGTTAGTTTGCGATCCCCCTTCATCTTACCCTACGCTTGAATCTCGGGACGAGATTTTTGTTTAGTGGGGGTGAGTTGTCACATCCCTAGCTTCTGGTACTGCATGGTGTTTGCATCTGGTTGCATCATATTTAAATTCTATTTAAATTGAAATGGGGATTGATCAAACCCTAGCATCAGAAAGAATTCAACTAGGTTCAAATAAAATATTTTTCAATGAACCTGATATGACCTTCTAAAATGCTCATCATCTTTGCCTTGGTCTTAAACCTCTGACAAAAATGCTGCACAATTTTCTAGGTCATCCTAAGGTCATTGAATTAAATCATAAGTATTTGAATTTGGACATTTAAATTCTATAAAATATTTAAAATGTCCAAATAATCCTAAACTAAAATGTTCCATGTTGGATATATTCCAAACAATGTCCATGAGCAGTTTGGTGATTTTTGAGTATGCCCTGACATTTTTAATAAAGCCCTAAAGATTACAGAAAATAGAAAACATTAACAAAAGAGAGAGAGAATACCTGGCGCTTACCTGGCCGGCCCAGCTGGCGGCCCAGCCCACCTCCTCCTGTCGTCTTCCTCCCCTCATCCCGAAGCAGCTCGGTGGCGCGCGCCTGAGAGCCCTCGGCCACCTCCTGCTTCCACCTGGGAGCCCCGGGCCTTCTACCAGCGCCACGGAGACCCCCGAAGACCCTGTCCCCTCTCCCTCACTCGCTGCTCTCTCTCCCCTCCCCTGGCCCTCTCCCTCGAGCTCACCCGAGGGCCACCGTCGCCGCCGCTCGCCGCTGCCGCGCCCAGAGCCACTGCCCCGCCTCTCCATCGTGTCCAAAAGAACCGCCCCGTCGCCCTACTCCTCCTCGCCGAGACACACGGGTCGAGATGCCCTGCTTCGTCCCGAACGCCGCCGTCTTCTTCCATGGGATCCGACGATCCCCGTCGTCGCTCCGTCGACTGCAGGCCTTCCCCGAGCCCGACGAGCACTTCAATCGACGCGCTGTGAGCCTCCGGTCGATTCCCCTCTCTTCCCCGCGTCATTTTCGCCTCGTAGCCGCCGCCGCCATTGAGGCAGAAGCTCGCCTCCGCTCGAGCTTGTCGCCGGCGTCGCTCCGGCGACCATTTGGTCATCTCGTGCTAACCAACATGCCCGCCGCATCGCGTAGTGCCTCGCTAGCGCCTCAGCTTCTGCGTTTGCACGCCGCAGCCCCAACCCCGCACATGGCCGAACTCCGGCCGCCGCCTTGGAACTCGCCGTCGTTGGCTCCGGCCACGATAGACCCGGCCTCCACCACCACTAGATGCGCGCCTGCTAGAGCTCTCCAACAAGCCCAAGAACGGCCTCGCCCGTGCCCCGTAGCGCGTTTCCGACGGCCGCCACCGTCTCGGGCCTCGCCGGCGTCGAGTCGCTGGCGGGTTTGACCCCGCTGACCCCGTTTGACCACGGGTGGGCCAGTTTGACCCCCTGGGTCAATGACAGGTGGGGCCCAGCCCCGCTAATTAACTAGGATTAGTACCAAATGAATTTAGTTAAGCTAATCACACTGACATGCGGGACCCACTGTCAGGTTTGACCGGACCGTGACCTGTTGACCTGCTGACGTCACACCTATGTCATGCTGACGCAGTAACTTATTTTCTGGATTTATTCTTATATAGGAAATTCCAGAAAATGTTGCAAACTTCTAAAATTCATAGAAATTCAACCGTAACTCCAAATGAAATAATTTATATATGAAAAATGATCAGAAAAATCCAATCTATCCATCTGTACCATTTTCATGCATGTTAGAACAACTTATGACTGCTGTTTAGGACAAATCATATAAATGGCATTTAAACCTTCACATATGGAGTTTGAATTTGAATCTTGGATTCAAACCAATTTCATTCAACCCATTGCTAGTTGCATTAGCTCAAACTACAGCATATTGCCATGTCACACTCATGCATCATATTGTGGCATTGCATTGATTGTGTTCTTTCTCTGTTGCCGGTAACTGTTCCCTTCAGTAGACGTGGTACCGACGATGAGTTCGATGACACCGATGAAGAACTATACTATCTTCAGAAGTGCCAGGCAAGCAAAACCTCCTTGTTCATTCTGATAAAATCCCACTCTCTCGCTCCTGCTCTCTTTTACTGCATTAGGACAACAACGATTCATCTGTTACTTGCTGCGGTAGTTGAACCTCTTTATCCTTTGCATGACCTGTCATTGCCACAGTAAATAGATGAAACCCACTAGCATGAGTAGGAGTTGTTTGAGCCCTGTTGTGCCTACTCATTCATGCTTGTTTGTCATGCCTGCTACTGCTTAGAGTTGAGTCAGGTCTGATTCATCGGGGATGAATTGGAATGTGGTGAACATGTCCTACTGTTGAGAGCTAAGTGTGTGAACACGATTTGGTAAAGGTAGCGGTGAGAGGCCATGTAGGAGTACATGGTGGGTTGTCTCATTGCAGCCGTCCTCAGGAACTGGGTTTTGTGTTTGTGATCCATGACCAGTTACTACCACACATTGGGTTCCGGTAACTCGACCCCTCTCGACTTATTAATCAACATGATCTCTGTCCAGGAGTTGCAACTAGTTTCTGGTGTTTGTAGGTAGTGTTAGTAGTCTACCAAGTGGCACCCGATACAGGTGGGCTTGGGACAGACTAGGCACAGTGGCACGGTGTACCAAGCGTAGATCCACCCGTCGAGGTGGGCTTGGGAACCCTGCACACATCGTTTGGGGCCGTGAGCGACACCCCGGCCGGATCTCCTTGCGGATGGAACCCGAATAGGCGATAAACCTGGACGAGAGACTTGTGTGGTTAGTCAGGTCGTGGCTGACACCCTCGCTGGGCTTCCGCTTGAAGGTTGCCGAGTACATGTCGTGTAAATGGCGGTAAGTGGTGAGAGCGTGTGTGAAGAAGTACACCCCTGCAGGGTTAATATGATCTATTCGAATAGCCGTGTCCGCGGTAAAGGACTTCTGGGTTGCCTGTACAGTTCATAGACAAGTGAAAGTGGATACTCTAAAATACGCAAGATAAGCGTGAGTGCTATGGATGGCGTTCTCGTAGGGAGACGGGAGCGGATCCATAGTGGTGTATTGATATGGTGAATATGTGGACTCGTGTGCGCCACCTCAAAAGAGTTACTTGCAGTCGTAGTTCAGGTTAGCCACCGAGTCAAAGATGGCTTGCTGCAGTTAAACCCAACTATCCCCCTGTTGATAATGATGCATATGTAGTTAGATCTGATGTAAGTCTTGCTGGGTACATTTGTACTCACGTTGCTTAATTTATGTTTTTGCAGAAAGACTTCAGTCTCACTAGTAGTACCGCGTGGACTTCGACATTTAGCTTGTTACCTCAGCTACGATCTTGAGCCCTCGGCAGGATCTGGTAGATAGTCAGGCTTCTCAACCTTTTTCATTTGTAGATGTCTGTACTCAGACATGTTAAGCTTCCGCTTGTGCTTTGACTTGTATGCTCTAAGTGTTGGGTCATGAGACACATGTTTGTAATATCTCGCTCCTCGGAGCCTATTGAATAAAATACTTGAGTTGTAGAGTCATGTTGTGATGCCATGCTGTATTTGCACATATCGAGCATATTGTGTGTATGCGTTTAAAAGCTTGGTATGTGTGGGATCTGGCTATCTAGTTGTTTATACTTAGTAGCCTCTCTTACCGGGAAATGTCTCCTAGTGTTTTCACTGAGCCATGGTAGCTTGCTACTGCTCCGAAACACTTAGGCTGGCCGGCATGTGTCCTTCTTCGTTCCTGTGTCTGTCCCCTCGGGGAAATGTCACGCGATGAATTCCGGAGTCCTGTTAGCCCGCTACAGCCCGGTTCACCGGAGCCCTGCTAGCCCAGTGCTACAGCCTGGATTCACTCGCTGATGACCGACACGTTCGTTGTTGGGTCATGTATGCCTGTCCCTATAAGTTAGTGCCACTTTGGGTTCACGACTAGCCATGTCAGCCCGGGTTCTTTGTCATATGGATGCTAGCGCACTATCATATACGTGAGCCAAAAGGCGCAAACGGTCCCGGGCCAGGTAAGGTGGCACCCGTGGGAATACCGTGCGTGAGGCCGCAAAGTGATATGATGTGTTACATGCTAGATCGGTGTGACTTAGGATCGGGGTCCTGACAAATACGTACATACACGGTATCAGCTCCGCAGGATAGCGCGACCAAGACAAACCCGCAGAAGAAACGCTACCCTCTTCCACATGTCTCCCGGCGATACAAAGAAGCATCACCGGGGCGAGGGTGAGGTAGAGAGACTTTATGGCACGCTGACGGTGACACCATCATCTCGCCACCATTGAACGGAAACCTACCTATGCCTCAGGAGAGGAAACCACGACTCCCAACGGTAGATTGGGGCATCCCCACACACCCTCACCGGTATAGCCGATGGAGGAGGGGAGAGGACATCGAGGCTGCCTCTGGGGCTAGGCGTTGATAGTATAGTTCCTTTTTGTTGCCAAACTGATTCTTTCTTCTTGTTTGAGTCCATTTCACCTACAGAGGAGGCATTGCTGAGAGGAGCAGTGCAATCTAGAGCTCGAGCCGATGACGCTGCACTGGGCTTGAGACGTTTGTGGTGTTACTAGCGACCTCGCCAGAGACAGGGACGAGGAGGCTCGCCACGACGTCGCTATCGAGCAGGGGCGGAGGCAGGAAAAAAGGATTGAGGGGGCCGAGTGCTGCTGAAACAGATCAGGGACGGCCAAACCAAAGAAAAAACATGATCTGAGCAGCAAATAATCACTAAATTTACAGTCTGCATCAGCAAATTAGCAATAAAGCTCAGATGTTAGGGGGGCCAGGGCCCTGCTGGTCCCCCTGTCTCCGCCACTGCTATTGAGGGAGGCAGAATCTTGACTAGTTCGGGCGCGAGGAGGAAAAGGAGCAGTGGTGGTCGAGATTAGAAAGAAGGAGGTGGCCGTTGGATTCCTATCCCACGGTCATGGTGAAATGGACTGAAGTTGAAGGAAAAAAAAAAGTCTCCGGTGCTATAGCACGTCCCTTTTGTTTGTTCATTAGGAAAAAAAATCACTTGTCTAGGATGACCCCTCTTTTTTTTGTTCCTTTCTTTGATTGGAAAAAGAAAAGTGCTTGGGGCTTTGGGCGCGCGTGCGCCGGTGCGGTCTGGAGATTGGCGATATCGCGAGTGGGCTCTTGTTTAATTTGAATCGAGATGGGAACGGACACGCGAATGCATGCATGTTTGTTTCTTGATGCATGCATCTTCGAGTTGACTCACTGTGTAGCCTTGTGGCATGTGTGAGTAGTGTAACAAACAAGGAGGAGACTGTAATGCCAAGAACAAACAACTTTTGCGTGAATATTTGGTAAATTTGTAGATAGGTGTAGCCGTGTAGACTGTAAATTTGTGTGGCCGGGATTTGATTATCCACATCCACTACTCACACGACAGTGTGATGGGCTTAGATAATCAGTTGAGTCCCAGTCGTGACCTCTAGATATTTGTGGCGTGCCATGCCCATAGGCCATAGGCCATAGCCCAGGTTGTTGTCGCGTAGCAGCAGCAGGGGCCGTCCACAGGAGGAGTAGATGAAAGATGCTCCCCGGCCTGTCCTGGAAAATGTTGGGAGCTTGATCGAGAGTTGGATGGATAGGCTCCCGACGAGCCATCCATGATGTACTCCGTCCGTGGTGCGTGACGTGACGTCGGAACACACACACATCTTTCTCGCGTTTCACGAAGATTCGTCGCCGTTTTTAGGTGCAACAAGTTTTAGTTTCGTACGTGTGTACGTTATACATACCAGTAGCACTGGTTATTATGTCAGCCGCTCCACTCCAACCCAAAGGAAAGCAGGTGCTAGTGTGCGGATTGATCACGGGTGTCTGCGTTAATCCAAGACCACATAGCTTTAAACTTGGCGCCAAATTACATAAACGATAGACTAAGGTGATCAATCTTGTCATGGCCCGGGTTTTTCCTTGTCTTTGACGTACGTGCTGTCCTCGACTATATCTGCATCGTTCGACCGTAGCCACAAGACAATTATGGTTACGGAAAAGTCGACGGGATTAGCTAACTAACGCTAAATAACCAAACATTGAGCTGTTTATTTTTCAGCGTGGAAGCATGGCCCTGGTGGTGGTGGACGTGGGGGAGGACGGGTGGTGGCGCGAGGCGGCGACCGACCGGCGCGCCGTCGCTCTCCGATCCTCCGGATAAGAGAAGGGCGGCGACCCACCCACCCGCTGCGCCCCCGCCGGGGCATGGCCATGGCATGCAGCCAAGCCGAAGGCACCTTACCCCCGCGCCATGCACGCAGCTGCTCCGCGGCCGCTGTCGCGAGGACCAACGGACGGACGGACGGACGCGGGGGCGACGCGACGTAGCACGGGAGCGGTAGTACGTGGTGTGTCCTGGGTGTTTCTGCCGTGCGCGCGCGGCTCGACCGGGCCGGGTCGCGCTCTGCCCAGTGTCCACCGGGCGCGCGGCACGTGGGCCGGGCGACGTCTACGCGGCGTCTGATGCACGGCTTACGTCCATTCCACTTCCGCGGGCACGCACGTACGAGCGCTGCTGGACGTCGACCTCAGCGATGGCTTCATCTGCTGGGAAACTTGTGCCATGCCTATGGTTTATGCCTGGTTAAAAACGCGGGGAAGTGGAGTCCCGGTGGTTTGTTTACCAGAGACGTTGCGGTCGACGGGAGTCACCGTCCGTCACCACTCACCAGCTGGTTTCCTCGGGTTAACAGCTAGCCGGATAGCGAGGTTAACTAGGGAGTCTTTTCTACTTGGCACATCAGGGCAACTTTTCTAACATGGCTATGGAGTGCATAGCCCGCGCGTGCGCCCAGAGGTTATTAGAGTAGTATCTTTTTGCGCGACGTGCGTGCGCGGGCTCCGGCTCAGGAATCAGTCAGCTAGAGTACCATACGGGGCGGCATATACTGCCATGCCGTGTACGAGTCACGAATCCACGACATGACATCGGGCTACCGCCTTTTCCACGCACAGGAAATGGTACGTCCATCGCCAACGAATTGTAGAGTAGCTAGCCTGTCCAGTCTGCCAAACGAATCAGGCCGGGCGGCTCACTTTTGATCGTGTCCGGGCGTTCCATCTTCAAGAGACGGAACCGCAAACCGCCCACATCCATCCGAATCGTAAAAGCCATTCAATATAGGGTTGTATTAATCCGTCAAACGATTGACACACGATTTCTCCCGCAAAGCAGAGACAAACGGCCGGCAAACGGCCACCGCGGAGGCGCAATTGCAATCGATCGTGGAGGAGAACAATGCCAGATGCGCTTCCTACACGCAGGCGCCGAACCATCAGGTGGCCTGGTGGGACGACGCCAGCGCCAACGCCATCATTTTCATCGTAGACCTCACGACCACCGGAGATAGAAAAGTCGCAAACTCATTCAAGGATGAGTAGGCCACGGGAGGCGGCAGGTCCTGATGTCCCATGTGGCCGGTCCGTCTCCCTCTTCTACTCTTCCTTGCCGGAGATTGCAGCTTCACCTCATCGGTCTTATTGCCGTGCTCATAAAGACGGCGGATGAAGGACGGCACGGGCTTGGACGCCGGGCGCCACCGCCATAAGATAGGTTTCGAGTCGGGTCTTTTTTTCGTTCTAGATGTTTCAAATGTAATGAAAATCCACCATTTGTATGGAATCCGCCATGTTTGTATAAAATCCGGCCGTGTTTGCATGAATTTCATTCGGTTTGTTGAAAAAGAGTTTAAAATGTATGTGGCTAGCATTAGATGACGTCCTTCTGCATCCGTGTCCATGGACCGGTCCCCTGTTCATGAACGGATGCGGAAGAAAATTGACGCCCTAGTATCTTTAAGCGGAACCAAACCAATTATTGTATTGTACCCACTTTTTTTCTTGCCATGAATTATTTGTATACCGACCGCCCTGATACTTATGCTCACGAATTAGTTATAGCTTAACCGGTGGAATCGTTCTAGAAGAAGCTGCTGGAACACACGCGTACGTCGGATGATTGAGCCGTGTTTGTTCATGCATCATGCATGGCTACTCATGAGGGATAGTGCCGGATCGATCAGGGAGCGGCACCAAGAGAAAATTTAAAGAGGAAAGAAAAGGCAGAGATGATCAACAAGAAGATGCTATCGATGTGGCCATCCACCTCATTGTTGTTTCCGGCTAGTGCCGGCACTTCGCTTTGTGGCTTTCCCCATCTTTTATAGCAGGATAAACAATCCTCCGTACCTACTCAAAGCAATACCAGTTCGTTAAGCGCGGCACGATTAATCGCTCGCTGGCTGTGGAGATCGACGCGAGTGGTTCTCATGGATGCGTACAATTCACAAAGCCAGCACACAAAAGTGCATTATCTCACCATCAATCCAACGACAGGTTATGGTTGTATTGTACAGTCATAGAAGCAAAAGTGCATTATCTTCCCACTTTACCTTCTACCATTCTAATCCGAACCTCTTCATTTCCTAGCACCAATTTTTTTCTTCCGCCGCTCTACGCAAAAATATTGCTCGACTCGAGCCTTTATCTCCATGTCTTTTTTGTTAGGCGTTTTCATCCTTTTGCTTCATGAGGAGAAAGTTGGTGGATTGGATGGCATTCGTGTGTGTAGGAATGCCCCTTCAATTTTCCTTCTTTTATTTGCAAATGACTCATTGATGAAAGCAGATTCTCACAAGGGAAACACCTGGACAACTTGTGAGTAATGATAAAAAGAGTGTTTTCTCCAGTCCTAATACCCATGTCGTATACAGGAGAATGTGTGCAGAGAATTGAATATTGTAACATAAGCCCTATCAGATAATACATACTTGGGTCTTCCTAACATGCTACCCGTAAATTTGCTACCGCATCTGTCCGCGGATAGGGGGACCAATCGGCGGACATTGATACCGGACGGCCGTCATCCAACGTTGTCTACATACATTTCAACCACATTTTGAACTAAAGGGACAAAATTCATGCAAACCGGATGGATTTTGATAATAAACGGGAAGAGATTCACGCAAACACGACGGATTTCGTATAAACATGACGAATTTCGAACTTACTTCAATTAAAAGCGAGCTCGTCCGACTCTGGAGGTATAATACTTCTATTCTAAACCTAATCTAAATGATCGTCGGCGCCCGTTACCCATGTCCGGCCATGAGCCCCGAGAACTGAAGCTCCGACACTTGCCTTTCTCTTCTCTTGTTCTGCCTCGGCGCTCTCCAACTTCGCCTCCGCATCCTCTGCCACCACAGCTTGAGCGACTAATCAGCCGCCGATTATTAGCCTGCCAAGCTTGGCTTCAGGCGGATGGGAAGAGTGGTGGAGCTAGACAAGATACTGAGGGGGGGTCAAACGTAAAACATGGATGTTTGAGGGGGCCAAAGGCTATAATTTTTCTAATCTAACCAGTCCCTAAAAAAATTCTTCCTACTTTTTGCTAAGGCTGAGGGGGGGGGGGGGGGCACGGCACCTGCAGCAGTGCACGTAGCTCCGCCGCTGGATGGGAAGAGTGGTGACCTTCCTGGGACGCGTTTGATTGCTTGCATACAACCTAACCAGGGCCGAACGGGATGGAAAAAGCCTGTATGGTTGCTTACAGGAAGGCCTGACTTGCATCGACACAAAATTTAAAGCACCCCAAAAGCCTGCCTCGCCGGGAACACTCGCTGTTCCAGCGAACCAGGCTAAGGTGGGCGCAAAAGTAAGAGAAGGCGTAGGCCACGGTGCAGGGGGGAATCAGGGCGGAGATGGCGGGAGAAGGAAAGTGACGGAGACGGGATGGCACGAAACATAGCCTCAACCCATTTACTCGCTCACCTTAGCTCTAGGACAATCCCTTCCTCTGTTCTTAGCACAGGCGACAAAGGCGAAACAGATCTGCACAAGTGACGGCGGTGGCGAAGGCGGCAACAACACTCTCCGCTAGCACTAGTTGCTTCTTCCCTTCTTCTTCGACTCCATCTGGCCATCCTCGTCTCAGCCATGCCCCCTTCGAAGCTGTTAAGCAGCATAAAAACCCCCGCTGGCCTCCTCTATGATATGACCACAATAATTTAACTACAGTAGCCGATACTGTTACGGCCACGACAAATGAGGAAAAGCTAGTTGCCGAAACTTGCATCCATCAGGACAGCTAAAGAGGTTGTGTTTGTATCAGTACAAAGAAAAATATAAAGACATGTTTGGGGGCAAGACATACACGTATATATATTTTGGACGCCTTGGTCTGGATGTTATAGCCGCACGTACATGCAATCATGCATGCTGGGGTAATTACTCTAATGGATGTCCTTGTGTCACGTTAGAGAAAGAAAAGGAGACCTACGATGATTCAAGGACTCAAGCAGACTCTGATTTAACTCGTTCAGTCCACCAGATAGAAAATAAAGATCTATTTATTTTTCTACCACGCAAAGAGAAGACACGTGAAGATACCTGGAGGACTTTTGACGTGTTTGATTTTCTTTCCTTGTACTCTCTTGGCTGGGGGCCACCCTTGAAAGAGATCAAAGTTGCCGGATAATTAATTAGGGAAATTTTAATTTGTTTGGATAGAGGACAGAGAGAGTCCGGTTAGATTGGTTTTCTTTAGTCGGTTTGCATAGGTTAGCGTCACCTATAAAAAGGTCAGGCTTCGGCCATGTAAAGGCAGGTTATATTTTTATGAATAGACACGATGTGTTGTTAGGGTAAATACCTGTATCAAGTTTTGGGGGAAGCTGTCTAAAAATCCCTAAGTTTTGGAGGAAGCTTTAGAAAACCTCTGTGTTGCGATTTCTCTTCGTGGGAATTGTTTTGTGCGTGAGTACCGTCGTCGAGATTGGTTTTCTCGTGCTGGACCGTAAGGTTCAATCCCTCTACTTCGCGTACATCGCGTGCATGGGCGAGAGGCTACTACTGCTGAAGGTGGAGTGTCGTGAAAGGTCGGGCCGCAACAATGGATCAGATCTCGCCATCGAGGTTTGGTCTTTATCACTCTATTAGGTCATTGTTAGGACTAAACCTGGGCAAACGTCGGGCTGGGCCGGGCTTGTAAAAGCCCGACCTTCATTTCTCAAGCCCGAGCCCGGCCCGAAGCCCAAAATACTCCCTATTTTCAAGCCCAAGCCTGGCCCGAAATCAAGCCCGAAGCCCGAAATCCTGACCCAAATGCTTTTTTTTAGTACGTGCACGTGCAAGCCCGGCCCGAAGCTTGAAAGCCCGGCCCGAAATACGGAAAATTGAAGCCCGACCCGAACTATCTTTCGGGCTGCAAAACAAAGCCCGAGCCCGGCCCGAATGTCAAGCTCGGCCCGGGTTTTTTGGGCCGGGTCGTCGGGCCGGGCTGCCCATGCCCGGGTTTAGTTAGGACGATGTAGGATCAATTGCGCCATTGCTGATTGCACCATGGCTGCCGCTTAGGTTGTGGACGAATATCGCTGATAGCTATGATTCAGGCCTGGATCCTGTTGGTCAATAAGCGGAATGACAAGCCTGCCATTCGGTATGGTCCATTGTTAATTCGGGATCAGGAGATGATAGCCAATTTTCAGGATTCGCCATAACACCATCTACCATACCATTTTCAGGATTGCATGGGCGCAATCGATGCTACTCACGTGATTGCTAAAGTGCCGAGGGCATAGTCCGTAGCATACAGGGGTAGAAAGCACTACACAAGTGAGAATGTTCTTGCTGCGGATGACTTCGATCTGAAGTTCACCTATGTGCTAGCTGGGTGGGAAGGATCAACCCATGATGATAACATCCTAACTGACAACACGAATCGACCTGATGGCATCAATATCCCCGATGGCAAGTTCTATCTAGGGGATGCTGGCTATGCATGTCAGCCTGGTGTTCTTCTACCCTTTAGGAAAACCAGATATCATTTGAACGAGTTCTCTTCCAGGAACTATCCTAGACTCCACATGAACTGTTTAATCTCAGTCACTCTAGCCTTAGAGTGACGGTTGAGAGGCCATTTGAAGCTTTGAAGAATAGGTTTAAGATCCTGGATCAGAAGCCATTCCATCCTTACCCTACCCAGGTTAAGCTTGTTCTTGCATGTTGCATCATTCATAACTGGATCCTACAATGGGGTTGTGATGAACTTGTGCCAAAGGAGGAAGATGTGACGCCTGATGATGTTGTCAGCTCCGACCATGGTGTGAAGGCATTTGACAACGAAGTTTGAAAAACAAAAGGATGAAGTGGGCTCAGGCAATGTGGGATAGCAGAGGTCAAACAAGAATCTGAAGAAAAGAAAGAAGAGGCAGCAGTACAAGAGAAGAAGCAGCAGCAACAGAAGAAGAAAAGGACGACGATGGACTTCCACCTAGTTAGCATCGATGAGCTTTATCCTATTCAGCCATATGACTCTTAATTTGTACTACCATTGTTAGTAGTTAGGATAAATTGTTTTTTGTTTTCTAGTTAGGACTGAGATGATGTTCAACCCATGCGTGATAAGTCATAACTAGTGAGAAGGGGTGACCACACTTTATACTGTTTGTCTAGAAACTGCGACGCAGGCAACAAGTACCGTGGTAAAAATTGCTTGAGGTAGTCTAAATGCAGGCAACCAAACTAATGTTGTTTGTTTGTGCTCTAACTGATGGTGAATAAGTAACACTACATCTTAGCCGTCGAGCGAGAGTAGAAGTACTGGAGAGATGCTGACCGTCCGTCCGATAACTGAAGTCGTTCGCCTGAAGACTGACTATCAACACTTCTACAGTCGATCTTCAGATAGCTAAACGCTGACGCCCAATCCACCGCGCAGCGTCCCCGCGCCCGCACGCCGCCAGCCCGCGCGCCGTCGCGCCCGCCTCCGTCCTCGGCTGCTCGGCACTTCGGCGGGCACGGCCTGGACTGCGCCCGTCGCACGCCGACCACCGTCCACCGCGACGGCCGACGGCGCAGCAGGCAGCACGGAGGGCCCGACGCAGATCCGCCCGCCCTAGCGTGAGTGCTCCAACTTTTCAATTTCTGAAACTTCCCCAGTTGAGAATAAAGGATGACCCTTAATTTATTGTTAGGTTCATTTTAGCATTCAGTAGTCTCCACCAGTGTTGTCTTCCATTGAATTTCCTTTTTAGCAGCACATGTTATTTGATTCTTGATATATTGTAGCACCAACATCAGCTTTGCCTTAACTTCCTAGAGCTGCGCAGTTTAGTTGCCAGTGCATCTTCAAGTGCTCCATGCTTAATTTTTCGCTTGTTTTTATTAACTAAAATATATACTCCTATGCATCACAGTGTCGTGTCATATAACATAACTCTGATATGCTCTGTTTTCAATGGACATCGGTTTCGACAATCCTAAAAGGGATTCTAAGGTACTGAATATCACGTGGCGTCAAGAAAACTCTAGGAATTAATCATTTACTCCTGGCAGATGTCGATCTCAATGTTGTCATTTAGAATAGTGTACAGCATATTAACACTTCGAAGAACAAGGTGATATACACCAACAAAGCTACCATGTGAGTTTGATAACTATTTACTGCAACAGACTTTATGGCACGATACAATAGTCAATATTCATTACACTGAAGATATAAGATACAGAAATACGGTACATTTTTTTCTACTAGTTAACTAATCTCAGAAGCAATGCTCTAGGGAGCACCTTAAATTTCCTCAAAGTAATTGGGGCTTTTGTTGTTTATGTTCCCACTTCTCCTAGCTCTTCTAAGCATGGCAAGTCGTTCTGCTACCTCCTTCATCTCTGGACGATCTTCTACAACATGTGCTAAACACTTCACAGCCAGTCTGCCAATCTCTTCCAGTATGTAAGTATCTTCTTCAGTTGCAATATCTTTGTCAAACATTGCCTCTCCACTGTTTTCTTTCTGATAAACATCACAGAAATCAACTACGAGCCTATGATTTCCATCATACACAATTGGCTTTCTGGTGATGAGTTCCAAGAGTACAACTCCAAAGTTGTAAACATCACTCTTCTGTGTTAATTGTCCTGTTTCACGGAACATCGGGTCTATATATTCCATGCTGCCTACAACAAGCCCGGTGTGATCTTTGTCCTTTGTAAGAAACTTCGATGTCCCAAAATCCGAGATTTTTGGCATGTTCTTTTCATCTAATAGTATGTTGGCTGGCTTGACATCCCCATGCCGGATGGTACGACTTGTTGATGAGTGCATATAAGATAACCCTTCTGCAGCATCAATTGCAATATCCAGTCGCATGTCTAGTGAGAAATTAGAGAGGCGAGTGTTACCATGGAGGATGTCTTGCAGACTCCCATTAGCAGCGAACTCATACACCAACATCGGAACATCCACCTCCAAGCAGCAGCCGATGAGTTTGATGATGTTCTTGTGGATCATCTGTGACTGGATCTCCACTTCCTTGGTAAATTCCTCCTTTCGAACTTTGTTTATCTTGATGGAGGTTTTTACTGCCACTGTCGTACCATCTGGAAGACTCCCTTTGTATACTTTGCCAAAGCACCCTTTACCAAGGACCTCTGATTGGTTCTTGGTGATTTTGTTTATCTCCTTCTTTGTGAAGATATTTAAAGTTCTCACATCTCAAAGGACCAAACCTCCATTCTTCTTAAAAAAGCCCTTCGTTCTTTTCCTTTGGAGCCTCAGTAGCGTCGAAAGTAGAGCAACAACTAATAAGGAGGAGCCCAAAATGACACCTACAATGATCATGCATAGAGATATTATGCATTCATGCATGTTAATTTTGGCCACAAACATAGCAATACAAAGTGGATAGGTAGTGCTAACAACTGCTTTACGTAAAAACAACAATTAGCTATACCATTTGGGAGAGTTGATCCATAATCTAAGGTATTTGTTTCTAAAACAAATGTGTGGTATATATGTGAATTGCGCATCTCATGCATTCGCAATGAAACTATTGAAGTTCTTAAATATAGTCTTTCAAAACATAATTTTTTATTAACTTGCAGGGTATTCCTTTGGCAAGAGATCGATTCTCGTATACAGTGAAAATAAGTCCCTTATTCCAGTTAGACACAAAAAATTAATATTTAAATGCCACGAATGAAATCTCCCTTGGTCTAACAAAAGAGAAAATCGATGTATATATACCTATGGAGATCTTTGCTGCCAGTGGGAAACTTGAAGGAAGTAAGGTACACTTTTCTATTTTGGCGTCATGGTTACGATAACCCGGAGGACAGGTGCAGTCATAAGATCCTTCGTTGTTCGCACATATTCCTGGCTGCCAGCAAGGATACTTCCCTTGATCGTCGCATTCATTGATATCTGCGGAATGCATACATAAATAAATTATTATCAGTGTACACCACTAGTTATCGCTGAATTTACGCCATATTGTCAACTGCTCCATTGGTATCTTTTTAGATATTCTTTTGATCCATTGCGCTAGCTGTCTTACTGTCCCAACAATATATTGATGTAATGACTGTTCCTTTTTGAAAGGTTGAAGGCGCATTAGGGGGGGGGGGCGAAAAACATGTGAATTTTATACTGATGATGAGAAGCTTTGCACTCAGGTTCTAAGATCAAATTGAGGATCGAGTGCAGGTAGCACCAGAACAGGACGTCAGCAGTGAACTTCCGAGCAAAGGTGTCTGGTTGAAGATGTTGCAAGAGGAAGACCTTGGTTTGCGGTTCTTCAAGATGCCCACATGCAGTGGAAAGCCTAAGAAGGCTAATGGCAGGCATAGGAGGAGATCCACATGCATGTGCACTAGGATGAAGTGGCCGAAAGGGCCGGCTGGCTGGGTCGAGCCAGGGGACGGTGTGCAGCGACGAATCCGGCGGTGGTGGAGTGTGAGACAAACTTGCGGTTTGCACTTGGGGTAGCGGAGGGTGGCTAAGAATAGGCGCCGGTGGTGGCAGAGCAGTAAGGAGCGGAGGAGTGTAAGAAAAGAGAGATGCAGAGTGGTGCTTACCGGTGCATCCGCTTTCGCCGACAAGGTAGGGGTTGCCCTCGTAGCCTTGGGAGCACTTACAGGCATAGCCAGTCCCATTGGTGGAGTCGACGCACTCGCTGTGATTGCTCTTGCAGGCGTACTGATCTGCCGCGTCCTTGGCGTCGGCGCAGGACGGCATTTCACGGATAGCCCAGTCAAGGCGCGCCGGCATGGTCCGGGTTCTGTCCATGTGCCGCAGGTCGGAGCTCTGGAAGGTGTAGTTGTCCTCGTCGACGATGAAGGCGTAGTCGCATGGGCTGTGGTTGAGCATTTGTGGCATCTCTTTCCTGATGTTAGGGAACTCGAACACGATGCTCGTGAGCTCTGGCTGGATGCCTACCTTGCAGCACCCGGCGCCGGCGCACTGGCCGTTCTGTGCTGCCGTGGCACTGCGGCAGAAGGACATGCACCCGGAGGCGGAGGCCAGTGTTCGGCTCTCGAAGGTCTTCACGATGCCGATGGTGGCGCAGCCGAGGACGAAGAGCATATTGTGCTTGTTGGAGATGCGGTATATGCCTTGGCTAGGTATGTTCTTCTGGTGGTTGAAGAAGCTCGTGTCTTCCATATTGCCTACCACTTTACCGTCGGAGACGTTCAGTTCATAGCACTGCCACCTAATGGGAAGCAGCACCCGTGACTCGGGTGGATCGGCGGAGAGGCTGACCACCTGGATGGACGTGTTGGCGATGAGCGACACGGGGCCGGCGCCACCGGCCTCTGTGCAGTTGATCTCGAAGCCCTTGAGGAAGCAGCCGGCGCCGATGCCGAAGGGGTAAGGGATGTCAACGCCGCCACAGCTACCCTGACATGTCGGTGACACGGTGATGGTGCGGCCCTCCGCGACTGCGGTGGCTGCTAACAACGACGGCAGTAGGAGCAGCGCGGGCAATAAGAGTGCCGCTATTGACATTGTTGAGAAGTTGCTTGCTACGCCTCACTACCGGCGTTTGTTTAAATACAAGAGCACGCTGATGCTGTGGCGTGTCTTGTTTTTTAAAGCTTAGGCAAGTTGCTTCCATCATGGAGGCAAAGCCTCCAGGCCGACCTCACCAGCTTAACTAACTTTGTTGGGAAATTAATTAGTGCAATCAAGTTGCGCATGCTGATATTCTTAACCATTCCACAGCTATTGACAGAGCTTCGCTCTCGTCGTGTAGATGCAGAACCTTCAACGCACCACCCCATGACAGGTATCTTCTCAATATTATTAGCCCTCCACTTCCCCGTGGGGAAACCAGATTACGTTTATGCCTCTTCGTTCTCCATCTCCGACCTTACATTGCGATACTTTTGATGTTTGCTCAGAGTAGATATGTGTCCTCAATATGTGCATGAATACGCCACTCCTTTGATATTTGCATTTTAATCTATATATAGCCGCCACTTGTTATTGAAACCAAACTAAATTTTATGTATGACGTCCTGATTGCAACAGTAGTGTCTAATTTTGAGTCACTGGATACAATATTGCAGGTGACAACGGAATGACTCGACAACTAATTTTGGTAATTCGTCGGCTTATCCATTTGGGCAGCTGATGGTCTATATGTACAATGCCCAACCAGCTGTAAACAAAAGAAACAATTCGGGCTGAAAGTCAATTGATCGTGGTTAACAAGATTAGCAAGAGCGGCAAAAGGCTCTCGTGGTGACGACATCCTTGTGTTCAAGCAACTAGCAACAACTGTAAGGCTCTACTACCTCTGGCTCTGGCTTATTGTCCTCATGGTTAGGAATGTACTCCTGGTCATCCCAGCCATGTGGGTGTAACCATTAGCACACATCACATATTCATATTATCAACTCCGTCGGAGAAACACAACAAATATGCCTAGCTATTCAGAGCAGTATTCTCTGAATCGCACCTTCTTAGCGCCATGATCCCCACATTATCAACTCCAACAGAAAAATACAACAACCGTGGGTGTCCTTTTGCAAGGTAATTAATTAGTCAGGGAAGTCAAGTATACTAATGTTCTTAACCATTCTACAGCTATTGCCAGAGCTTCGCTCTCGTCTTGTACGTAGATGCAGAACCTTCAACGCACCCATGATGACAGGCAGGCATCTTAAGGCTGGTCATAGTGGGAGTAACATAGGTAGTAACATAGATGCCACATAAGCAAAAATGATGATGTGGCAAGTAGTTAATGAGGAGAGAGGCAAATAGAGTAACATAATATGTTACCATCACATAGCGGTTTCCAATGCATAATGAGTCTACAAAGTAATAAATGAAGGCAACTATGTTACCACACCTATGACACTACCCACTATGAAGGTAGTAACATAGACTAGTAACATATGTATGTTACTAGTCTAAGTTACTCCCCACTATGACCAGCCTAAAATTGGCCTTCCACTTACCCGCGGGGCAACTAGAATACGTTTATGTACCTCTCGATCTCCGTCTCCGTCTCTACCTAACGAAAAGCTTACTTTCCATTCAAATAGTTAAACCAAGAGGCTATATTCAATTAGAGTAGCTACGATGTACACTGTTTATACCCCCTAAGTTTTTTTGACGAAGCAGCGGTTGCTGAGTTTCATTGATGAAGAGGAAATATGTCACGCCTGCAGGGGCAACCCCACAGCAGAAGGCCAAGGAGAGGAGCAGACCCCAGAAGGCAGAGAGTGAGGAGGTGCCAGCAGGCAGCCTCGGCTTGGGCCATGTGTGCGTGTGTTGTGTAATCAGGCTGTTGGGCCGACCAAGGCCTGCGTGCCTGTGTGTGGTTAAGTAGGTGGTCGACCCACTGTGTGAATCATCGAAGAATACAGACTTGGATCCACAAAGATCAGGCAAGATCCGATCTACCTTTCCCCTTCCTCCAAACCCTACCTGTCTCCCTATCCCCACTGGCAGACCGATCCAGAGCAATAGGTAGACCGAGCCCGTTACAGTTGGTACCACAGGTCAGGCGATCTGGAGGACCCGTACCGCAAGCCCGGCTACACTACCAAGCAAGCGACGCAGGCGGCGGCAATGGAGGAACAACTCGCTGCTCTGGCGAAGGCGGTCAATGACAGCCGTGTCGCCAACGACGCCAGGCTTGACGCCATCCAGACCTCCCTCGAGCTGTGACGACCCGTAGTCACCATTCTGCAGCAACAACTGGACGAGCTCCACTCGCAAGTGGGGCGGATCACTCTCCACCCCGCCTTGCCGATCCGCCATCTCCATCAGCGGATCGAGTGGTGCACGACGCTCCGACGACATCAAACAACCCTGGGCACCACGGGCCAGTTGGCCACGACGAGCTCATTAATTCCAGGGGCCATGCACCGGGGGTAGTTACTACCCTCACGCCGCCTCTGGGCAAGGGTGTGTTCCTGTCTCAATTTCCTAATTCCATCGATTTTCGTGGTGCGATGAGTCCAGATGGGGAGATAAGAGTCAACCAGGACACATCGAACACCCACCCATCTCAGCACGCTCACTGGGCTCTGCCAAAGATGGATTTTCCCTCCTTCGATGGGGAAAACCCACAATTCTGGAAGACTAGATGCAAAAAATATTTTGATGTCTATGGGGTCGTTCTAGACCTTTGGGTTCGAGTAGCCATCCTCAACTTCACAGGCAATGCAGCCAGATGGTTGCAACTACATGAATCACAGAGTGCTTCCTTCACCTGGGAGTCACTCTGCACAGCTCTGTGTTCTAAGTTTGGTAGAGAGCAGTACCAAGCTCATCTTCGGCAGTTTAACACTCTGCGTCAGTCGGGCACCGTAGTGGAATACATGACCAAGTTTGAGGAGTTGATGCACCACATCTTAGCTCATAACCCTGCATTTGATCCCATCTATTTCATTACCCATTTCCTAGATGGTCTTAAGAGTGAAATACGCGCTACTGTTATGCTTCATCAGCCGAAAGATTTGGAATTTTCCTTCTCTCTGGCTATGTTACAGGAGGATCTTCTGGAGGCAATGTCGCGTCGTGAATACAGGTGCCAGGGTGGTCAGCAGCATAGGGCACCAGCACAATGCCCCCTTCTGGCGATTGGTGCACCGCCCACGCGCCAAATGTTGCTAGGACCACCAGCGGTAGCGAAGGATCGCCGCGCACTGGACGCGGCCAACCCTCCTGATCGTCAAGGCAGAGGAGACGATTGAGTGGCGGATCTTCGTAACTACCGTCGAGCCTGAGGACTTTGCTTCAAATGTGGCGAGAGATGGGGTCAAGGGCATCAGTGCGGGACTACCGTCCAACTTCACATCGTGGAGGAGCTGCTGGAATTATTGCAAGCAGATCAAGGTGCTCCCGCAGTGCATGAACCAGACTCTAATGATGATGTGTTGATGTGTATATCCAAGGTGGCAACCACAGGTCAGACCACACCGCGCACCGTTCGGTTGCTGGGGCAAATTGGAGAACAAGAAATCCTGATTTTGGTAGATTCAGGGAGCTCACATAGTTTTCTCAGCGAGACAGTGGCAGAGAGGCTCAACCTGCAAGTTCAGCAAATGAATACAGTTTTTGTGAAGATAACCAATGGGGGAACCTTATCTTGTTCTGGGGTGGTACCTAACTGCAAGTGGGAAACACAAGTGCATGAGTTCTCCACTGATCTTAGAATATTGGCACTCGGTTGTTATTGTTTGGTGGTAGGTATTGACTGGCTAGGGTCGTGCAGACCCATGTGGATCGATGGGGCAGCAAAGCAACTCCAATTTCTGCACCATAGACAACAAATTCAGTTGACAGGAGTGCAAAGTCAGCTTTAGCCAATCAGTTGTGCCCAGTTGTGTGCACTGGAGGAAACTAATGCAGTGGCTCACATAGTTTGTCTGTATGCTGTAGGGGAGGAGGTGATCATTGAGCACATTCCAGTAGAGGTGCAGGCCGTATTGCAGGAATTTCAAGCGGTCTTTGAGGAACCTAATACATTACCGCCGCATCGCGAATGGGATCATGCTATTCCCATCATTCCAGGAGCTAAACCGGTCAACATCCGACCCTATCGATACACACGCCCGAACAGAAGATAGAACTTGAGATGCAGGTGAAGGAGATGCTGAAAGCTGGGTTAATTGTCCCTAGCTCGAGCCCTTATTCATCTCCGGTGCTACTGGTCAAGAAGAAAGATATGACATGACGGTTGTGCGTGGATTATCGTCACTTAGTGCGATCACAGTTAAAAGTGCCTACCCCATGCCAATTATTGATGAACTCTTGGACGAGCTTGCAGGGTCTCGCTGGTTTTCCAAACTTGACCTACGGGCAGGTTACCACCAGATACGGCTATGCGAAGAAGACGAACCAAAAACTGCATTCAAGACTCACCAGGGGCATTTTCAGTTCCGAGTGCTGCCGTATGGGGTGACAGGAGGGCCGCCTACATTCCAAGGAGGGATGAATATTGTGCTGGGACCCTTACTCCCACGCGAGTGCTGATGTTCATGGATGACATACTTATTCATTCCTCAACCACGGAGGAGCATGTGAGATTATTGAGACAAGTGCTGCAGATATTGACATAACACAGTCTTAAAGTCAAGTGCTCGAAGTGCTTGTTCGCGCAACAACAAATCGTCTATTTGGGGCACAAGATAAGCAGTGCTGGTGTAGCTACTGATAACAGCAAAATTGAGATAGTCCGCGATTGGCCGCGTCTGGAATCAGTTCGTAACCCGCAAGAATTCTTGGGGCTGGCGGGCTACTACCGTAAGTTTATCAGAAACTTTGGCATCATTTCTTGCCCCTTGACGGACATGCTTAAAAAAGGCACCTTGTTCATCTGGACACCCACGACTGAGATGACATTCAATGAACTGAAGAGAGCTCTAGTTTAAGCCCCTGTACCGGCCCTGCCAGACTTCACTAAAAAGTTCGTGGTCGAGACGGACACGAGCGCTACGGGAGTATGCTTGTTGCTCATGTAGGATTCTCACCCCTTGGCCTACTTGAGCAAGGCTCTGGCCCCACGCAACCTTGGACTATCCGCATATGAAAAGGAGTGCCCCGCGTTGATGCTTGTAGTAGACCATTGGCGCTCGTATCTGTAACACGCGGAATTTTTGGTGCGCATTGATCAAAAGAGTCTACTCCATTTGACGGATCAATGACTCAACACGCCGATCCAACAACGGGCCTTCACCAAGCTTGTGGGTCTCCAATTCCAGATCCAATACAAGGCGGGCAACACCAACAAAGCAGCGGATGCGTTGTCCAGAAGAGAGCATTGGGCGGAAAAAGAGCTCGTGGCAATCTTTGTTTGTAGACCAGCATGGCTCAAGGCTGTAGCAAGCAGTTACCGCCAAGACACTGAGGCCCAGTGCAAATTAGAACAACTAGCACTGAATCCAGCCAGCGACGGTGACTACTCGCTACAAGATGGTGTGATTCGCCATAAAGGGCGCATCTGGATTGGCTCGGAAGAAACAACTCAACAGGCCTTGATCAAAGCTCTTCACGACAGTGCTATGAGGGGCCATTCCGGATTCTATGCTACATACCATCGAGTCAAGAATCTCTTCTCCTAGAAAGGCATGAAAGCCATGATCAAACAGTATGTGAAATCATGTGACACTTTTCAACGAGCCAAGGCAGAACGGATCTCTCTAGCAGGGCTATCGCAACCTCTTCCCATCCCTAAAAGACCGCGGGCAGTGGTATCTCTTGATTTCATCGAAGGGCTGCCAACCTCAGGAGGACAGGATGTGATCCTGGTTGTGGTAGATAAATTCTCGAAATATGCTCATTTCGTACCCCTGAAGCACCCCTTCATGGCTCTGACGGTGGCTGAAGCGTTCATGAAGAACATCTTCCGTTTGCACGAGCTGCCCTTGGCTATCATCTCGGACAGGGACCGGATCTTCACCAGCGCAATTAGGCAGGAGCTGTTCAAGCTGTCTCAAACCGAGCTGAGGTTGAGCTCATCGTACCATCCACAAATGGACGGGCAGAATGAGAGGGTAAATCAGTGTTTAGAAGGATACCTACACTGTGCGGTGCACCCGTGCCTGAAGAACTGGAGCAAGTGGCTATTCTTGGTTGAATGCTGGTATAACACGCGTTTCACTCAGCATTGGGACGCACTCCTTTTGAGGTGATCTATGGGCATCTGCCGCGAGAATTTGCAGTCACACAAGTTGAAGAGAGCTCAGTGCCGGCCCTTGCAGCGTGGTTACATGAGAGAGCAGTCATGATGGATCATTTGCAGCAGCAGCTGCAACACGCTTAGGATCGCATGAAGAAACAAGCGGACAAGAATCGCACGGACCGGTCCTTTGAGGTGGGTGACTTGGTGATCTTGGATCATCAACCATTCATCCAAACCTCGATGGCACATCGTCTGTATCAAAAGCTCGCATTCAGGTATTACGGGCCGTACCCAGTCATAGCTTAGATTGGGAAAGTGGCACAAGCTCCAGTTGCCAGCCGACAGCAAAATCCACCCAGTTGTTCATGTCTCTCAGCTAAAGAAGGCGACCAGCCCAGGTGTTCCTGTAAGTCCAGGCCTTCCACTCGCTAACTCTGTGTTGCAGGCAGAACACTCGCTTGAGGCAATTCTGACGACCAAGCTTGTCAAGATTCAGGGGGAAATGCATCCCCGACTCCTGGTGCAGTGGAGCGAGCTGCCGCCTTCGTTGGCAACCAGGGAGGAACCAGTGGACCTTCGTCGACATTTTCTAGCAAGCACGGCTTGGGGAGAAGCCGAGACTCAGGGGGGGGGGGAGAATGTCACGCCTGCAGGGGCAACCCCACTAGCAGAAGGCCAAGGAGAGGAGCAGGCCCAGAAGGCAGAGAGTGAGGAGGTGTCAGTGTACAAAAGTACGAGCTCTCTTTTGTACCCCTTTACTTGTGCACGGGAAGTCAGAGCCGCGCCCGCGGCCACACTTAGCAGGGCAGAGGAGGGAAGCCGAAGCCACAAGACCATCAAAGTAACGCTAAGACAGAGACGCAAAGAGCAAGAGGGCGAGGTAGACTCCCTCGGCAAGACCCCCGCGGGGCAGCCTCCAGCTCTTGCCGGGGCAACTTGCCCAATGCCAGCAGAGCGCTCCACCCTTGAGCCCAAGGGTTCCAACGCCATCAACCACATTGGAACCAAGGCTCGGGAGGCACCTCCATGGTGGCATGCAAATCTTCGTAAAGATCACAAGCATGCAAGATCAGATGAGGACCAGAAGACGACGATCCTCGGCAAGATCCTTGCCGAGGAAATCCAAGAGACCTCTGGCAAGATCCTTGCCGGGGACGACCGCGATGCCACGGGAAGACCCTTGTCGGGACCCCGGTGAGACCCTTGCCGAGGACATCTGCGGGGCCGCGGCCAGGCCCGCACCTGCCAAGACTCCACCGCCGTTCCCATGCAGCTGCCAGCCCAGCTAGCTAGGCGAGCACCTGCGTGGCGACGTGCGGCCTCTAGACCAGCTCAGCAAGCATCTGTGTGGTGGCATGCAGATCTTCGTGAAGACACTGCCACCGCACCAGCTCAGCAGCCTGCCAGCCTAAATGGCGCCGCACGCCTCGTTGGCCAGGACGCGTGTCAAAGCAGGCGAGGCGGCAACGGACGGGACGGGCTTCGTTACCGCCCCCAATAAAGCAAGGGGACACCTAAGGGGCGCATTTAATGCGTTTTGTCCTGTAATGACAGGCGATAAGCTCAGCCACTGTACACCTTTCCACCTCCTGTGTGCCACTGTGACGTCCCCTTTTTTCTATAAAAGGAGGCCCGAGGCATACTGGAGGGGGATTCGGCTCTTTTGGACTAGGTACACACCCTAGCTAGTTCAAGAACACTCAAATATACACCAAAGCAGGACTAGGGTATTACGCATCCTCGCGGCCCGAACCTGGGTAAATGATCTGTGTGCTGGCTCCTAGACCAGCACTTTCCACAACCTTGCGCCCGCCGACCGTAGTAGGGATTCCAGTGATCCCATAGGTGTCGTTTCCACCGAAATCTTTGGCGCGCCAGGCAGGGGGCGCAGTTGTGAAAATCCGGTCTAGCAGCTAGTCTAGCAGTTCTTTGTCGCCATGGCTCCCAAGAGGAAGACGGCGACGGGGATCGGTTCATCCGAAGCCGGACGACCCATGCCGGTGCGGACAAGTAGCAGGGCGGTCGCGGGCAGAACCTGAGGCGCGGCCCGCGAACACCCACATCGATCTGGCAGTCAAAGCCTAGCAAGCGGCGTCATTCGTGTGCCAGACGACGGTCCGCAAGCCACCAAATCCAAAGACGGAATTGGGCCCCCCCCATAGGCGGCACGGGGCCCTCCAAGGGCGGCACCGTGCCACCTATCGGCGGCGCGACGACCTCCAATACACCTACGCCGGCGCCTACGACACACTCTTCCCAAGTTGTGTGCGATGAGCAGCGTCACCATGCTGGTGACCCCGGGCGCCGCCGTGGGAAGAGTCCTGCGCATCCTTCGCGGGATGAAGAAGGCCATCATGCCCACCGAAGTGCTGACGAAAATGGTGTATAGCCGCAAGGCGCCGTGATAGAGCTCCTTCTAACGTGGTTAGAAGTTGGAGCGTGTCACGGTCCACGCAGCTTTCGCCGCCGCCCATGCCAGCAGAAGCTTTGGCGTGCGTGCAACTGCTCCTTGACTTTCCTCCTGCTGCGGAAAAGCTCGACGAGTGGAGAGCCACCATCCGGAGCCTCCTCGGCGTCGCCAACAAAGATGAGCCGTGACCAGCGGGACCCTTAGGCCGACGCTCCCTCGAGCCACCGCATGCCAGTGGTGGAAGGGCCGGAGGTGATGCAACCACGGTGCACTCTCCTCCCCCACGCCAGTTACCACGGGTGTCGGTCCGTCGTGATGGAGCTTGTGATAATATTTCCATAGCGCCATCCGATCCACGGACCCACCGCGATCAGCGGCAAGTTCTTCGGGAGCGAGCCCTTGAAGACGCTCGAACCACCATCGAACGCCACCAGTCAGATAGGTGGGCAGGGCCCACTATGGACCACCCGACACCGGGAGGCTATGGTGGCCTACCCTACGAGGTGGGTTGCCCAGCCTTTACCCGTGAGCTACGGCAGTTCCAGTGGCCCTCCCACCGCATGTTCAAGCCCGACGTTGGCGAGAAGTACAACGACAAGACTCACCTGTCAAAGTTCCTCAGCATGTACACCATCACGATGCAAGCTGCCGGAGCCCGCGACGACGAGGTGCTTGCCAATTACTTCCCGTTGGCACTTAAGCCCAATATCATGTCATGGTTGATGCACTTGCCGGTGGATTCCATTTCTTCTTGGTCGGATTTGTGTCATGAGTTTGTTGCCGCCTTCATTGGAGGCCATCAAGCTCATGGCCAGGCGAGCGATCTGCATATCATCCCCCCCCAGAAGGAAGGAGAAAACCTGCGCAAGTACATACAGAGATTCAGCCAGGTGCAGTACAACATCCCAGATGTTCATCCCACCGCTGTGATCAGCGCATTCCATCAGAATGTGCGCAACCGCAAGATGCATGAAGAGCTAGTGATGAACAAGGTCAAGGATGTGGCCGAACTTTATGTTCTGGCCGATAGGTGCGCTCGAGCTAAAGAGGGGAGGAAGTACCCCGGCGAGGACGCTGGTGCGAAAACCGACTCCACAGACAAAGACACCGCCGCCCCGACGAAGAAGGGCCGGCGCCACAACAGAAAGCGCAAGGGCAAGGCCGTGCTTGTCGTCGAGGGATCTGACGACACCGGCGCTGCCAAGAAGGCCAAGGCAAGCGACCCCGGCAAGGAAATTGCCGGGTGCGCCGCCTGCCGGGCCTTGGCGGCTGCCGACAAGCCAGGAAGCTCCGACAAGCAGTACTGCAAGATCCACCGCACCAAGGTCCACGACCTCTAGAACTGCCGACAAGTCGAGCTGCTTGCTGAGAAGCAAAAAGCTGAGTATGAGAGGCGGGACAAGGAGAAGGGTCAGGACGGTGCCAAAGGATCCGGCAAGAAGTGTGGCGGCCAAGGAGGCCTCCGCGGCAAGGATAACCAGCAAGGCCCGCCCGGGGCTGCAACAAGAAGCAGGAAGACGATGATCATGACGAGGACGACGAATCCAGCGAGCACGAGTTTCAGAAAGCTACGAAGGCCATGTGCATCGACGGTGGCGCCTCGCTGCACGCCTCTCACCGCCAGCTCAAGTAGTGGACGCGTGAGATTACAGCGGCGGAGCCATCATTCGACGCTCAGAAGCCACTGAAGTGGTCTAGCACGCCTATCATTTTCGACACTGAGGACCACCCTGATTGAACAACTGCGGTCGAGTGTCTGTCGTTGTTTGTTTCACCAACGATATGCAACCTCAAGGTGACGAAGATGCTAGTTGACGGCGGGGCCGGTCTGAACTTGATCTCGCCTGTTGTGATCAAAAGGCTGCAGATTCCTGATGGAAACCTCGAAGAGACGGGCACGTTTCAAGGGGTCAACCCGGGAAGGAGTCAGCCGAAGGGTAAGGTCACACTACCCGTGACGTTTGGAGGCGAGTTGAACTACATGACGGAGAAGATTGTCTTCGATGTAGCCGAGATCCCCTTGCCCTAAAACAGGATCCTCGGCCGCCCGGCACTAGCCAAATTCATGGCGGCATCACACTACGCCTATAACACGCTGAAGATGCCTGGGCCGATGACCATCATCACCGTCCCCTCCGACAAGAAGGATGCACTGATCTGTGTTGACCAACTCTACCGGGAAGCAGTTGCAGCAACTGCTGCCAAGGCACTTGCTCCTGCCGTAGAAGCCCCGGGAGGGAAGAAGACCGGCAAGACCTCTCGCACCCACTCCGGCAAGCGCACCTCTTCGGAGTGCTGTGCTCCTGTCGAGGACGTGCCAGAGAGCTCCACCGGCAAGAGCAAGAAATCCAGAGCTGCACCACCAGAGACCAAGAAGGTGTCCGTCATGGAGGATGGCACGGGAGGGGCTTTCACCATAAGCTCCACCGTCGATAGCAAATAGGAAGGCGCCCTCATCACTTTCCTGCGGGCAAATGTCGATGTGTTTGCATGGTAAGCATCCGACATCCCCGGTGTTCCCAGGGAGGTGATTGAGCACCATCTTGCTGTCTGTCCTCATGCGCGATCCGTCAAGCAGAAGGTCAGGAAGAAAGCTTTGGAAAGGCAGGAGTTCATCACAGAAGAGATCAGGAAGTTGGAAGCGGCAGGCTTGGTGAGAGTACTCCATCCGACGTGGTTGGCCAATCCGGTGGTGGTGCGCAAGGCAAATGGGAAGTGGAGGTTGTGTATTGATTACACAGATATCAGTAAGGCCTGTCCAAAAGACCCTTTCCCGTTGCCACGCATCGAGCAGATTGTTGACTCCACGGCCGGGTGTGACTTGTTGTCATTCCTTGATGCCTACTCAGGATACCACCATATTTTCATGACGAGAGAAGCTGAAGAGAAGACATCATTCATCACCCCGTGTGGTACGTATTGCTTTTTACGGGTGCCTTTCGGGTTGAAGAGTGTTGGCTCAACGTTTGCAAGAGCAATCCAAATTGGTTTTGAGCCCTAGCTACATAGAAATATGGAAGCTTATATGGATGACATAGTGGTCAAAACCAGGGACAAGGCAACACTTGTGCAAGATTTGAAAGAGACGTTTGCAAATTTGCGCAAAATCAACCTCAAGCTAAACCCTGAGAAGTGTGTCTTCGGCGTTTCGTTCGGCAAACTTCTCGGGTTCTTTGTGTCACAGTGTGGGATCAAGGCGAATCCTGACAAGATCAAGGCCATCGAGCAGATTGAGGCACCTAGGTGGATCAAGGATGTGCGTCGGCTCAACTGCTGCGTTGCCGCCATGAGTAGATTCATCTCCAAGTCTGCTGAGCGTGCCCTTCCCTTTTTCAAAATCTTGAAAAAGGCGGGCCCGATGGAGTGGACCCCAGCGGCCGAAGCAGTGCTGCAGGATTTGAAGAAATACCTCTCCACCACGCCGATATTGGTTGCGCCTAAACCATAAGAGCCGCTGCTGTTGTATCTAGCGGCAACGAATCAAGTGGTCAGCACCGTGCTAGTGGCACAGAGGGAGGTTGACAAAGGGGCAGTGGCAACGGCAGGACAGGCGGATGGCGAGCCAAAGCTCCCCCGGCAGGGCCTGGTACCGACAAGGCGAGGCCCCCGGCAAGGGCTAACGCCGGTGAGATAGGGCCCGCGCAACCAAATGAGGTGGTGCAGAAGAACAAGATGATGCAACACCCGATTGACTTTGTGAGCTCTCTCTTGCAGGGGGCTAGGTCAAGGTACTCCGGTGTGCAGAAATTGCTCTTTGGCCTTCTTATGACCTCGAGGAAGCTGCGTCATTACTTCCAAGTGCACGAGATCACCGTCGTCACCCGCCTCCCATTGCAACGGGTACTACATAACCCGGACGCAACCGGGAGGATTGTGGAATGGGCATTGGAGCTGTCGAGCTTTGGTTTGAAGTTTGAAAGTACTTTGACGATCCAGAGCAGAGTCTTGGCAGAGTTCATTGTAGAATGGACCTCGACGCCTGACGAAGAGATCCAGGAGACCACTCTTCCCGGCAAGGAAACAAGCCACAACTGGATTATGTACTTTGACGAGGCTTTTTCGCTGCAAGGTGCCGGTGCTGGTGTGCTGCTCGTCGCACCCACAAGAGAGCACGTCAAGTATGTAATCCAGATGCACTTTCACAGGGAGATGTCGACGAACAACACTACTGAATACGAGGGATTGCTTGCCGGTCTCAGGATCGTGGCAGACCTCGGGATCAAGAAGCTCATCGTCAGAGGTGATTCATGATGACCCGCAAGTATACGGGATAGTTGTAGCCTCTTTCGATAAGTAAGAGTGTCGAACCCAACGAGGAGCGAAAGGTAGAACAAATACTCTCTCAAGCCCTATCTACCACCGATACGACTCTACGCACGCTTAGTGTTCACTTTACCTAGAACAAGTATGAAACTAGAAGTACTTTGTAGGTGTGATATGATATAAGTGAAGCACGTGAAGCATTCTATAAAGCCATACTCAAAAGATTTAAGTGAAGTGCAATGAGCATTCTATAAATCAACCAAAGACTATCTCATACCAGCATGGTGCATAAAAGAAAAATGAAAACTAAATGCAAAAGACGCTCCAGGACTTGCACATAATGCATGGACGAAACGAATTCAAAAACATACCGATACTTGTTGAAGAAAGAGGGGATGCCTTCTGGGGCATCCCCAAGCTTAGACGCTTGAGTCTCCTTGAATATTAACTTGGGGTGCCTTGGGCATCCTCAAGCTTGAGCTCTTGCCTCTCTTCCTTTTCCTCATATCAAGACCTCCTCGTTTAGACACTTCATCCACACAAAACTTCAACAGAAAACTCGGTAAGATCCGTTAGTATAATAAAGCAAATCACCACCCTAAGTACTGTTGCAAACCAATTCATATTTTGTTTTTTCATTGTGTCTACTTTAACGTAACTTTTCCATGGCTTAATCCACTGATACAAATTGATAGATTCATCAAAACAAGCAAACTATGCATCAAAAACAGAATCTGTCAAAAACAGAACAGTCTGTAGAAATCTGAACATCCACCATACTTCTAGTATCCCAAAAATTCTACCAAAATTAGGAAAAATAAAAAAGTTGTATAGTAAGACAGCGCAAAAGGAATCAGAACCAATTGACGTTCCAGTTAAAAATGTAAAATCGTTCACTACAGCCAAAGTTTCTGTCCTGCACCGTACAAACCAACAAGCATTGTAAACATCCTAAAGGCAAACCTTGGCACATTATTTTTATAATACAAAGGAATTATACAAGGGGATAATTTTTTTTGATGAAAAGTTTTTGTAATCAAGATTCACAAAGTTTCCATGAGCATGAACAAAGTTCAAGGCTAGCTCCCACTTCAACAATGCTTGTCTTTCTCACTTTCACTTTCCTTTTTGAAAAGTTTTTAGGTTCCCCTCTTTATTTTTTTGTTTTTAAACTATATAAAAGCACTCAACAGAAATAAATGACTCTCTAAAACTTCCGGGTTGTCTCCCTGGCAGCGCTTTCTTTAAAGCCATTAAGCTAGACATTTAGTGCTCAAGTAATGAATCCACCCGGATCCCAAGGTATATCAAAGCCAATATTAATTAACAATGATTTGTAATTCAGTAGTGAGCACAAAGTAACATATATCATGCAACAATGAAGTCTAACTCTCTTCCTATGCATCGGCATGTCATAAAAGAACAATTCATGCACACCAAGTAAAGGCCAATGCATAGTATAAGCAGTTTCTTGCAATTCTATCGTGTTGGAAACAAAGAGAGGTGAAGATATAGTTCCTCTCTCATAATAATTGCAAGTAGGAGCAACAAGCATATGCATATTACATTCATCAAAATCATCATGTGCAATGGTAAAAGGCAACCCATCAATATAATCCTTAATAAGCACAAACTTCTCCGATATAGTGTAGTTTAGAGAATTCAAAAAGATAATAGGACTATCATGCGTGGGTGCAATAGCAACAATTTCATGTTTAACATAAGGAACTATAGCAAGTTCATCTCCATAAGCATAATTCATATTGGCATCTTGGCCACAAGCATAGCAAGCATCATCAAAAAGGGATATTTCAAACAAATTCAAGGGATCATAGCAATCATCCTTCGGTAAGCACGAAGGGGAATTAAATAATGTATGAGTTGGAGGGTTACTCTCATTAGAAGGTGGGCACGGGTAGCTAATCTGCTCTTCCTCCTTTTGTTCTTCGCTCTCCTCATCATCTTTTTCATCCAATGAGCTCACTGTTTCATCAATTTCTTCTTCCATAGCTTCCTGCAAAATATTAATCTCTTCTTGGACAGCAGAGACTTTCTCAATAAATGCATTAATATAGTAATTGTATTCATAATTTTCATAGCAATATCTAAGTATAGCAAGATTTTCAGGCCTATAAACACCATCATCATCAAAAGCTTCATACTTTTCAAACAAAGATTCAATTTCATAAGCAGCCTTAAAAGCAACAAATTCTTCTATTTGTTCAACATCATGTAATCATATATACCATTAGCATAAGAAGCTAAGGTTTCATTATCATTAAATTTGCATGAAAAGGGAAGGTGTGGAGCCTTCATCCTAGAGCAACAAGTAATATCATATCTCAAGCATAGATCCCGGGCATACCAACACAACATAATAAATTGATCCCATAATAGTTTCCCTTTTTGTGTCGAGCGATAATCCCTAAAGTATTCATGTTGATCCAACGTGTCTCCCATTATAAAGTTGAATGGGGTTTTCTC
Source organism: Triticum aestivum (assembly GCF_018294505.1). Taxonomy (NCBI): domain Eukaryota; kingdom Viridiplantae; phylum Streptophyta; class Magnoliopsida; order Poales; family Poaceae; genus Triticum; species Triticum aestivum. Next base: position 649,184,359 of record NC_057807.1, on the reverse strand, counting down.
AGGATTATCAAAGTAGTACATAGTATCTTTCACATAATGAGAATCGAGGGTTTTAGGAGTTACCCCATCTTCATGAGTAGCAAGTACACCTAATTTTTTTGGTATTTTGTGTTCCATATCCATAACTAAAGATAGAGAACAACTTAGAACAGCAAATAAAAATTACTTAGTGATAAAGCAAACAAGCACACACGAGAATATTCACCCCACGCTATGACTCCCCGGCAACGGCGCTAGAAAAAGGTCTTGATGACCCGCAAGTATACGGGATAGTTGTAGCCTCTTTCGATAAGTAAGAGTGTCGAACCCAACGAGGAGCTAAAGGTAGAACAAATACTATCTCAAGCCCTATCTGCCACTGATACGACTCTACGCACGCTTAGTGTTCACTTTACCTAGAACAAGTATGAAACTAGAAGTACTTTGTAGGTGTGATAAGATAGGTTTGCAAGATAATAAAGAACGTGTAAATAAAAACTAGGGGCTGTTTAGATAAAGATGCAATAAAGTAAATAAAGCGAGTGTGGAAAAGTGGTGGTAGGAGTGGTGAAAGTGTCCCTAAGCAATTGATTATGTTACTAGACCGATAGCAAGTATTATGTGGGAGAGGCCACTGCTAGCATGTCATCCCTGACTTGGAATTGTATGCACTTATGATTGGAACTATTAGCAAGCATTCACAACTACTAACGTTCATTAAGGTAAAACCCAACCATAGCATTAAGATATGTTGGTCCCCCTTTAATCCCGTATGCATCAATTTCTATGCTAGGTTGAAGCTTCTGTCTAGCCCTCCAATACATAGTCCTATCAACATACAACTAACCCTAAGGTGTGATCCACGCGCACGCTCATATGATGGGCACCAAAGGACAGTAACATAACCACAAGCGAATTAAATCAATCATAGCAATTCATCAACCACCAATAGGACAATGAAAATCTACTCAGACATCATAAGATGGCAACACATCATTGGATAATAATATGAAGCATAAAGCACCATGTTCAAGTAGAGGGTACAACGGGTTGCGGGAGAGTGGACCACTGAATATAGATGGGGGAAGGTGATGGAGATGTTGGTGAAGATGGCGGAGGTGTTGGTGTAGATCGCGGTGATGATGATGGCCCCCAGCGGCGTTTCGGCGCCACCGGAAGCAAGGGGGAGAGAGCCCCCCTTCTTCTTCTTCTTCTTCCTTGACCTTCTCCCTAGATGGGAGAAGGGTTTCCCCTCTGGTCCTTGGCTCCCATGGCTTGGGATGGGCAAGAGCCCCTCCGAGATTGGATCTATCTCTCTGTTTCTGCGTTCTGGAATTCTGCTCTGGCACCGTTTCCTTTAATATCTGGAGATCCGTAACTCCAATTGGACTGAAACCTTCGCCCAGATCGTTTTCCAAAAATTAGCTTTCTTGCGGCCAAAGAAGGGCATCAACCACCTTACGGGTAGCCCACGAGATAGGGGGGCGCCCCCCCTGGAGTGGTGGCGTGGGCCACTCTCATGTCCACCTCGGGCACCGTTTCGTGTTGATTCTTCCTCCCAAAAATCACAAATATTCCAAAATAATTCTCCGTCCGTTTTTTCCCGTTTGGACTCCGTTTGATATTGGGTTTCTGCGAAACATAAAACATGCAACAAATAGGAACTGGCACTGGGCACTGGATAAATATGTTAGTCCCAAAAAATAATATAAAAAGTTGCCAAAAGTATATAAAAGGTTAATAATATTGGGACGGAACAATCAAAAATTATAGATACGACGGAGACGTATCAGCATCCCCAAGCTTAATTCCTGCTCGTCCTCGAGTAGGTAAATGAAAAAAAAATTGATGTGGAATTCTACCTAGCATAATCTTGATCATATGTCTAATCATGGCATGAATATTAAGACACGAGTGATTGAAAGCAATAGTCTATCATTTGACATAAAAACAATAATACTTCAAGCATACCAACCAAGCAATTATGTCTTATCGAAATAACAAAGCCAAAGAAAGCTCATCCCTACAAAATCATATAGTCTGGCTATGCTCCATCTTCGTCACACAAAATGCTCCCATCATGCACAACCCCGATGACGAGCCGAGCAATTGGTTCATACTTTTTAACACGCTTCAGCTTTTTCAACTCTTACGCAATACATGAGCGCAAGCCATGGACATAGCACTATGGTGGTATTTGGTGGTGGTTGTGAGGACAAAAAGGGAGAAGATAGTCTCACATCAACTAGGCGTATCAACAGGCAATGGAGATGCCCATCAATAGATATCAATGTGAGTAAGTAGGGATTGCCATGCAATGGATGCACTAGAGCTATAAATATATGAAAGCTCAACAAAAGAAACTAAGTGGGTGTGCATCCAACTTGCTTGCTCATGAGGACCTAGGGCATTTTGAGGAAGCCCATCATTGGAATATACAAGCCAAGTTCTATAATGAAAAATTCCCACTAGTATATGAAAGTGAAAGCATAGGAGACTCTCTCTATGAAGAACATGGTGCTACTCTGAAGCACAAGTGTGGTAAAAGGATAGTAACATTACCCCTTCTCTCTTTTTCTCTCATTTTTTTCTCTTTTTTCTCATTTTTTATTTTTTTATTTATTTGGTGGGCTTCTTTGGCCTCTTTTTTTATTTGGGCTTCTTTGGCCTCTTTTATTTTTCATAAAGTCTGGAGTCTCATCCCGACTTGCGGGGGAATCATAGTCTCCTTCATCCTTTCCTCACTAGGGCAATGCTCTAATAATGATGATCATCACACTTTTATTTACTTACAACTCAATATACAACTCTCGAACAAAGATATGACTCTATATGAATGCTTCCGACGGTGTACCGGGATGTGCAATGATCTAGCATAGCAATGACATCAAAAAAACAGACAAGCCATGAAAACATCATGCTAGCTATCTTATGATCATGCAAAGCAATATGACAATGAATGCTCAAGTCATGTATATGATGATGATGGAAGTTGCATGGCAATATATCTCCGAATGGCTATGGAAATGCCATAATAGGTAGGTATGGTGGCTGTTTTGAGGAAGGTAAATAATGGGTTCATGATACCGGCAAAAGTTGCGCGGCACAATAGAGGCTAGCAAAGTGGAAGGGTGCGTGTGCGTATATCCATGGACTCACATTAGTCATAAAGAACTCATATAATTAATGCAAAAGTCTACTTAACCCTCGAAGCAAAGTACTACTATGCATGCCCCTAGAGGGATAGATTGGTAGGAAAAGACCATCGCTCGTCCCCGACTGCCACTCATAAGGAAAGCAATCAAAGAGCACCTCATGCTCCAACTTCGTTACATAACGGTTCACCATACGTGCATGCTACGGGACTTGCAAACCTCAACACAAGTATTTCTCAATTTCACAATTACTCAACTAGCACGACTCTAATATCACCACCTTTATATCGCAAAACTATTGCAAGGAATCAAACATATCATATTCAGAGATCTAGAAGTTTATGTAGGATTTTATGACTAACCATGTGAATGACCAATTCCTGTCATCTCTCTAAATAGATATAAGTGAAGCAAGAGAGTTTAATTCTTTCTACAAAAGATATGCCCACGCTCTAACAAATATAAGTGAAGCAAAAGAGCATTCTACAAATGGCGGTTTTCTATGTGAAGAGAAACAGGCAATCCAAACTTCAAATGATATAAGTGAAGCACATGAAGCATTCTATAAAGCCATACTCAAAAGATTTAAGTGAAGTGCAATGAGCATTCTATAAATCAACCAAGGACTATCTCATACCAGCATGGTGCATAAAAGAAAATGAAAACTAAATGCAAAAGACGCTCCAAGACTTGCACATAATGCATGAACGAAACGAATTCGAAAACATACCGATACTTGTTGAAGAAAGAAGGGATGCCTTCCGGGGCATACCCAAGCTTAGACGCTTGAGTCTCCTTAAATATTTACTTGGGGTGCCTTGGGCATCCCCAAGCTTGAGCTCTTGCCTCTGTTCCTTTTCCTCATATCGAGACCTCCTCGTTTAGACACTTCATCCACACAAAACTTCAACAGAAAACTCGGTAAGATCCGTTAGTATAATAAAGCAAATCACCACTCTAAGTACTGTTGCAAAACAATTCATATTTTGTTTTTGCATTGTGTCTACTGTAACGTAAATTTTCCATGGCTTAATCCACTGATACAAATTGATAGATTCATCAAAACAAGCAAACTATGCATCAAAAACAGAATCTGTCAAAAACAGAACAGTCTGTAGCAATCTGAACATCCACCATACTTCTCGTATCCCACAAATTCTACCAAAATTAGTAAATATAAACAAGTTGTATAGCAAGACAGTGCAAAAGGAATCAGAACCAATTGACGTTCCAGTTAAAAATGTAAAATCGTGCACTACAACCAAAGTTTCTGTCCTGCACCGTACAAACCAACAAGCATTGTAAACATCCTAAAGGCAAACCTTGGCACATTATTTTTATAATACAAAGGAATTATACAAGGGGATAATTTTTTTTGATGAAAAGTTTTTGTGATCAAGATTCACAAAGTTTCCGTGAGCATGAACAAAGTTCAAGGCTAGCTCCCACTTCAACAATGCTTGTCTTTCTCACTTTCACTTTCCTTTTTGAAAAGTTTTTAGGTTCCCCTCTTTATTTTTTTGTTTTTAAACTATATAAAAGCACTCAACAGAAATAAATGACTCTCTAAAACTTCCGGGTTGTCTCCCTGGCAGAGCTTTCTTTAAAGCCATTAAGCTAGGCATTTAGTGCTCAAGTAATGAATCCACCCGGATCCCAAGGAATATCAAAGCCAATTTTAATTAACAATGATTTGTAATTTAGTAGTGAGCACAAAGTAACATATATCATGCAACAACGAAGTCTAACTCTCTTCCTATGCATCGGCATGTCATAAAAGAACAATTCATGCACACTAAGTAAAGGCCAATGCATAGTATAAGCAGTTTCTTGCAATTCTATCATGTTGGAAACATAGAGAGGTGGAGATATAGTTCCTCTCATAATATTTGCAAGTAGGAGCAGCAAGCACATGCATATTACATTCATCAAAATCATCATGTGCAATGGTAAAAGGCAACCCATCAATATAATCCTTAATAAGCACAAACTTCTCGATATAGTGTAGTTTGGAGAATTCAAAAAGATAATAGGACTATCATGCGTGGGTGCAATAGCAACAATTTCATGTTTAACATAAGGAACTATAGCAAGTTCATCTCCATAAGCATGATTCATATTGGCATCTTGGCCACAAGCATAGCAAGCATCATCAAAAAGGGATATTTCAAACAAATTCAAGGGATCATAGCGATCATCCTTCGGTAAGCATGAAGGAGAATTAAATAATGTATGAGTTGGAGGGTTACTCTCATTAGAAGGTGGGCACGGGTAGCTAATCCGCTCTTCCTCCTTTTGTTCTTCGCTCTCCTCCTCATCTTTTTCATCCAATGAGCTCACCGTTTCATCAATATCTTCTTCCATAGCTTCCTGCAAAATATTAGTCTCTTCTTGGACAGCGGAGACTTTCTCAATAAATGCACTAATATAGTAATTGTATTCATAATTTTCATAGCAATATCTAAGTATAGCAAGATTTTCAGGCCTATAAACACCATCATCATCAAAAGCTTCATACTTTTCAAACAAAGATTCAATTTCATAAGCAGCCTTAAAAGCAACAAATTCTTCTATTTGTTTAACATCATAGTAATCATATATACCATTAGCACCAGAAGCTAAGGTTTCATTATCATTAAATTTGCATGAAAAGGGAAGGTGTGGAGCCTTCATCCTAGAGCAACAAGTAATATCATATCTCAAGCATAGATCCCGGGCATACCAACGCAACATAATAAATTGATCCCATAATAGTTTCCATTTTTGTGTCGAGAGATAATCCCTAAAGTATTCACGTTGATCCAACGTGTCTCCCATTATAAAGTTGAATGGGGTTTTCTCAGGATTATCAAAGTAGTACATAATATCTTTCACATAATGAGAATCGAGGGTTTTAGGAGTTACCCCATCTTGATGAGTCGCAAGTACACCTATTTTTTTGGTATTTTGTGTTCCATATCCATAACTAAAGATAGAGAACAACTTAGAACAGCAAATAAAAATTACTTCGTGATAAAGCAAACAAGCACACACGAGAATATTCACCCCACGCTATGACTCCCCGACAACGGCGCCAGAAAAAGGTCTTGATGACCCGCAAGTATACGGGATAGTTGTAGCCTGTTTCGATAAGTAAGAGTGTCGAACCCAACAAGGAGCTAAAGGTAGACCACATACTCTCTCAAGCCCTATCTGCCACTGATACGACTCTACGCACGCTTAGTGTTCACTTTACCTAGAACAAGTATGAAACTAGAAGTAGTTTGTAGGCGTGATAGGAGAGGTTCGCAAGATAATAAAGAACGCGTAAATAAAAACTAGGGGCTGTTTAGATAAAGATGCAATAAAGTGAATAAAGCGAGTGTGGAAAAGTGGTGGTAGGAGTGGTGAAAGTGTCCCCAAGCAATTGACTACGTTACTAGACCGATAGCAAGTATTATGTGGGACAGGCCACTGCTAGCATGTCATCCCTGACTTGGAATTCTATGCACTTATGATTGTAACTATTAGCAAGCATTCACAACTACTAATGTTCATTAAGGTAAAACCCAACCATAGCATTAAGATATATTGGTCCCCCTTCAATCCCGTATGCATCAATTTCTATGCTAGGTTGAAGCTTCTGTCACTCTAGCCCTCCAATACATAGTCCTATCAACATACAACTAACCCTAAGGTGTGATCCACGCGCGTGCTCATATGATGGGAACCAAAGGCCAGCAACATAACCACAAGCAAATTAAGTCAATCATAGCAATTCATCAACCACCAATAGGACAACGAAAATCTACTCAGACATCATAAGATGGCAACACATCATTGGATAATAATATGAAGCATAAAGCACCATGTTCAAGTAGAGGGTACAGCGGGTTGCGGGAGAGTGGACCGCTGAATATAGATGGGGGAAGGTGATGGAGATGTTGGTGAAGATGGCGGAGGTGTTGGTGTAGATCGCGGTGATGATGATGGCCCCCGGCAGCGTTCCGGCGCCATCGGAAGCAAGGGGGAGAGAGCCCCCTTCTTCTTCTTCTTCCTTGAGCTTCTCCCTAGATGGGAGAAGGGTTTCCCCTCTGGTCCTTGGCTCCCATAGCTTGGGAGGGGCGAGAGCCCCTTCGAGATTGGATCTATCTCTTTGTTTCTGCGTTCTGGAATTCTGCCATGGCACCGTTTCCTTTATATCTGGAGATCCGTAACTTCGATTGGACTTAATCCTTCGCCAAGATTGTTTTCCAAAAATTAGCTTTCTTGCAGCCAAAGAAGGGCATGAACGGCCTTACGGGTAGCCCACGAGATAGGGGGGTGCGCCCCCTGGAGTGGTGGCGTGGGCCACTCTCGTGGCCACCTCGTGCACCGTTCCGTGTTGATTCTTCCTCCCAAAAATCACAAATATTCCAAAATAATTCTCCGTCCGTTTTTATCCCGTTGGGACTCAGTTTGATATTGGGTTTCTGCGAAACATAAAACATGCAACAAACAGGAACTGGCACTAGACACTGGATCAATATGTTAGTCCCAAAAAATAATATAAAAAGTTGCCAAAAGTATATAAAAGTTGAATAATATTGGCATGGAACAATCAAAAATTATAGATACGACGGACACAAATCAATTCACAGCTTGTCGTCAAGCAAGTCAACAAAGATTACCAAAGCCCGTTGATGGAGGCCTACGTGGATGAGGTGAGGAAGCTGGAGGAGCATTTTGACGGTATACAGGCAGAGCATGTTTCCCGAGTGGAGAACGAAATCGCCGACTACCTGTCGAAGCGCGCTCCCTCAAACTACCTGTGGAACCAGGTACTTTTGTGCTTTGGTTGACTCAACCATCTATTGAACCATCGACAGAGCAGAACAAGCAGAGGAAATCAGGCCCCGACAAGTACTTTCCCACCGAGCTCCCAGAAGCCGCTGGCGAAGTTGCTGCCGTGGACACTGAGCCTGCCGTGGGGCAACCGACTCCAACAGGGCATCAAGCCCTGGTCGTAGAGACAACCACTCCCATGGCCGAGGAAATGCCTTTAGTCCTTGCCGTCGAGCCCCAGGCTCTGGCATGGGCACAACATACCGTTCGATTCCTCCAAACAGGGGAGCTTCCTGAGGAGCAGGAATAAGTGAAGAAAGTAGCCCATCGGTCTGCCATGTACCAGTTTGTTGACAACGTTGTGTACAGAAAAGGACCAAACGGCGTGAAATTGAAGTGTATTCCCCGGGAGGAAGGACTGGAGCTGTTGGCAGAGATACATGGAGGCACATGTGGCTCCCACATAGGGTCGAGGGCCCTTGCCGGCAAGGCCTTCCGACAAGGTTTCTTCTGGCCCACTACCCTCCAGTATGCAACGACACTAGTAACCATGTGTGAAGCGTGTCAGTTCCATTCAAAAAAGCTTCATCAGCCAGCTCAAGCCCTTCAAACAATCCCTCTCTCCTGGCCATTCTCGGTCTAGGGGCTCGACATACTGGGCCCTTTCCCCTGCGTTGTGGGGCTTTGAGTACTTCTATGTTGCAATCGACAAGTTCACAAAATGGCAGGAGGTGGAAGCAGTGAGGAAGGTGACAACGCAGTCAGCCGTCAAATTCTTCAAGGGGATGTCTACCGTTTTGGTGTGCCAAACAGAGTCATCACTAACAACGGCAGGCAGCTCACAAGCCACACCTTCATGCAATACATCCAAGACCTCGGCGGCAAGGTCTGTTTCGCTTCCGTGGCACACCCACGGAGCAAGGGCGAGGTGGAGAGGGCAAATGCTGAAGTACTACGAGGCCTAAGGACAAAGACTTTTGACAGGCTACACAAGAGCAGAAGGCGCTGGATTGATGAGTTGCCGATGGTTCTTTGGTCGATCAGAACGACGCCAAATCGAGCCACCGACCAGACACCCTTTTCCCTGGTATACGGGGCAGAGGCAGTTCTCCCCACAGAACTCACATACGGGTCACCTCGAGTGCTCGCTTATGACGAGCTTGAGCAAGAGCGAGTGCAGCAAGATGACACGACGTTCCTCGAGGAAGATTGTCTTTGGGCGGCTGTGAGAGCAGCATGCTACCAGCAAGCCTTGCGCTGCTACCATAGCCGCAAGGTTCATGCCCGAAGCTTTGAGGAAGGTGACCTTGTTCTTCGGCGCGTTCAATCAACCAAGAATTCCAACAAATTGACGCCGAAGTGGGAAGGCCCTTATTGCGTAATACGAGTCACCAGGCCCAGCGCAGTCCGCCTGGAGACCGAAGATGCCATTCCAGTGAGCAACTCCTAGAACATCGAGCATCTTTGCAAGTTTTACCCATAAGGCGCGGTTGCCGGCCCCCCGGCATACCACCTTTTGTACAAGCCTTGCCGGCAAGGCATGTAACCCTTTGTACAAAGCCAGGCACAGACCCTGAGCATAAATAAATGAAGCGCTGGCGCCCTAAGTTATAGCATGCATGCTAGGTTCAGTCTCTCCCTCGGTTAGGGTTGATAGTACTTAGCGGCAACTAACCCCTAGCATAGAGGTCGAGTGTGTGTCTCTCTGTTCCTTTACGTCCTCTTTTGTTCGCAGGGTACATGGACATTTTGCTGAGCTATTTGGAAGAAAGAGAACGAGCCGGTGCTCCGGTCCCGGCAAGCCAAGGTTGCCGGGGGCTAAAGACACAAGGGTCCAACCACGACAAGCCAAGGTTGTCGGGGGAATGCAGATTCAGATAAGTCCTTTATCCCCTGTTATGCATTTTCGTATGGAATTGGGACGTATGAAACCTCGTTTTATTCCTAGGCTACCGTGCTCCCCTTTTCCTGTACCCAAGAACTATTCCTTGGGTTGGAATTTGGTTGTAGCCGCGGTGATAAGGAAGCAAGCGTAGGGCCTAACCATACTTCGCCCCTGCCTCCGCCAAGAGCGTGAGTATGGTCAAATGGAGTAAAGGGACGGCAATGCCTGTTGCTGGGCGACAATGTTTATCTTAAAAATAACAAGGATTCGTTCCTTGGTATGAGCTTCGCTCACGCACAAAGAACCCGACAAGCACCCTTTTTTCATTAATACGTCCCATACAGGTACAGTTCGTAGGGAATGTAAACATGAGCAAGGCGATTACAAGTTCTAAATTTAACTAAGGCCCGTAGGCTTACGAACTAAAAAGAGTTAAGATGCCCGTAATCCCTTTCTTGTCCCTCTCCCCAGGAAATGGAACAAGATGGCAGGAGGGCAAAAGGAGTGCCTAGGCGAGGTACGAGCAGCAGAAGACGTGAAGAGAACATATCGGCGGCCGCCCCGAAGAGGGCTGGTGATGATGGTGTCGGGAGAAGGGCCGAAAGATAAGGAAGCGGGCCGCCAATACACTATGAAGGTGTCGGTGCCATCGTACTCCGACTTGACGGCCCGCCACCCGCCTTCTTCGCCTTCTCCGGCCTTCCCACGCCAGCCGCCCAAGGAGACGACCCCGAGAAGTTCAAGGAGCTGGCCCCGGCCACCCCCGGCAAATTGCTCTGCTAGGAGGAAGGGCCAGGTGCAGATGCTGTTGCTGCCGGTGTCGCCCAGGGACGGGTGTCCGATGCCTAGTCGGACCCATCATCCTCCCGCTTGACACCCTCGTCGTCGCTGTCGCTGTCCTCCTCGCCACTCCCGCTTGAGTAGGAGTCTTCATCATCGGAGGAGCTCTCCACGCAACACCTTAGGCGAGTTCCCAAGTGCCCGAAGACCTTGATGGAGAGAAGGCCGTTCTCCACTAATTTGAAGTGGAGAACAAGCCCCTCCGACAGGCTGTGGGCACGAGCGAAGGCCTTCCATCCGCGATGAAGATACATGACGTGAGGGGCGGGGAAGTCAACGTCGACCCGCATGCTGCCACTCCTGCAGCCGCGCATATGCAACCTCAGAGCCTGTGATGGGTTGAGCTCCATCTCCTGAGCGAACGGAGTAGGGAGACGAAGATGACGACGACTGGTCGGTGCAGCCTGATGACGAACTCGCGGAGCTGGTCTCCGACGTGACCCTCCATTAGGGAAGGGGCCGCTAGCAGAGCGAGGCCGGTGCGCCACCCCATCCTCCTCTTCCCCGAATGCCACGACAGCTTCGGCCTCGCCCCCTCCCATCTTCTTGCGGCCGGTTCTGCCACCACGATCTCTTGGGAAGGAGGGGCACACTATCGAGCAGAGACCCTCGTCGCCGCCATCGGAGCACCAGCGCACCCTCTCGCCATAACAATGGATGGAGAATGGTGACGAAGGGGAGATGCGAGGGGATGCTCCTCCTCCTCCTCCCGAGTTCCCTTTTTTATAGCTGAGCGGAGAAGGCTAAAAGACTAGCTCTGCAACTCTGAAGAGCCCGCTCGGGTCCGGCTCATTAAGTGGCGACGAGCGAAGTCATCGACCGCCCTCTCCACCCAATCAAGGCACGTGAGTATCGTCCACCGCGCGCCTTCCCATATCCCATGCGCATGTCACCTACCCCACGCCATGCATGCGGTGTACGTGGCGCAAGGGGTGGTCGTAGTGGGAAACGTGGAAAGACGGTTCCAAGGCAGAGAAAGTAAATGAGCAGCGGCCCTGCAGTCTTAAAGGAACACGCGAGCCGCCTCTTTACTATTCACCACAGGATGACGCAGGCATGCTTCGGTCACCCCATGCACGATCCCCACGTCACGCATTCAACATGGGTCATGGGGAAGCGCAACGGATGAAAAAGCTACTGCGGTAAAATTCCGCCCCGCCTGCCCGCGCACCATTCTGGGCCCAGCCCAACAATGCGTCGCGCTTATGTGTGGCCCAGGCCCGGGGGCTCCTGTCGGTGTACAAAAATACGGGCTCTCTTTTGTACCCCTTTACTTGTGCACGGCCAGTCAGAGCCGCGCCCGCAGCCACACTTAGCATGGCAGAGGAGGGAAGCCAAAGCCACAAGACCATCAAAGCAACGCCAAGACAGAGACGCAAAGAGCAAGAGGGTGAGGTAGACTCCCCCGGCAAGACCCCCACCGGGGCAGCCTCCGCAGCCCCGGCAAGAGCCTTGCCCATGCAGCTTGCCCAACGCCAGCAGAGTGTGCCACCCTTGAGCCTAAGGGTTCCAACGCCATCAACCACATTGGAACCAAGGCTCAGGAGGCACCTCCATGGTGGCATGCAGATCTTCGTAAATATCACAAGCATGCAAGATCAGATCAGGACCAGAAGACAACGATCCTTGGCAAAATCCTTGCCGAGGAAATCCACGAGACCTCCGGCAAGATCCTTGCCGGGGATGACCGTGATGCCACGACAAGATCCTTGCCGGGACCCCAGCGAGACCCTTGCTGAGGACATTAGCGGGGCCACGGCCAGGCCCGCACCTGCCAAGACTCCACCACCGTTCCCATGCAGCTGCCAGCCCAGCCAGCTAGGCGAGCACCTGCATGGCGACGTGCAGCCTCTAGACCAGCTCAGCAAGCATCTGCATGGTGGCATGCAGATCTTCGTGAAGACACTGCCACCGCACCTGCTCAGCAGCCTGCCAGCCTACATGGCGCCGCATGCCTCATTGGCCAGGGCGCGTGTCGAAGCAAGGCGAGGCGGCGACGGACGGGACATGCTTTGTTACCGCCCCCAATAAAGCAAGGGGACACCTAAGGGGCGCACTTAATGTGTTTTGTCCCATAATGACAGGCGATAAGCTCAGCCACTGTACAACTTTCCACCTCCTGTGTGCCACTGTGGCGTCCCCTTTTTTCTATAAAAGGAGGCCCGAGGCATACTGGAGGGGGATTCGGCTCTTTTGGACTAGGCACACACCGTAGCTAGTTCAATAACACTCAAATATACACCAAAGCAGGACTAGGGTATTACGCATCCTCGTGGCCCGAACCTGGGTAAACGATCTGTGTGCTGGCTCCTAGACCCGCTCTTTCCACAACGTCGCGCCCGCCAACCGTAGTAGGGATCCAGTGATCCCATAGGTGTCGTTTCCACCGACAGGAGGTGCCAGCAGGCAGCCTCGGCTTGGGCCGTGTGTGTGTTGTGTAATTGGGTTGTTGGGTCGACCAAGGCCTACGTGCCTATGTGTGGTTAAGTAGGTGGTCGACCCACTATTTGAATCATCGAAGAATTTAGACTTGGGTCGACAAAGGGAAGCTGATCTTCCTCTGCTAACTACCTTTCCCCTTCCTCCAAACCCTACCTGTCTCCCTATACTCCCCTGCTAGATCCGATCCAGAGCCATAGGTAGATCGAGCCCGTTAGAAAATAGTAGCTTAGCTATTACAATTAGGGCACCGACATCCAATCTATGCAAACCGACTAAAGGCCAATCAAGGCGGGTCAAAAAACTTTGACATCGGCTTAAGCCCGGCATATAGCCAGCACTGTGCCTTGTCAAGTATCCTGTTATGGACCTGGTTTATCGAGCTTACTGCGGCATTGAAAATCCTTGCATCCACTCCTTCCAAAAGCACCAGGCGACTACCGACTAGCAGGTACACGACCCTCCACATGGGTTTGTTTGCCTTTGGCAGCAAGCAGCCAAGTATGTCTGCCTTCAAAATCGATCTCTCATGCGTCCGTCGGCTTGCATGTGAAGTTAGCGTATGGAGGCTATACCCCCTAAGTTTCAGGTTTGTTACATGTTTTACCTTATTTAACAGAAATTTGTTCATTTTACTCGATTTAGGTCCCATTTTTATCTCTTCTCGTTTTTCTTCACGCTTCTTTTTTTTCGACGCGAGAACGCCTAGAGGGCGAGTTTTGACGTCTCCCTCCTTGTCCCCATGCTGCCGTTGAATTCCCACCTTACCGATGGCAAGCTAGTCTTTTTCGCGTTCTCTTTTTGTGTACTAACTCAACTAGGAAACTAAACCTTTCGACTAACAAATTAGGCCAACTCTAATTGATCCCTTAAAAATAAGGAGGATCCGGCCGAGTAAACCTTTTCTTTTTGACCGAAATGGCAGGTGCTCTACCTTTTCATTTAAGAGAGGGAAAAACTGTACAACGGTGTGATGAAACATCCAGAAAAACCACCAAAGAAGCAAAAACAAAACTACTCCAGAGATGCCTAATACATCCTGGCAAAACAGTAAAGGAAATACTCCCATGCCTCCTTTAGGTGTGTAAGTGCATCTAGTGCCCCATAGTGATTTTGGTGTATTGAAGACTTATAGGTTAAGGGACTGATATGTTTGTGAGTGTACACATGCTTTATAAGTCGATGAGGAGTTTGATATTTATGATGAAAGTCGACCCCTAAAAATGTATGTCTTCAGCTGAAGACTTTGGTTCTCCTGAAGATTTTGAAAGTGAAGAAATTGGTGTGACCTTGAAGACTTGGATATTCATGCAAGGATTATGAAGCGTGAAGACTTTTGTTTTCATAGTTTCATGTTCTCTTTCTCGAGTCATAGGAAACACCGTACTGTTAAAGGGGGTCGAGGTAATACTAAGGAAACTGATTTCCATGTGATGCTCACCTCAAAATCTTACACCTACCCAATCCTTTCGAGTGAAGCCATTGGAAATCTCATTTCAGTCCAGTCAATTTGTTCAGTGAAAGAGACGAAGATCTTCTGGTCTGTGAGGAATTTGTTCTGACTGAGGAGTTAGGAATTCGCCAGTGTGGATTGCCTACACAATGAGGAACATGATAGCCCTGAGGAATTCGAACCTCAAATATCCGAACGTTGCTGTGCTACGCGCCAGCTGTCCAAAAATATCTTCCCACCTAACGGTCATATCATTGAAGGGCATTTATGTCTTATCATGTCGGGCTGCTCCCTAGGCTATAAATAGCCGCCCACTACAACCACTAGCTAGTTGGCCACTCCGCGAGAAACTAACACTTGTCATTGAGAGCATCCCATCCTCCGATGACTTTGAGCGAAAATCATCAAGCGAAGAAAACCCAAACCCAAACACCTACAAACCCAAAGTGATAGAGCATCACTGAAGAGACTGTTCCTGTGTGGAACCGACACTTGTTCCCTTTGAGGATTGTGTATCCTCCAGACGGTTAGGCGTCATGGTCTGAGCATCCAAGAGGAATTGTGGATCGCCAAGTGACCAAGTCTGTGAAGGTTTGGAAGTCACCTGTGAAGACTTACCACGAGTGTTGGGCGAGGTCTGTGTGACTTTAGCTCAAGGAGAATATGGTTAGGACTGTCTGTCCGGGACTGTGTGTTCTGGAGTTTAAATCAGCCGCTCCAACCAGACGTACAACTGTCACAACAGTTGGTACTGGTCTACCAAATCATTGCCATCACCAAGCCAACTAGTTCTATTTCCTCAACCCTTTCATTTCCTCATTCATGTGTTGATGAACCTGATCATTACTATTTGAATACTTTGACTGGAGACTTTCTCTATTTCCTCAATCCAATTTCTTCAGTCACTTAGTCTTCAGCCTGCAGATCCTGTTATCACGCTATCTGTACTCTGTGCTTGTTTTCATTTTATCATGATGACTATGTTGTTGCTCTGTTATGTTTGTACATGAGTACTTATTCCGCTGCTAGTGTGTCGTTGCTTAGGAATTTCTTCACCTAGAAATTCCTCAGTGACGAATTTGTAAAAATCGCCTATTCGCACCCCCTCTAGTCGATATAACGCACTTTCAATTGGTATCAGAGCAAGGTACTCCCTTGTTCTGTGTGATTTTGGTTTAACCACCTAGAGTTTTAGTTATGTCGACTACAGGAATGAAGAAAGTGACGTGCCCTATCTTTGACGGTCATGATTATCCCAAGTGGAAGGCCATGATGAGGAAGCGCCTCATGGCAATGGACAACGAGCTATGGACCATCACATAGATTGGCCTCACCGACTTATGCAAGATGGAAGAAGCTGATTATATTCGCAAGTACACTCTGCTTAACCTCACTGCAAAGGACATCATCTGCTCCTGATTATCCCAAAATCAGTCCAGGAACATCATGCATCTCAACCATGCGAAGCTTATTTGGGACCAACTCTCTAAGGTCTATGAAGGTCATCGAACGCGTCATGATCCTTGGTTTGAGGATTTCAAGGAATCACTCAAGGAGATGACTTCCACTCTAGTTTCATCATCCTCTGCACCATGCCTTATGGCAAAAGGTGCCAAGGTAACTGAATGCTACCTTTCTGAATCTAGTGAGGATGGATCTGATGACAATCTCAAACCTAGCTATTCGAAACTGGCTAAAATTGCTGTTAAACAACAAAAGGCTTTGGAAATGATTCAAAATCTGCTAGACAAAAGCGATGACCTGTTGGGTGAGGAATTGAATCGAACTAAGACTTTGACTGATAATCTTCAGAGACTTCAGTCTAAGTTTGACAACCTTCAAAGTCATCATAACACTCTCTTATCTGATCATGAGAAGCTTTATTATGAATTTCTTCAGAGAAAGCAAGATCTTGAGAAGTTATAAGTGAGTTATGAAGATCTTCAGAAGGAAAACGATTCATTGCTTGCTCAACAGATCAGTTCCGCTACGAAGAATTTATTCCACCATGTCTGAAATGCATTGAGAGTGAATCCGCCAATTCTTCACCTGAATGTTCAAATGCTTCTATTGCCGCAAATTCTTCAACTGTCTCTGTGGTCACAAATTCCTCATCTAAGGATACCACAAGTATCACTGACGATAATGCAGGGTTGAAGGAATTGTATGTGACGGGCATATACAAAAGCCTCAAAGGGCATCAGACTCTTTGTGATGTTCTCAAAAAGCAGATCTTGAACAGGAACCCTAGGAAAGAGGGTATTGCCTTTGAGAGGAAACTCAATGCTGATGGGACCTACTAGAAACCTTAGCAGTACCCCAAAACCTCATGGGTTGCTGCGGCAGGACCTCCTGTAGATCCATGCACTTTATCTGGCTTCACTTGTGATTCTTCATATTCCTCTGATGAGTCATTTGACTCCAACTGTAAACCGTTCAAGAATCAGAATGGTGAAGTATTTGCTCGATATGTTGGAACTAGCTGCAGGAATGGCCCCCCTATGAAGAAAATCCGGGTTCC
This sequence comes from Triticum aestivum, assembly GCF_018294505.1. NCBI lineage: Eukaryota > Viridiplantae > Streptophyta > Magnoliopsida > Poales > Poaceae > Triticum > Triticum aestivum. The sequence continues at coordinate 649,167,284 of NC_057807.1, read as the reverse complement.
CAAAAGGTGCCTTCAAAATCTTCAGGTGAATGTCATCATGACACCACCTATGAAGAATAGGAACCCCATATCAAATTCTTCATATGGATCAAAATCTTCCTATGGATTCAAGTCCTCTTATGGACCAAATTCTTCATCTGGATCAAATTCCTCATGTGGATCCAATTCCTCATATGAACTCCATCGTGCTAACACTTCTGTTTCGCAGGAAAAGTCTAAAGGCTACGATATGTGCATTATTCTTCAAACCATTATGTTCTTAAGTCCTCTAAGAATTTCTTCGCTTATTCATATGCTTATCCTAACCCCTCTTCTGTGAAACAAAGTGCACTGGCTTCAATGCCATATTTTTCTTATGGAGCTCGCAGAATGATGAACTCTTTGCCACCCCTTCAAATGTGGGTGGTGAAGAAAAAGAACTAATCTCTTATGCAGGGTCAGGTCTCCAAACGATCTTAATCGTTTGAAGAATTTGATGGAGACCTGAATGTGCTTGGATGGACGCAAGCCAATCATGAAGAAATGAATTACTCATTTCTCACATTCTCATAATTGCTATATCTGTTACTGTTGATAAAATTGATGTCATATTCTTCAGTGATGAAGTATATGAGTTCGTAAGTTGCACTAATTCATCTGCAGGATGAACAACCCAAAGCTATTGAGTGGGTCCTCGATAGAGGATGTACAAATCACATGACCGGTGATAGGAACTTATTGATGGACACCGCTTTATCTCCATCTCATCTGAAGCATATCACCTACACTGATAAAGGCAAAAGCAAGTGTAAGGGTATATTTCTCCCTAAGTAGTTTTGGTGATTGATGACAATGCTTTTGTGGACTAATCATGTGCATTGAGTATTTCAGGTATCTCATGTATATGCACAAGACGATTGTGTGCCCCTCGGAGTTCTCTCGAAGACAACGTTTCTCTACATTTCCTTTTGGTGGATTTGGGCCGTAGGAAAGCCATACTATTAAGAGGGGGTCCGCTTCGGAAAGGTTAGGGTGGAATCATCACATACACGTCTGTTCATTTGCACCACCTTTCCCTTGCCTCTTTGGAGATCCGATCTTTTATCCGTGTCTTTGCAAAATGAACGTCTCCAAGTGGTAGTGTGCTGTGGCGTGCGGTAGTACTGCTCAAGGGAGCAGCAGTACCGCAAAGGCTCATGATAGTACCGCCCGAGGATGCGGTAGAACCGCACCTCATTGCGGTAGTACCACTCCTAGGATGTGGTAGTACCGTAACCTCTGGTACAGCACTGCTACTCACACGGAAGTAGGGGTGGATCTAATTTTTTACATCCGCGCCCTATGCGGTAGTACCGCTCCCTGGATGCGGTAGTACCACGTCGGACTTTTGCACCGATCTAAATTCAGCAGAAGTAGTCATGTATGTAATTTTATTCATCCGTGCCTTCCCAGCCCAGTCAAAACCTACCTTGTGGTAGTACCGCAAGGGTGCACGATAGTACCGCTCCAGCGGTTCTACCGCTTGCAATGTCAATGCAAAAGGGCCTCTTATGGTGTCTGCCGTGGGTGCGGTAGTACCGCACCACCTTGCGGTAGTACAGCAACACCTTGCGGTAGTACCGCTCGTCTGGTGCGATAGTACCACATGTCGCGGGCTGGTGTAGGATCGAAAGTATGTCTAGAGGGGGGAGATTAGACTACTTGACCAAAAAAATCTAGCCTTTTCCCAATTTTAAGTCTTGGTAGATTTTAGCAACTTTACACAAGTCAAGCAATCAACCTACACATGCAATTCTAAGAGTATAGCAGCGGAATGTAAAACATTGCACATGATGGTAAAGGGAGGAGTTTGAGGGAGCAAACGCAATGTGGACACAGAGATATTTTATCTGTGGTTCCGATAGGTGGTGCTATCATACATCCACGTTGACGGAGACTTCAATCCATGAAGGGTAACGGCTGCGCGAGTCCACGGAGGGCTCCACCAACGAAGGGTCCACGAAGAAGCAACCTTGTCTATCCCACCATGGCCATCGCCCATGAAGGACTTGCCTCACTAGGGTAGATCTTCACGAAGTAGGCGATCTCCTTGCCCGTACAAACTCCTTGGTTCAACTCCACAATCTTGACGGAGGCTCCCAAGTGACACCTAACCAATCTAGGAGACACCACTCTCCAAAAGGTAATAGATGGTGTGTTGATGATGAACTCCTTGCTCTTGTGCTTCAAATGATAGTCTCTCGAACACTCAACTCTCTCTCATAGGATTGGATTTGGTGGAAAGATGTTTTGAGTGGAAAGCAACTTGGGGAAGGCTAGAGATCAAGATTTATGTGGTTGGAATGGAATATCTTGACCTCAACACATGAGTAGGTGGTTCTCTCTTAGAAAATGAATGCTGGAAGTGTAGGCATGTTCTGATGGCTTTCTCCACGAATGAAGAGAGGGTGCAGGGGTATATATAGCCCCCACACAAAATCTAACCGTCACACACAATTTACCAAACTCGGTGAGACAGAATCAGAAAACTCGGTCAGGCCAATTTAGTTCATAATGTGATCGTTAGGCGTTTCGGTGGGACCGACATGTCAACTCGGTGGGACCGATTTCTTTAGGGTTAGGGCATAACGTAATCTCAGTGAGACCGATTACACAAACTCGGTGGGACCGACTTTGGTAATAAGCTAACCAGAGAGTTGGTCAGGCAAACTCGGAGGAACCGATTCGCTCATCTCGGTGAGACCAAAATGTTACAAAGGGGAAACAGAGAGTTTGCATTGCAAACTCGGTGGGACCGATCGCTCATCTCGGTTAGACCAAAACTTACGAAGGGAAACAGAGAGTTTGCAATCCCATCTCGGTGAGACCGAGATCCCTATCAGTGAGACCGAAGTAAGTAGGGTTTCTAGCAGTGCGTATGTCAAATGAACTCGGTGGTGCCGGATAGATCAAATCGGTGGGGCCGAGTTTGACTTTTGGTATGGGACATATGTGGATATGAGAAAGTGGTTGAGGGCTTTGGAGCATATCACTAAGCACGTTGAGCAAGCAAGCCATTAAGCAACACCTCATCCCCTTTTAATAGTATTGGCTTTCCTATGGACTCAATGTGATCTTGGATCACTAAAAGTAAAATGTAGAGTCTTGAGCTTTAGAGCTTGAGCCAATCCTTTGTCCTTAGCATCTTGAGGGGTCCACATTCCTAATCCATGCCATGCCAATCATTGAACTTTCCTAAAATATTCATCTTGAAATAGCATTAGTTCAATGAGCTATATGTTGTTAATAATTACCAAAACCACCCAGTGATAGTTGCACTTTCAATCTCCCCCTTTTTGGTAATTGATGACAACATATAGATCAAAGCTTCGACAAATGATAATAAGATTGAAATACATCATCGCTTTGAGAAGTATGTGATAAGCAAGAGCTCCCCCTAAATTTGTGCATTATTTAAGACTTGCTTTTGAATGCAAATGCACAATCGATTAGTATCATGGGTTACTCTTCCATGTCACATACATCTTGGTGGGGCGCTCAAAATGATAGCAATTAAAAGCATGCACTCAGCACCAAGCAAAGTGAATGATCATATATGGATATAAGAGATAATATCATCCAAGCAAACATTAAAGTAGCATATGAATAAACACATGATCATACAAGTATCTCACACAAGGACATAAGGTATCAAACAAGCACACAATAAAGTTCAACCAAATAAAGTTCAACCAAACAAATAGCAAGAGAGACAAAAAGCAACACTCTCTCTCGAAGCCTATGATCTATACATATTTCTCCCCCTTTGGCAACAAGTTACCAAAAAGTTCAAATATGCATAGTGCTATGCGTCTCTCAGGCTTGGTCTTCAAGAGGTGGTGTAGAGAGAACTCCAAGGATGAAGGCATCAGTCGATGTAGCTGGAGCTGGTGTAGTGGCTGCTGGAGGTGGCACTGAAGCTGTAGCTGCTGGTGCTGATGTGGTAGCTCTATTATCTGGTACTGGCACTGCAGTTGACCTCTGAGCTCTTGGCACTCGCTGAAAAGCGTCTGTAGTTGCCTTCCCTTTCTTCTCCTCTGCTTCCTCCTGAAGCTGCTCAATTGCTTTCTGCATCTCAGTCACTTTCAGATCAAGATCATAGAATTTTTGTTCAATGATCCTCTCTAAGCTCTCCTGATTCTGAGTCAGGGTGGCAAAGCCCTTCTCAGTCCTCAAAGTTGATTGGATCAGATATCCAAGTTGATCTTGTTTGCTCTTCAAGAACACTTGAGATGCCTCTTCAGCACTTGGCATCTTTGCAACTTTTTCTGTCTTTGCCTTAGCTCTCTTCTCTTGTGCTTGCACTGATGAAGGTTCATCCTCATTCATTACAACTGTGTGGAGCATCAAATTGGTTTAAGCTTTGAGTCGATGAGCATCTTTGAGTGCTCCTCTGTCTTCAAATTCTGGGCAGAGAGGTAAATGCTCCTTGTCCAACAAGTAAGTGCATGTGCCCATCTTTGAGTTGATGAGCACCTGAATGTGTGGAGCATACCCACAAGATCTTTTCTAGTCAGCAGCTGTCCTCTTGATTGTCTCTACAATCAGACTCATGACCTTGAATTTTTGAGGCACATAAAAAATGTGTAACAAGTTGATTGAATGTCCTCTTATAATCCTATGATCTCTAGATTTGGGTAACAGAGTATGCCTTAAGATGGTGTTGATATTAGGCAGACCAGACAACAAATATTTCACTGAGCCCAACTTATGAGCTTTATCAGGAATTCCCTTATACATATTTGCCATGGAGTTGTGGTCTTTCTTCTTCTTGGCATACACATCCAAATCATCTTCATGGTCTTCTGGGGCATTGATCAACTTTGCCCATTCTTCAACAATTGACTGGTACCTTGTACCTTAAGACATCCACACTATCCTTCCATCTCGATAGAAATGAGCAGTGGAGTAGAATTGCATGATTAGATCATCATTCCATTTGGTGAGCTTCTGTCCAACGAACTTGTCAACTCCACAAGCTTTGAAGCTGTCATGTACACCTGGAAAGTGATCTTCATTCTCTTTAATATATTCCCAATCAACCCATCTCGTATCATAGACAATTGGCTTCTTGTCAAGCAGAATGGTCTCATAGAAATCCTCTTGTTCTTTGGTGTGGAACCTATAGTCCACAACAGTTCTCCTTCTCACAGCATATGGATCAGACTGTCTCCAAAGTCTCAATCCTGCATCCTTTCTGATGTTCATGTCCTCTGCCACCGGATGAGTGTCATTGTGGTCTGGAATCATTGGTTTAAGCTTTCTGAGCACTTGGGGTTCAGCATCTTCTTCTTCATCCATCTCAGGCACTGGGCCTTGTTCTTCTCCTCAGCAGGAATGTTTCTGGTGCTTCTCTTGGGTGCAGACTTGGTGGTTTGAGCAGCAGCTTTGGGAGCAGGTTTGGGCTTAGAAGTAGTAGCCCCTAACTTGATTGCATCTGCCATAAGCTTTTGTGACTTGGGTGCTGGTGCAGCATCCTCTTCCTCTTCATCATCAGATGGATATCTCATCATGGAGTGCTTGCCAATGACTCTGGCAATGGTCTTCCTGACCCTCTCCTTTCTCTTCTTGCCTTCTCCTGTCTCTTTGGGTTCAAGAGTGAACTCCATAGTTTCCTCTACAACAGCTTTCCTAGGCTTGGATGTTGGCAGTCTCTTGGCAGGTGCTTTCTTGTGCATACCAGGCTTTGTTGCAGCAGCAGTACCATACTCTTTCTTTAGCACTTTCTTCTTTGAGGTGGCCTCATCCTCAACAGCCACATAGTCCTCATCCTCAGAGTCTGAGGTTCTCTTCTTTCTTGTCCTGGTGGCTGCCTTCGACAAGTTGCTTGGAGTGCTCCTGCTGCCATCATCATAGCTGCTTGAGGGACTAGTGCCTTCACTAATTTGTACTTGCTCTTCAGATTTATTCTGGCTATCACTCTGGTCAGACATCTTGGCAGACAAACTGACAGCAAACCCCGTGAATAGATATAGATGAGGTAGAGTAGATGAGCATCGCAAAGTGCAGAGATTTTTGCAAAACAAATGAGTCAAAAACTTAGTTTTAGTTCTCTACTGAAATGATTTCGGAGCTACCAAATTGATAAATTCGGTGATACCGAAGCAACATTTGTAACCTAAACTAGTGAACTCGGTCAGACTAAGTCACAGTTCGGTGGCACCGAGGTTGCTAGGGTTTCACAGAGAATTGAACTTGGTCACACTGATTTACAGTTTTCGGTCAAACCGAAAAGCGCATGTGCAATGGCCTAAGCCAAATCGATGAGACCGATTTCTACAATTCGGTCGGTCCAAGATGAGTTTAGCGGAGACCTAACCCTAAATTTTCGAATCAAACTTAACTTAAAGGAAGTTTTCTCTGGATAGATTGATTTCATACGTGGCAAAGATCATGGAATTGACCTTGTGCTTAGAATAGGAGGTAAAAGAGAGCACAAGGGGTCGAACTCACACCCTAGTTTGGTAGGAGTTCACTATGGCGGGAACGACGGAGCATATTCCCGTTGACGGTGATAGAAACTAGCGGCGGGAGGTCGCTGGCGGTGAGGAGACGATCCGGAGACCCGAGGAGGCAGAGCAGGATATGCGCGGACTGAGGGCTTTTGAAGAAATTTCCAAAATCTCACCCGTGGATATATATATCCCAGCCCTTTCGGTGTGACTGAGTGGAACAACTCGGTGGCACCGAGATGCAGAATTGCAGGCAGTTACTACAACTCGGTGTGACCAAAATGTTCAAATCGGTTGCACCGAGATGAAAACCTATATCAACTTAGTGAACTCAGTGTGACCGAAATGGATGACTTGGTCATACCTAAATGTACAAAGAGGTTTTGGAAGTTTAAGTCTATGACGAATCGGGGACTCCGAGTGCTCCTCACACAGAGTGGTTCGAATCTGACTTGATCAAACTTTGTGATGTAGCATGAATAGAGTTTGAGACGAGAAAAGCATAGATAGATAGAGAAGGTTCTTAGGCATTCTTTTCCATCCACTTGGCAAAAGATAAAGAGCCAAACAATCAAAGCAACAAGTGGATGTCCTTGAATGAGTAAAATATGCAACCAACATGCTCACACAATAAAATGGCAAATGAAATATGTGGCAAAGCATGCACAAACACTCTAGAATCTATCAAGCAATTTGCAATGACTAGGTCATCTATATATGAGTATATTGACTTAGGAGTCAAATGAGAACATTTAATCATAGGTCATAGTCATCATTTAAGCACAAGTGGGGTTACCACTTTTACATAAAGCATTATTGTGTTCACACTGTTAGAGTTGCTTTAGCTCCATTCTTAGAGTAAAGCTCCCCCTACATGTGATATCCCCCCTAAGATGGATGAACTAACCTTGGGTTCTGTCGATGATGACTTCATGTAGGTGTTGAAGATGTGGACGCTCAATGTTGATGTAGATCATTCGGAGCAATCCATTGGAGTGAGTTGCCCTTTCAATACCTACACGGGTTAGTCCCACAAGGAACAAGCAAGGATATCCATAGACATAGAATGATGTACACACAAGATGATGTCCATGAAAGCATTAGGTTACCTTGTCCCTTGTCTTACCAACAAGAGGGTTTGTGACTCCTTGAACTAGTGCAAGATATGGAAGTTGTTTGCACTTGTTCTTGCCAAAATGATATGAGTGAAGTGTGTTGGCGGAGCCACCCTCAAGAACTCTCTAGTTCTTCTTCTTTGGAATCCACATCATCTTGATGGGAATCCTTGGGGTTGTAGTCATACTTGATGAAGTAGAACTTGATGTAGTCTTGGGAACCCACTTGACCAAGGCCTTGGGAGCTTCTTCAAATGCATCAATCTCCTCTTGAAGCTTATCCTTGCCTTTTTGCTTGTGGTCTTGTGGTGGAAGATCATCTTGAGCTTGTGTCCCTTGGAAAGAAGTAGGATCATACTTCTCTTGTTGAGGAACAAACTTTGTCTTGGGGTATTGATCTTCTTCCCACTCAACTCCATTGGCATTGAACTTTCGTTCAAAACCAACACCTTGGTTCTTCCGGTGCCTTCCTTGCTTGCGTACAATTTCCTCAAATTGGTTACTTCCGGCAAGCTCATGTAAACACCTTTCTCTATAATTCCATTCAATAAGCTATTTTCTTGCTCAAGTGTAACTTGGCTAAGAGAATCATTAGTGGAATCAAGAGAACTACTAGAAGCAACAACATTGGATTTAGCATGATTATTGTTACTACTAGAGGAAGAATCTTTCTTACTTTTGTTGCTAGATTTAACTTGTGGCATGTAAGTAGACAAGAGTAAATGCTTGGTAATGTGAGAAGAACTTTTCTTGCGAAGATCATCATTGATTGCCTTTAAAAACTCATGCTCTTGCTCTAGGTTGAGCTTTTCAAAGCATAGCTTCTCATGAGTCTTAAAAGTTCTTGATGATCTTCCAAGGTAGTTTCATGAGCTAACTTAAGAGTATTTAGTTCTTTAGTTAGACAATCAATCTCCTTCTTATCATCGTCATTCGTTTTATCTTGATTAGCATGATTAATAGCAAATTCATCATAGTTTTCATAACTAGAGTTATCAACAAGTAAATCATCATCACCTAGCAAATAATCTTCATCACTATTGAAATCAACATACTCGGGGTGTGATACCTTTGGGCCTTTAGCCATGAAGCATCTTCCAATTCCTTCACTTGGCGAGTCAAATATGTAACAGGAGTTGGTTGACACAAGTGCTAGACCGGCAACACATTCATCTTGAGTATATTCGGAGTCGGAGTGATAACTTCTTTTGGAGTGATGGTCGGAATCGGAGCTGGATACCCATTCACCAACGTGAGCTTGATGTCTTTGTTTTGTGTAGCTCTTTGATGATTTGTCCTTCCTTTCCGAATCCTTGCTTCCCCGGGAGGTTCTTCATTCATAATGATCATCTCTACTCCTTCTCTCTCTTGGTGGTGATTCTTCTCTTCTACTTCTTCTTTTAAGTGAATCTTCTCTTCTTTTGTACGGAGCCGTACACTCATTGGAGTAGTGTCCGGGTCTTCCACAATTGTAGCAATTACGTTCACACTCGAAGATCTTTTGTCATTGTAGGACCTTGACTTGGAACTTCTTTCCTTGCTTCTACTCTTGTAGAACTTGTTGAAGTTCTTCACCATTAGGCTAAGTTCTTCATTGAAGGTTTGTTTCTCACTTGATGATGTAGGAGCATCACATGAAGCTTTGTAAGCACCACTTGACTTTTTGTGAAGCTCTTCTTTATCCTTGAGTGACATCTCATGAGCAACAATTCTTTCAATGACTTCCGTTGGCTTGAGATCTTTGTAATTGGGCATCATTTGGATCAATGTGCACACGGTATCATATTTTCCATCCAAGGCTCTTAGGATCTTCTTGATGATGAATCTATCGGTCATCTCTTCACTTCCTAAGCCGGCAATCTCATTTGTGATGAGAGCAAGCCTAGAGTACATTTTAGCGACACCTTCACCATCCTTCATTTTGAACTTGTCAAGCTGACTTTGAAGCACATCCAATTTGGATTCCTTGACGCAGTCAGTACCTTCGTGCATGTCAATCAAAGTATCCCAAATTTCCTTTGCATTCTCAAGACGGCTGATTTTGTTGAATTCTTCGGGGCACAATCCGTTGAAGAGAATATCACAAGCTTGAGCGTTGTATTGCAGCATCTTCAACTCTTCCGCGGTAGCTTCACGGTTCGGTTCTCTCCCATCGAAGAACTCACCTTGCAAGCCAATACACACAATAGCCCAAACGGCGGGTTATGTCCAAGAATATGCATTTTCATCTTATGCTTCCAACTAGCAAAATTAGTACCATCAAAGTAAGGACCTCTACGGTGGTAATTTCCCTCGCTAGACGCCATACTCTCCTAGGTTGTGAAACCAAGGCTATGATCACCAAAATCTATGGAAATAAAGGCAAATGGAGACCGTAGCTCTAATACCACTTGTAGGATCGAAAGTATGTCTAGAGGGGGGGTGATTAGACTACTTGACCAAATAAAAATCTAGACTTTTCCTAATTTTAAGTCTTGGCAGATTTTAGCAACTTTACACAAGTCAAGCAATCGACCTACACATGCAATTCTAAGAGTATAGCAGCGGAATGTAAAACATTGCACATGAAGGTAAAGGGAGGAGTTTGAGGGAGCAAACGCAATGTAGACACGGAGATTTTTTATCCGTGATTCCGATAGGTGGTGCTATCGTACATCCACGTTGATGGAGACTTCAACCCACGAAGGGTAACGGTTGCGCGAGTCCACGGAGGGCTCCACCCATGAAGGGTCCATGAAGAGGCAACCTTGTCTATCCCACCATGGCCATCACCCACGAAGGACTTGCCTCACTAGGGTAAATTTTCATGAAGTAGGCGATCTCCTTGCCCATACAAACTCCTTGGTTCAACTCCACAATCTTGACAGAGGCTCCCAAGTGACACCTAACCAATCTAGGAGACACCACGCTCCAAAAGGTAATAGATGGTGTGTTGATGATGAACTCCTTGCTCTTGTGCTTCAAACGATAGTCTCCCGAACACTCAACTCTCTCTCATAGGATTGGATTTCGTGGAAAGATGGTTTGAGTGGAAAGCAACTTGGGGAAGGCTAGAGATCAAGATTTATGTGTTTGGAATGGAATATCTTGACCTCAACACATGTGTAGGTGGTTCTCTCTCAGAAAATGAATGTTGGAAGTGTAGGCATGTTCTGATGGCTTTCTCCATGACTAAAGAGAGGGTGCACGGGTATATATAGCCTCCACACAAAATCTAACCGTTACGCACACTTTACCAAACTCGGTGAGACCGAATCAGAAAACTTGGTCAGACCGATTTAATAATGTGACTGTTAGGTGTTTCGGTGGGACTGACTTGTCAACTCGCTGGGATCGATTTCTTTAGGGTTAGGGCATAATGTAATCTCGGTGAGACCAATCACACAAACTCGGTGGGACCGACTTTGGTAATAAGCTAACCAGAGAGTTGGTCAGGCAAACTCGGTGGGACCGATTCGCTCATCTCGGTGAGACCGAAATGTTACGAAGGGGAAACAGAGAGTTTGCATTGCGAACTCGATGGGACCCATTGCTCATCTCGGTTAGACCGAAACGTTACAAAGGTAAACAGAGAGTTTGCAATCCCATCTCGGTGAGACCGAGATCCCTATCAGTGAGACTGAAGTGACTAGGGTTTCTGGCAGTAGCTATGTCAAATGAACTGGATGGCGCCGGATAGATCAATTCGGTGGGGCCGACTTTGACTTTTGGTATGGGACATATGTGGATATGAGAAAGTGGTTGAGGGCTTTGGAGCATATCACTAAGCACTTTGAGCAAGCAAGCCATTAAGCAACACCTCATCCCCTTTGCGCGATGAGGATATTACGTCTCCAGTTGCCTCATGCAACGAGATTCTCCAAGATAATCTTGTAACGAACTCCTCTACTGATTCTGATCGGTTAAATGATCTTATTGATGATATGGTGTTTAAAGTTTGGAAGTGTCAGAATTGCTTATCTATGATGCATTTAACCAACTCGTGTACTAGTCGAGTTAGGTGTCGCAGATGCTTTCGGCTGGGTCACCAGGCCAAGGGCTGTTCGGATTCTACCCCATCTCCAACTTACAGGTGGATCCGATGGGTCAATGCAGGCTCTCCAAGACGGTCAGCAGGAATATCTACACCCGACGGCTCGGTTTCTGCCGTCGCCTGTAAAACTGGGTCATTGCCCAGTCCCGTCAAGTCTGCCACCCCATCCCCTCCGCCATTACCCGCAGAGCCACCGCCCAAAACCCCACCTCCATCGCCCACCACGCCACCGCCGACCACACCTCCCCATTGCCACACCGCAGATTTGAGCTCCACATCCAACCCCGCTACCGACTCGTCGCCATCAATGGCCAACTTTCCTCTCGATCCTATGGAGTTTGCTCCTACAGGCTTTAAAGTGATCGAGGGCGGTCCACTCCGCCTTCTCTGCACTTTCTTGTCGCCGGCGGGGGCTCCAGATCGTCAGCATGAGGACTTCGCCATCGCCATCATCGAGCCGGCTCTGCTGCCTGAGGAGATTCTCATCTTCCGTAACATTGTCAGTGACTTTGTTGTTAACACTCTTGGGAGGGTAGTTTTGGAGGCACAACCATGGATTCAAGGGGTTGGGCTCTTCTGCTTTCGTACTGCTGTGGCTAGGCAAGCTTTAGTTGATCACCCTCCATATGATCTGGGCAATGACAAATTCGTTCGTTTTGTTCCACATGATGAGGGTCTAAACTATAGAGCCACCTAGGGTTTTCGTCGTGGATGGATCATGATGTTAGGTGTGCCATTGGATTACAGATGCACACAGTATATTGCTGAGGTCATTAGCACTTTTGTCCGTTTTCACCACTAGCACCAAGATGATCTGATGCGCGTCCACACTTTGGCCTATGTGTCATTTCCGGCTCCATCACTTGTGCCAAGGGACGTGGTTTACCGCGAAGACACTGACTTTGGTGGGGCTAGGATATCTTGGACATCCCCTATCTACATTCTGTCTGCTCCTTTTGCTAATATTCTTCCTGCCGACGGGGATCCCATGCCTTTCGAGGGCAACCCCCATCCTCTGCCTGGAAATATGCAGTTCGAGAACCATAACTGGGTCATGCCGGAGCTCCCAGAGCTTGGGTGAAATGATGTGCCACCACTACTCAATGAGCAGCCACAGGAAGATATCCAACCAGTGAATGATGTTATTCAATAGGAGCAGGTTGAGGAAGTTCAGTTCCAGGAGTCAATCATTCTGCAAGTTTCTGATGATTCAGTTAACAATGTACCTGATGCTGCAGATGTGGTAATTTACCAGCCCCCAATGGGACCACAGCAGCCTCCTCTCCATATTGGGCAGGTGTTCACTGTCTTCGGGCCTGTCTTGCCTCCTGCCATGTAGTGGCAGCACACTTTTGAGAAGATGATGCCATCTCTGTGCATTGCTGAGATTCTGAAGTTTGTGTTCAAGTCTGAAATTGGGTCCCTCTTGCTTGCTAAGAGATCCTGGGACATTTGCTACAATTGTTCTAATCTCGGCTTTGTTCTGCAACCTATGACTGACCCTTCTTGTGACACTACTCGCCATACTTCTCCAGTTAAGAGGCCAGTTGCAAGGGTTCTCTGCTTTGATGACCTTTCTGAACCTGTCACTGAATCTTTTGAGTTCACTGCTGCCCCAAAAGTGACCATGAAACATGATCGGAAGTAGAGGACTGCAAAAGTTCTGGTGGACACAGAGGTACGATGCGGTGCACGTCTCAGTGCTTTACGTGATGGATACCGTAATGTGCCAAGCAGTGGCCCTAGCCAGACCAAGTCTCAGAGCAGGTCTCCTCACACCTTGAAGAAGCGCAAGACCAAGTTGACTCAGTCTGATGGAAATTCGTCTGTGCCACCCCCAACTGCTATTGCTGACCTTCAGCATATTGGGACTCGCCTGCGCATCGCTCCGGAAAAGATCACCATAGATAAGCTTGTGGTTGATCCAGCTAAGTCCACCAGCAGTAAGAGTTCTGATGATTAGTTGTGTCATGCAGATTTCTGGTTCATGGCATATCGTCTTAAATGTCATCTATCTTTATTTCTGTTTTCATGTATGGAACTCTGCCATATCGCTCTGCTTAGCTGGTCTGTGTAGGTCATTGCATGATCTACTTTTGCTGCAACTTCTTTTAGTTTGTAATGAATTAGTCTGGGTTTAAAGATTGGAAGGTTTTATGTTGGAACATACGTGGCCTTAATTTTGAAGCGCGGCAACTTGCTGTTAAGCAAAAGATTGAGGAAAGTGGCTGTTCCGTGGTCTACCTCCAAGAAACAAAGTGTATGCATATTGATCACAGGTTCATTAGGAGGTTTTGTCCACGTTGTTTTGATAATTTTGCTTATGTGCCTTCGGTGGGTTCTTCAGCTAGTATGGTCATTATCTGAAACTCTTCTTTCTTTGAGGGCAAATTAATTGAGGCAAAACCTTATGGTATCATTGTGGAATTCCACTCCAAACATACATCCGAAGTTTGGTCTCTAGTTTCTGTTTATGGCCCATGTCAAGGTACAACCCGTGATGAATTCGTGCAGTGGTTATACAATCTTGACATTAATTGCGACAATAACTGGCTTCTTTTGGGCGATTTCTATTTTATGCGGTAGCTTGCAAATCGTAATTTAACTGGTGGTAATGTCAATGATATCTTTCTGTTTAATGAAATCATCGGTCACTTGGGCCTTGTTGAGCTGCCAATCAAAGGAAGACAATTCACTTGGTCAAATATGCAAACTGAACCTCTTCTTGAACAAATTGACTGGTTTTTCACTTCGGTTGCATGGACTTTGGAGCATCCCAATACTTTAGTTTTGCCTCTGGCACGCTCTACCTCCGATCATGTGCCTTGCGTGGCCACGATTGCCATTGCCATTCCTAAAGCTAAAGTATTTCACTTTGAAATTTATTGGATTGACTTGCCTAGCTTTAGTGAATGTGTTGCTCAGGTTTGGGGCAGGTCGGTGTGTAGATCCTCAGCTACTTTAACTATATCTTCTAAATTCAAAGCTCTCAGGTATGCCCTCAAGAAATGGCATTTAAATCTGTCCACAGTTAAGGTGCTCATTTCTGATTGCAACAAGGTCATTCTCTTCTTTGATGAGATGGAGGAGATTCGAGCTTTGAGTTGGCCAGAATTCAATTTTAGGCGAATTGTAAAATTGCATCTGGAGGATATTTTGCATTGGCAATTTGTTTATTGGAAACAACGTTGTACAATCAGAAGTATTAAGGTTGGTGAGGAAAATTCTAATTTTTTTCTCGCCATGGAAACTAAAAGGTTTCGGAGGAATACAATTTTTTCTATCAAGAATTCGGCAGGTGAGGTGGTTTCTGATCATCAACAGTTGGTGGGCATGTTTTGGTCTGAATTCAACCAGCGTATGGGCCAAGCAAAAGGAATTCAAATGGGTTTTGATCTAGACACATTAATAGAGAGAATTGATGGTCTAGAGGATTTATCCCACCCGTTCACGGATTCTGAGGTCGAGGCTGTAATTAAGAATATGCCAACTGACCATGCACCTGGTCCCCATGGCTTTACTGTTCTATTCTTAAAAAAGTGCTGGACAATTCTCAAGGAAGATTTTATGCAACTTGTCAAGGAGTTTTATGAGGGGAGGTGCAATTTGGAATGTTTTAATACTTCCTTAATTACTCTTATCCCCAAGAAGTTAAGCCCGGAAGTGGTTGGCGATTTTCGGCCCATCTCTTTGACCAACACGTGTTTGAAGTTTTTAACTAAACTGCTGGCTAATCGTCTTCAGAAAGTGATCCTGAGATGTATCCATTGTAATCAATATGGATTTCTCCGTTGTCGATATATTCAAGATTGTCTAGCTTGGTGTTTCAAATACATTCATCAATGTAAAGCCTCTAAGCGTCCCATCATCCTCCTCAAGCTTGATTTCATGAAGGCATTCGATACAATGGAGCATGAAGCCATCCTCGGAATCTTACAATGCAAGGGTTTTGATGAGTGTTGGACTGGCTAGATTAATGGCATCTTGTCTACGGGTTCCTCATCCGTGCTCTTAAGCGGGGTGCCAGGCAATCACTTTGTCTGTAGATCAGGCGTTCGTCAAGGGGATCCATTATCTCTGTTATTATTTGTGATTGAAGTGGATTTACTTCAGTCAGTGGTCAATGAGATGTGCTCCAGGAACATTCTGTCATTACCAATCCCAACAAGTTCCAATGATTATCCGATCGTCCAATATGCGGATGATATCCTCATTGTCCTGCCTGCAATTGACGATCAGCTCATCGCCTTCAAGGAGATGCTTGACACATTTGCGGCTTCAACTGGTTTGCGTGTCAACTTCAGTAAATACTCCCTTATTCCAATCAATATGAGTGATAAGGAGGGCACTAGGGTTGCCAGTTTGCTCGGTTGTGATGTTGGCTCTATGCCTTTCACATATCTAGGGTTACCCATGGGAACTTCTAGACCTACGATCTATGACCTGCTGCCCCTGGTTGATCGCATTGAGCGTCATTTATCTGCTTCATCATGTGTGCTGAATCAAGGAAGCCGTCTACAACTGCTTCAGTCGGTGTTATGCTCCATGTCGATTTATTTCTTGTGTACACTCTCTCTTCCCAAGGGCATTTTGCAGCAGATTGAGAGAATCATGCGACAATGCCCGTGGAGAGGTAACACAGATAATCCACGCCAAGCATTGGCTACTTGGGATTTGGTTTGTCGGCCTAAGAAGTATGGCGGTCTGGGTGTTCTTAATTTGGGAATACAAAATGAAGCTTTGTTGCTCAAGCATCTCTTCAAGTTTTTTAACAGGGTGGACGTGCCTTGGGTCACATTAATTTGGGACACCTATTATGCTTCCTCACCGCCGCAAGTCACCCAGAGCCGTGGCTCCTTTTGGTGGTGTGATGTCATGCGTTTGTATAACAACTTCTGCAAGTTATCTGTTCCACAAGTGCATGCAGGCAACAAGGTGGTCTTTTGGCTTGATCGATGGCAGCTGGGTAATAATGTTGTCCTATTACATGAGCAGTTCCCACGGCTTCATTCATTTGTGATTGATGACACGGTCATAGTAAAGGACTTTATGGAGCAATGTGATGTCTATGATCACTTCCACCTACCTCTGTCGCATGAAGCTAATATTGAGCTCGCTTAACTTCAGTCTCTGTTGTCAATGATCAACCTGGATGAGGAGAGAAAGGACATTTGGAAGTGGCCGTCTAAATCTGGGGAATTTAAATCAAAGATTTACTATGAGTCTTGCTTCTCCCACCTGGTGGTTGATCCCATTTTCAAATGGATTTGGAAGTGTGCTTGTACGCTCAAGTTCAAGGTGTTTGGATGGCTTCTTTAATGGACCGTTTGACTACTAGAGATATGATGCAGCGCCATCATTGGATCATACAGGATGACACATGTGTTCTATGCCTCTGTGCTTCTCATGAAGATCATGCACATCTCTTCTTTGCTTGCAATTACTTCAGTCAAAGGGTTTGGAACTACCTTGGGATTTCTCGGATTGTTCAACTGAACCACACTACATATGAGATGGCTCTATCTGCTAGGAGGGATTTTGGCCTTCCTTTTTTCACAGAGGTTGTCTTCACTGCTACATGGAATATTTGGACACAAAGGAATGGGAAGATCTTCAGAAATGAGAGGCCTTCCTTTACATCTTGGAGGAGGAATTTTATCCATGACATTTCTCTTTTGGCCCATAGAATTAAATGTAAATATAAAGATAGCTTAGTTTCCTGGATACCTACCCTCTCTTAGACCTCTCTGTAAGTATTTTCCTTTTGTTTTGCTTGTAAATTGTACTCTTTTATTTCTCTAGTTCTTTTCAATAAAGAACTGTGAGGCTGTTGCCTTGCAGTATATAGTAAAAAAACACCTCATCCCCTTTTAATAGTATTGGCTTTCCTATGGACTCAATGTGATCTTGGATCACTGAAATAGAAAATGTAGAGTCCTGAGCTTTGAGCTAGCCAATCCTTTGTCCTTAGCATCTTGAGGGGTCCACATTCCTAATCCATGCCATGCCAATCATTGAACTTTCCTGAAATATTCATCTTGAAATAACATTAGTTCAATGAGCTATATGTTGTTAATAATTACCAAAACCACCCAGGGATAGTTGCACTTTCAGCTGGTTAAGTGGATAACGGTTGGATTTGTCCCTTGACTATAAAAGGGGAGTCTTCTTCTCTGAGTTGACTACCTCTTCCACCTCTAAGCTCCATTGATGCTCTAAGCTCCATTTTCGCCCGATCTCTCTCCCTAGCCAATCAAACTTGTTGATTCTCTAGGGATTGGTTGAGAAGGCCTCAATCTACACTTCCACCAAGAGAAATTTGATTCCCCCACTAATCCCTTGCAGATCTTGTTACTCTTGGGTGTTTGAGCACCCTAGACGGTTGAGGCCACCGTGGAGCCATAGTCCATTGTAGTGAAGCTTCGTGGTGTCGTTGGGAGCCTCCAATTCAGTTGTGGAGATTGCCCCGACCTTGTTTGTAAAGGTTTGGTCGCCGCCTCCAAGGGAAGCAATAGTGGAATCACGACATCTCGCATTGTGTGAGGGTGTGAGGAGAATATGATGGCCCTAGTGGCTTCTTGGGGAGCACTATGCCTCCACACCGCTCCAACAGAGACGTACTTCCCCTCAAAAGGAAGGAACTTCGGTAACACATCCTCGTCTCCATCGGTTCCGCTTTTGGTTATCTCTCACCTTTACTTGTGCAGCTATATTGTGTTATATCCTTTGCTTGCTTGTGTGCTTATTGTTGTTGCATCATATAGGTTGCTCACCTAATTTCATATCTAGACAACCTACTTTGATGCAAAGTTTAATTTGGTAAAGAAAAGCTAAAAATTGTTAGTTGCCTATTCAAACCCCCCCTCTAGTCAACTATATCGATCCTTTCAATTGGTATCAGAGCCTCGTCTCTTTTTAAGGACTTTACCATCCAAAGAGTATGGTTGACACCATAGACAGTGAGGAGGAGCACCCCGGTGTGAATCCTTCTTCGTCTACGACCGATGGGGGATCCCCGGTCTCACATGAGGAATTCAATGTGGCTTTGGACACATTGAAAACCTCTATGACGACCGAGGTCAAAGGCATGTTCAAAGAATTTCTTGATGGCCTTAAATTATCCACCGCTCCTTTGGAACTGGCCGCTCCCACTAACAAGGTAGCGGATGCTAACTCCGATAAGGGGGAAGCTTCTTATGATAAAGTTCCTTTATCTAGTGGTATAAATGGTAGCGGCATCTTTACCCAAGTTGAACCTCCACTTACTTATGGAGGACCGGTTCCCTCCACTCATTTGAAAAATGTTGGTCCTCCTCCTAAGATTGTGAAAATGAGGATTTTGACTCTTGGGTCTATCACTTTAAACGTCATTTAAACCATGTTAATACTAACCTTTGGAGAATTATTGAGCAAGGTTTCTATCCGCATGATCCAAGCAACTTCACCCCGAGAGAAGCCGTAGACCATCAATTTAACGAGAATGCTCTCTTCGTCATCCAAGATGCAATTCCATCCGAAGATATTGCTCATCTCCGACCCTTCTCCGTGGCCAAGGAAGCATGGCACCATGTTGTTTCCATTTACATGGGAAGCGCAAGCATTCAACGCTCCAACTATGAAGTGGTGCAAGATGAAGCCGATGAGTTTGCAATGAATGAACATGAAGAACCTCATGAGCTTTACCAGAGATTAACCACTCTCGCGGTCTCTCTCCGAGATCATGGGAGCAAGGATACCGATGATAATTGGATCAAGCGCAAATTCCTAAAGGCCATGATGACTTACCACAAGCCATGTCCTCTGTCATCCGTCAAAGGCCGGACCTCCACACCTTGTCCTCAAGTTAAGTGTTGGATGAGTTTGTGGCAATGAGAATCTTGGACAGGACCACCGACAATGCGGTGTTGCGTTCTCAAAGAGCAAAGAAGCCCAACCTTGCCTTGAAGGACAAGGCTCGTGTGGAAGAAGAGGATGAAGAGGAAGATGAGGAGAGCAACCCTGAAGATACGAAATATGATTACCATGAGCACATGGCTCTTGTTTCAAGGAAATTTTCGAGCAAGAAGAACTCAAGGCCCAATTTCAACAAGAACAACTCAAGTGGCGTCAAGGGCAAGCAACGTGTGAGAACATGTTACAATTGTGGCAATGTGATTCATTTTGTTTCGGAGTGCCCTTACGAGAAGCGGGAAGACAATGGTGGCAAGCTCATCCGAAAAGACAAAGCCAAGTCCTTCCCTAACAAGAATAACTTCACCAAGAAGACTCCGACCAAAGGGTTGGTGGCACAAGAAGAATACAATGAGGATGATGATGATGATGAAGATGGTGAAGCCATGGCCACGGCCTCCGTTGCCATTGCCACAACTCCACTGGTGTCTCTCTTCGATTCTCCCAACGAGAACATCACCGCCAAGTGCCTCATGGCCAAAGCCACCAACAAGGTAACCCCCAACATCAAAACTACCATAATTACTAATCCTTCCTTGACGGATTGCATTGATGAAAGTGAGGGGTCTAATGAGGAAGTAAATGTATTTGAGTCTTTTACGAGTAAGCTAAAGGGCAAATCCAAGAAGCACTTAGTTGCTCTTTTGGAACAACTTGGTGAAGCCAATGACATGATCGAGGCTCATGAAGAAACCATCGCTAAGATGGAAGGTCATAGTCATGACTATGCCGATGAGATATCATATCTCTCTGATGCGCTTGAGGAAGGGCGTGTTCATCGTTTGGCTCTTGAGGAGTCACACAACCATGACCATGCTAAATTAAAGAAGGATCTTGATCATGCTCTTGTTGTATCTCATGTGCTCGATTCCAAGAAGGCTAAACTTGGGGTTGTGGATACTCTAAAATGCGCAAGATAAGTGTGAGTGCTATGGATGTCCTTCTCGTAGGGAGACGGGAGCGGGTCCATAGTGGTGTGTTGGTATGGTGAATATGTGGACTCGTGTGTGCCACCTCAAAGAAATTACTGGTAGTCGTAGTTTGGGATAGCCACTGAATCAAAGCTGGCTCGCTAAAGTTAAACTCCACCACCCCTTTGTTAATACTGATGCATTTGTAGCTAGTTTTGATGTAAATCTTGCTGAGTACATTTGTACTCATGTTTGCTTAATTTATGTTTTTGCAGAGAGACTTCATTCTCACTAGTAGTTTCACGTGGGCTCCGGCGTTTAGCTTGGGAATCCTAGAAAGAGGCCTGGTTCCTATGGAGGGTCTTGTAGATAGACATGCTTTCTAGCCTGCTCTCTTTCTAGCTATCTGTACTCAAACATGTTTATGCTTCCGCTTGGCTTGTATGATTTGTGTGAAGGGCCATGAGACCCGCTGCTTGTAATGAATGCTATGATGGCTCTTCTGGGCCTTTATCTATATGAGTTGTTGAGTTATTTTGTGATGCCATGTTGTACATCACATACTTACATGTTATGTGATACGTCTCCAACATATCTATAATTTTTGATTGCTCCATGCTACTTTATCTACTGTTTTAGGCAATATTGGGCTTTATTATCCACTTTTATATTATTTTTGGGACTAACCTATTAACCGGAGGCCCAACCCAGATTTGCTGTTTTATGCCTATTTAAGCGTTTCGAGGAAAAGGAATATCAGATGGAGTCAAAACGGAACGAAATCAACTGGAGAAGTTAATTTTGGAAGGAAACCAACCTGATGGGCTTGGAGTGCACGCCAGGGGAGTCCCGGGCTGCCCACGAGGGTGGGGGGGCGCGCCCCCCTGGGCGCGCCCCGTACCTCGTGAGCAACCCGGAGGTCCACCAATGTACCCCCTGCACCCATATATACCTATTTACCCTAAAACTTCCAGAACAGAAGATAGATCAGGAGTTCCGCCGCCGCAAGCCTCTGTAGCCACCAAAAACCAATCGGGACCCTGTTCCTGCACCCTGCCGGAGGGGGATCCCATCACCGGAGGCCATCTTCATCATCCTGACGCTATCCATGACGAGGAGGGAGTAGTTCACCCTCGGGGCTGAGGCTATGTACCAGTAGCTATGTGTTTGATCTCTCTCTCTCTCTCTCTCTCGTGTTCTCTCTCGTGTTCCTCTATGGCACGATCTTGATGTATCCCGAGCTTTGCTATTGTAGTTGGATCTTATGATGTTTCTCCCCCTATACTCTCTTGTGATGAATTGAGTTTCCCCTTTTGAAGTTATCTTATCGGATTGAGTCTTTATGAGAACACTTGATGTATGTCTTGCGTGGGATAACCGTGGTGAGAATGGGTTATTCTATTGATCCACTTGATGTATGTTTTGGTGATCAACTTGCGTGTTTCATGACACTTGGGAACCTATGCATAGGGGTTGGCACACGTTCTTGACTCTTCGGTAGTAGCTTCGGGGCACTCTTTGAAGTACTTTTATGTTGGTTGGATGAATCTGAGATTGTGTGATGCATATCATATAATGATGCCCACGGATACTTGAGGTGACAATGGAGTATCTAGGTGACATTAGGTTTTTGGTTGATTTGTATCTTAAGATGTTATTCTAGTACAAACTCTTTTATAGATCGATCCGAAAGAATAACTTTGTGGTGGTTTCATACCCGACCATAATCTCTACGTTTGTTCTCCACTATTAGTGGATTTGGAGTGACTCTTTGTTGCATGTTGAGGGCTTGTCATATGTTCTATCTATGTTATTATTGTTGAGAGAACTTGCACTAGTGAAAGTATGAACCCTAGGCCTTGTTTCCTACCATTGCAATACCGTTTATGCTCACTTTTATCGCTCGTTACCTTGCTGTTTTTATTATTTCAGATTACAAAAACCTATATCTACTATCCATTTTGCACTTGTATCACCATCTCTTCGCCGAACTAGTGCACCTATACAATTTACCATTGTATTGGGTGTGTTGGGGACACAAGAGACTTTTTGTTATTTGGTTGCAGGGTTGTTTGAGAGAGACCATCTTCATCCTACGCCTCCTATGGATTGATAAACCTTAGGTCATCCACTTGAGAGAAATTTGCTACTGCCCTACAAACCTGTGCACTTGCGGGCCCAACAACGTCTACAAGAAGAAGGTTGTGTAGTAGACATCAAGCTCTTTTCTGGCGCCATTGTCGGGGAGGCTAGGTAAGTGAAGGTATATATTTAGATCTTGCAATTGAATCTTTTTGTTTCTTGTTTTAGCACTAGTCTAGTTTATAAAATAAAACTACCAAAAAAATGGAGTTGAGTTTGTCTCATACGCTTCACCTTTTTAATATCTTTCGTGAGTATGATGGAAAGGAAAATTGTGCTCAAGTGCTAGAAGAAGAAATCTATAGAATGTTTGGTACTAAATCTTTGAATGATGAGCATGATTGCAATGTTGTTAGTATGAATTCCTTGAATATCCATGATGCTAATGATATGAAAAGCCACAAGCTTGGGGAAGCTATGTTTGATGAAGATGATATTTTTTGTCCCCCAATCTTTGATGAGAAAATTTACTATGATGAAAGCATGCCTCCTATCTATGATGATTATTGTGATGATACATATGCTATAAAGAAGAAGTTTGCTTATGTGGAGAGTAGTAAATTTTCTATGCTTGTAGATAATGAAAAGAATGCTTTAGGTGTTGGTTATATTGTTGAATTCATTCATGATGCTACTGAAAATTATTATGAGGGAGGAATATATGCTTGTAGGAATTGCAATAATATCAAGTTTCCTCTCTATGTGCTTAAAATCTTGAAGTTATGCTTGTTGTGCCATCCTATGCTAGTTGATTATTGTTCCCATAAGTTGTTTGCTCACAAAATCCCTATGCATAGGAAGTGGGTTAGGCTTAAATGTGCTAGTCATATGCTTCATGATGCTCCTGTTATGTTTCAATTCTTATCTTTTATGTGAGCATCATTGTCATCATCATGCCTAGCTAAAAAGGCATTAAAGAAAAGCGCTTGTTGGGAGACAACCCAATATTTATCCTTACTGTTTTTGTGTGTCCACATGATTATGATACTGTAGTAATCATGTTTTATAGCTTTTGTTTCAGTGAAGTGCCAAGTAGAACCTTTGGGAAGACTTGGGTGAAGTTTATGTGATCGTGCTGTGAAAAACAGAAACTTTAGCGCTCAGGAGATTAGCTGCCATTTTTTACTGGAGAGTGCTTTTAGGTTGATTCTTTTTGCAGATGATTAATAGACAAATTTCTCAGGTCCAGAAATTTATTGCATAATTTTTGGGGTTCTAGAAGTATACGTTTCATACAGATCACTGCAGACTGTTCTGTTTTTGACAGATTCTGTTTTCTATGTGTTGTTTGCTTATTTTGATGCATCTATGGCTAGTATTAAGTGGTATGAACCATAGAGAAGTTAGAATACAGTAGATATTACACCAATATGAATTTAGAATGAGTTCATTACAGTACCTAAGTGGTGGTTTTATTTTCTTATACTAATGGAGCTACGAGTTTTGTTTTGAGTTTTGTGTGGTTGAAGTTTTCAAGTTTTGGGTAAAGATTCGATGGACTATGGAATAAGGAGTGGAAAGAGCCTAAGCTTGGGGATTACCAAGGCACCCCAAGGTAATATTCAAGGACAACCAAGCAACTAAGCTTGGGGATGCCCCGGAAGGCATCCCCTCTTTCGTCTTCGTCCATCGGTAACTTTACTTGGAGCTATATTTTTATTCACCACATGATATGTGTTTTGCTTGGAGCGTCATTTTATTTTGTTAGTTTTTTCTTGCTGTTTGAATAAAGTACCAAGATCTGAAATTCTTTAATTAGAGAGAGCCTTACACAAATTGGAATTTGCAAGAATACTCTATGTGCTTCATTTATATCTTTTGAGCGTGATAATTTTTGCTCTAGTGCTTCACTTATATCTTTTAGAGCATGGTGGTGGATTTGTTTTAAAGAAACTATTTGATCTCTCATGCTTCACTTAGATTATTTTGAGAGTCGTTAATAGCATGGTAGTTTGCTTAATGTTAATATACTTGGTATTCAAGATATGTGAAACTTTCTTTTGAGTGAATTGAATACTAAGAAAAGTTTGATGCTTGATAATTGTTTTGAGATATGGAGGTGATAATATCAAAGTCATGCTAGTTGGGTGATTATGAATTTGAGAAATACTTGTGTTGAAGTTTGCAAATCCCGTAGCATGCACATATGGTTAAAGTTGTGTAACAAATTTGAAACATGAAGTGTACCTGGCTTGTGCATCCTTATGAGTGGCGGTCGGGGACGAGCGGTGGTCTTTTCCTACCAATCTATCCCCCTAGGAGCATGTGCGTAGTACTTGAATTTTTGATGACCTAAATTTTTGCAATAAGTATATGAGTTATTTTGACTAAGGTTGAGTCCATGGGTTATACACACTCTCACCTTTTCGCCATTGCTAACCTCTTCGGTACCGTGCATTGCCCTTTCTCACCTTGAGAGTTGGCGCAAACTTCGCCGTTGCATCCAAACCCCGTGATATGATACGCTCTATCACACATAAACCTCCTTATATCTTCCTCAAAACAGCCACCATACCTACCTATTATGGCATTTCCATAGCCATTCCGAGATATATTGCCATGCAACTTCCATCATCATATTCATGACATACATTACTTTTGTCATATTGCCATTGCATGATCATGTAGTTTACATCGTATTTGTGGCAAAGCCACCATGCATTATTTTTCATACATGTCACTCTTGATTCATTGCACCATCCCGGTACACCACCGGAGGCATTCATATAGAGTCATATCTTGTTCTAAGTTTCCAGATGTAATCCTTGTGTTGTAATCAATAGAAGTGTGATGATCATCATTATTAGAGCATTGCCCAAATAAAAAAAAGAGAAAGGCCAAAAAAAAGAAAGGCCAAAAAAAAAGAAAAAAAGAAAACAAAAAGGGCAATGCTACTATCTCTTTTTCCACACTTGTGCTTCAAAGTAGTGAAGGAAATATGCCCTAGAGGCAATAATAAAGTTATTATTTATTTCCTCATATCATGATAAATGTTTATTATTCATGCTAGAATTGTATTAACCGGAAACATAATACATGTGTGAATACATAGACAAACATATAGTCACTAGTATGCCTCTACTTGACTAGCTCATTAATCAAAGATGGTTATGTTTCCTAACCATAGACATGTGTTGTCATTTGATTAATGAGATCACATCATTAGAAGAATAATGTGATTGACATGACCCATCCCGTTAGCTTAGCACTTGATCGTTTAGTATTCTGCTATTGCTTTCTTCATGACTTATACATGTTCCTGTAACTATGAGAAATATGCAACTCCCGTTTACCGGAGGAACACTTTGGGTACTACCAAACGTCACAACGTAACTGGGTGATTATAAAGGAGTACTACAGGTGTCTCCGAAGGTACGTGTTGAGTTGGCGTATTTCGAGATTAGGTTTTGTCACTCCGATTGTCGGAGAGGTATCTCTGGGCCCTCTCGGTAATACTCATCACTTAAGCCTTGCAAGCATTATAACTAATAAGTTAGTTATGAGATGACATATTACAGAACGAGTAAAGAGACTTGCCGGTAACGAGATTGAACTAGGTATTGGATACCGACGATCAAATCTCGGGCAAGTAACATACCAATGACAAAGGGAACAACGTATGTTGTTATGCAGTTTGACCGATAAAGATCTTCGTAGAATATGTAGGAACCAACATGGGCATCTAGGTCCCGCTATTGGTTATTGACCGAGAATAGTTTTAGGTCATGTCTACATAGTTCTCAAACCCGTAGGGTCCGCACGCTTAATGTTTCGATGACAGTTTTATTATGAGTTCATAAGTTTTGATGTACCGAAGTTTGTTTGGAGTCCCGGATGTGATCACGGACATGACGAGGAGTCTCGGAATGGTCGAGACATAAAGATTGATATATTGGAAGCCTATGTTTGGACATCGGAATGGTTCCGGGTAAAATCAGCATTTTACCGGAGTACCGGGAGGTTACCGGAACCCCCCGGTGACCTAATGGGCCTTAGTGGGCCTAGTGGAGGAAGAGGAGAAGGGGCCAAGGGGCAGCCGCGCGCCCCTCCCCCCCCAAGTCCGAATAGGACAAGGAGGGGGGGGGCGCCCCCCTTTCCTTTCCCCCCTCTCCTCCTTCCCCCACAAGTCCTAGTCCAACTAGGGAAGGGGGGAGTCCTACTCCCGGTGGGAGTAGGACTCCTCCGGCGCGCCTCCTCCTAGGGACGGCCGCACCCCCCCTTGCTCCTTTATATACGGGGGCAGGGGGGCACCCTAGAACACACAAGTTGATCTACGGATCGTTCCTTAGCCGTGTGCGGTGCCCCCCTCCACCATATTCCACCTCGGTCATATCGTCGCAAAGCTTAGGCGAAGCCCTGCGCCGGTAGATCATCATCATCGTCACCATGCCGTCGTGCTGACGGAACTCATCCCCGAAGCTTTGCTGGATCGGAGCCCGGGGATCGTCATCGAGCTGAACGTGTGCTGAACTCGGAGGTGCCGTACGTTCGGTGCTTGGATCGGTCGGATCATGAAACGTACGACTACATCAACCGTGTTGTTATAACGCTTCTGCTTACGGTCTACGAGGGTACGTGGACGAACACTCTCCCCTCTCGTTGCTATGCCATCACCATGATCTTGCGTGTACGTAGGAATTTTTTTGAAATTACTACGTTTCCCAACAGTGGTATCAGAGCCTAGGTTTTATGTGTTGATGTTATATGCACGAGTAGAACACAAGTGAGTTGTGGGCGATATAAGTCATACTGCTTACCAGCATGTCATACTTTGGTTCAGCGGCATTGTGAGATGAAGCGCCCGGACCGACATTACGCGTATGCTTACGCGAGACTGGTTTCACCGCTGCGAGCACTCGTTGCTTAAAGGTGACCGGCGGGTGTCTGTCTCTCTCACTTTAGTTGAACCGAGTGTGGCTACGCCCGGTCCTTGCGAAGGTTAAAACAGCACCAACTTGACAAACTATCGTTGTGGTTTTGATGCGTAGGTAAGAACGGTTCTTGCTAAGCCCGTAGCAGCCACATAAAATTTGCAACAACAAAGTAGAGGATGTCTAACTTGTTTTTGCAGGGCATGTTGTGATGTGATATGGTCAAGACGTGATGCTATATTTTATTGTATGAGATGATCATGTTTTGTAACCGAAGTTATCGGCAACTGGCAGGAGCCATATGGTTGTCGCTTTATTGTATGAAATGCAAACGCCCTGTAATTGCTTTACTTTATCACTAAGCGGTAGCGATAGTCGTAGAAGCAATAGATGGCGTAATGACAACGATGCTATGATGGAGATCAAGGTGTCGCGCTGGTGACAATGGTGATCATGACGGTGCTTCGAAGATGGAGATCACAAGCACAAGATGATGATGGCCATATCATATCACTTATATTGATTGCATGTGATGTTTATCCTTTATGTATCTTACCTTGCTTTGATTGACGGTAGCATTTTAAGATGATCTCTCACTTAATAATCAAGTAGTGTTCTCCCTGAGTATGCACCGTTGTGAAAGTTCTTCGTGCTGAGACACCACGTGATGATCGGGTGTGATAGGCTCTACGTTCAAATACAACGGGTGCAAAACAGTTGCACATGTGGAATACTCAGGTCATACTTGACGAGCCTAGCATATACAGATATGGCCTCGGAACACGGAGACCGAAAGGTCGAACGTGAAGTATATAGTAGATATGATCAACATAGTGATGTTCACCATTGAAACTACTCCATCTCACGTGATGATCGGACATGGTTTAGTTGATTTGGATCACGTGATCACTTAGATGACTATAGAGATGTCTGTCTAAGTGGGAGTTCTTAAGTAATATGATTAATTGAACTTAAATTTATCATGAACTTAGTACCTGATAGTATTTTGCTTGTCTATGTTTGTTTGTAGATAGATGGCTCGTGTTGTTGTTCCGTTAAATTTTAATGCGTTCCTTGAGAAAGCAAAGTTGAAAGATGATGGTAGCAATTACACGGACTGGGTCCGTAACCTGAGGATTATCCTCATTGCTGCACAGAAAAGTTACGTCCTGGAAGCACCGCTGGGTGCCAGGCCTGCTGCTGATGCAGATGACGACGTTAAGAACGTCTGGCAGAGCAAAGCTCATGACTACTCTATAGTTCAGTGTGCCATGCTTTACGGCTTAGAACCGGGTCTTCAACGACGTTTTGAATGTCATGGAGCATATGAGATGTTCCAGGAGTTGAAGTTAATATTTCAAGCAAATGCCCGGATTGAGAGATATGAAGTCTCCAATAAGTTCTACAGCTGCAAGATGGAGGAGAATAGTTCTGTCAGTGAACACATACTCAAAATGTCTGGGTATAATAATCACTTGATTCAACTGGGAGTTAATCTTCCTGATGATAGTGTCATTGACAGAATTCTCCAATCACTGCCACCAAGCTACAAGAGCTTCGTGATGAACTATAATATGCAAGGGATGAACAAAACTATTCCCGAGCTCTTCGCAATGCTAAAAGCTGCGGAGGTAGAAATCAAGAAAGAGCATCAAGTGTTGATGGTTAACAAGACCACAAGTTTCAAGGAAAAGGGCAAAGGGAAGAAGAAAGGGAACTTCAAAAGGAACGGCAAGCAAGTTGCTGCTCAAGAGAAGAAACCCAACTCTGGACCTAAGCCTGAAACTGAGTGCTTCTACTGCAATCAGACTGGACACTGGAAGCGGAACTGCCCCAAGTATTTGGCGGATAAGAAGGATGGCAAAGTAAACAAAGGTATATGTGATATACATGTTATTGATGTGTACCTTACTAATGCTCGCAGTAGCACCTGGGTATTTGATACTGGTTCTGTTGCTAATATTTGCAACTCGAAACAGGGACTACGGATTAAGCGAAGATTAGCTAAGGATGAGGTGACGATGCGCGTGGGAAATGGTTCCAAAGTCGATGTGATCGCGGTCGGCACGCTACCTCTACATCTACCATCGGGATTAGTATTAGACCTAAATAATTGTTATTTGGTGCCAGCGTTGAGCATGAACATTATATCTGGATCTTGTTTGATGCGAGACGGTTATTCATTTAAATCAGAGAATAATGGTTGTTCTATTTATATGAGTAATATCTTTTATGGTCATGCACCCTTGAAGAGTGGTCTATTTTTATTAAATCTCGATAGTAGTGATACACATATTCATAGTGTTGAAACCAAAAGATGCAGAGTTGATAACGATGGTGCAATTTATTTGTGGCACTGCCGTTTAGGTCATATCGGTGTAAAGCGCATGAAGAAACTCCATACTGATGGGCTTTTGGAATCACTTGATTATGAATCATTTGGTACTTGCGAACCGTGCCTCATGGGCAAGATGACTAAAACACCATTCTCCGGAACTATGGAGCGAGCAACTGATTTGTTGGAGATCATACATACTGATGTTTGTGGTCCAATGAATGTTGAGGCTCGCGGCGGGTATCGTTATTTTCTCACCTTCGCAGATGATTTGAGAAGATATGGGTATATCTACTTAATGAAACACAAGTCTGAAACATTTGAAAAGTTCAAAGAATTTCAGAGTGAAGTGGAAAATCATCATAACAAGAAAATAAAGTTTCTACGATCTGATCGTGGAGGAGAATATTTGAGTTACGAGTTTGGTCTACACTTGAAACAATGCGGAATAGTTTCGCAACTCATGCCACCCGGAACACCACAACGAAATGGTGTGTCCGAACGTCGTAATCGCACTTTACTAGATATGGTGCGATCTATGATGTCTCTTACTGATTTACCGCTATCGTTTTGGGGTTATGCTTTAGAGACGGCCGCATTCACATTAAATAGGGAACCATCGAAATCCGTTGAGACGACACCTTATGAACTATGGTTTGGCAAGAAACCAAAGTTGTCGTTTCTTAAAGTTTGGGGCTGCGATGCTTATGTGAAGAAACTTCAACCAGATAAGCTCGAACCCAAATCGGAGAAATGTGTCTTCATAGGATACCCAAAGGAGACTATTGGGTACACCTTCTATCACAGATCTGAGGGCAAGATTTTCGTTGCTAAATTCGGATCCTTTCTAGAGAAGGAGTTTCTCTCGAAAGAAGTGAGTGGGAGGAAAGTAGAACTTGACGAGATAACTGTGTCTACTCCCTTATTGGAAAGTAGTTCATCACAAGAACCGGTTCCTGTGACAACTACACCAATCAGTGAAGAAGCTAGTGATATTAATCATGAAACTTCAGATCAAGTTTCTACAGAACCTCGTAGGTCTACTAGAGTAAGATCCGCACCAGAGTGGTACGGTAATCCTATTCTGGAAGTCATGTTACTTGACCATGATGAACCTACAAACTATGAGGAAGCGATGATGAGCCCAGATTCCGCAAAATGGCTAGAGGCCATGAAATCTGAGATGGGATCCATGTATGAAAACAAAGTATGGACTTTGGTTGAATTGCCCGATGATCGGCAAGCTATTGAGAATAAATGGATTTTTAAGAAGAAGACTGACGCTGATGGTAATGTAACTGTCTATAAAGCTCGACTTGTTGCGAACGGTTTTCAACAAGTTCAAGGGGTTGACTACGATGAGACTTTCTCACCCGTAGCGATGCTTAAGTCTGTCCGAATCATGTTAGCTATTGCTGCATTTCATGATTATGAAATTTGGCAAATGGATGTCAAGACTGCATTCTTGAATGGATTTCCAGAAGAAGAGTTGTATATGATGCAGCCAGAAGGTTTTGTTGATCCAAAAGGTGCTAACAAAGTGTGCAAACTCCAGCGATCTATTTATGGGCTGGTGCAGGCATCTCGGAGTTGGAATAAACGTTTTGATAGTGTAATCAAAGCATATGGTTTTATACAGACTTTTGGAGAAGCCTGTATTTACAAGAAAGTGAGTGGGAGCTCTGTAGCATTTCTGATTTTATATGTAGATGACATATTATTAATTGGAAATGATATAGAATTTCTGGATAGCATAAAGGGGTACTTGAATAAAAGTTTTTCAATGGAAGACCTCGGTGAAGCTGCTTACATATTGGGCATCAAGATCTATAGAGATAGATCAAGACGCTTAATAGGACTTTCACAAAGCACATACCTTGACAAAATTTTGAAAAAGTTCAAAATGGATCAGGCAAAGAAAGGTTTTTTGCCTGTGCTACAAGGTGTGAAGTTGAGTCAAACTCAATGCCCGACCACAACAGAAGATAGAGAGAAAATGAAAGATGTTCCCTATGCTTCAGCCATAGGCTCTATCATGTATGCAATGCTGTGTACTAGACCTGACGTATGCTTAGCAATAAGCTTGACAGGAAGGTACCAAAGTAATCTAGGAGTGGATCACTAGACAGCGGTCAAGAACATCCTAAAATACCTGAAAAGGACTAAGGATATGTTTCTCGTATATGGAGGTGACAAAGAGCTAATCGTAAATGGTTACGTTGAGGCAAGCTTTGACACTGATCCGGACGATTCTAAATCGCAAACCGGATACGTGTTTTTATTAAACGGTGGAGCTGTAAGTTGGTGCAGTTCTAAACAAAGCGTCGTGGCGGGATCTACATGTGAAGCGGAGTACATAGCTGCTTCTGAAGCAACAAATGAAGGAGTCTGGATGAAGGAGTTCATTACCGATATAGGTGTCATACCTAGTGCATCGGGACCAATGAAGATCTTCTGTGACAATACTGGTGCAATTGCTTTGGCAAAGGAATCCAGATTTCACAAGAGGACCAAGCACATCAAGAGACGCTTCAATTCCGTTCGGGACCAAGTCCAAGTGGGAGACATAGAGATTTGCAAAATACATACGGATCTGAATGTTGCAGACCCATTGACTAAGCCTCTCTCACGAGCAAAACATGATCAACACCAAGACTCCATGGGTGTTAGAATCATTACTATGTAATCTAGATTATTGACTCTAGTGCAAGTGGGAGACTGAAGGAAATATGCCCTAGAGGCAATAATAAAGTTATTATTTATTTCCTCAAATCATGATAAATGTTTATTATTCATGCTAGAATTGTATTAACCGGAAACATAATACATGTGTGAATACATAGACAAACATATAGTCACTAGTATGCCTCTACTTGACTAGCTCATTAATCAAAGATGGTTATGTTTCCTAACCATAGACATGTGTTGTCATTTGATTAATGAGATCACATCATTAGAAGAATAATGTGATTGACATGACCCATCCCGTTAGCTTAGCACTTGATCGTTTAGTATTCTGCTATTGCTTTCTTCATGACTTATACATGTTCCTGTAACTATGAGAAATATGCAACTCCCGTTTACCGGAGGAACACTTTGGGTACTACCAAACGTCACAACGTAACTGGGTGATTATAAAGGAGTACTACAGGTGTCTCCGAAGGTACATGTTGAGTTGGCGTATTTCGAGATTAGGTTTTGTCACTCCGATTGTCGGAGAGGTATCTCTGGGCCCTCTCGGTAATACTTATCACTTAAGACTTGCAGGCCTTATAACTAATAAGTTAGTTATGAGATGACATATTATAGAACGAGTAAAGAGACTTGCCGGTAACGAGATTGAACTAGGTATTGGATACCGACGATCAAATCTGGGGCAAGTAACATACCGATGACAAAGGGAACAACGTATGTTGTTATGCGGTTTGACCGATAAAGATCTTCGTAGAATATGTAGGAACCAATATGGGCCCGCTATTGGTTATTGACCGAGAATAGTTTTAGGTCATGTCTACATAGTTCTCGAACCCGTAGGGTCCGCACGCTTAACGTTTCGATGACAGTTTTATTATGAGTTCATAAGTTTTGATGTACCGAAGTTTGTTCGGAGTCCCGGATGTGATCACGGACATGAAGAGGAGTCTCGGAATGGTCGAGACATAAAGATTGATATATTGGAAGCCTATGTTTGGACATCAGAATGGTTCCGGGTAAAATCGGCATTTTAGTGGGCCTAGTGGAGGAAGAGGAGAAGGGGCCAAGGGGCAGCCGCGCGCCCCTCCCCCCCAAGTCCGAATAGGACAAGGAGGGGGGGGGGGGGCGGCGCCCCCCTTTCCTTTCCCCCCTCTCCTCCTTCCCCCACAAGTCCTAGTCCAACTAGGGAAGGGGGGAGTCCTACTCCCGGTGGGAGTAGGACTCCTCTGGCGCGCCTCCTCCTAGGGCCGGCCGCACCCCCCCTTGCTCCTTTATATACGAGGGTAGGGGGGCACCCTAGAACACACAAGTTGATCTACGGATCGTTCCTTAGCCGTGTGCGGTGCCCCCCTCCACCATATTCCACCTCGGTCATATCGTTGCAAAGCTTAGGCGAAGCCCTGCGCCAGTAGAGCATCATCATCGTCACCACGCCGTCGTGCTGACGGAACTCATCCCCGAAGCTTTGCTGGATCGGAGCCCGGGGATCGTCATCGAGCTGAACGTGTGCTGAACTCGGAGGTGCCGTACGTTCGGTGCTTGGATCGGTCGGATCGTGAAGACGTACGACTACATCAACCGCGTTGTTATAACGCTTCCGCTTACGGTGTACGAGGGTACGTGGACGAAGACTCTCCCCTCTCGTTGCTATGCCATCACCATGATCTTGCGTGTACGTAGGATTTTTTGAAATTACTACATTTCCCAACAAGTAGCACCTTGTTCTTCATGTAGTCTCATATATTGTGCTTCAAAGTAGCACCTTGTTCTTCATGTAGTGAGTCTCATATATTGTGCTTCAAAGTAGCACCATGCTTTTCATGTAGAGAGTCTCATGTGTTATCACTTTCATATACTAGTGGGAATTTTTCATTATAGAACTTGGCTTGTATATTCCTACGATGGGCTTCCTCAAATGCCCTAGGTCTTCATGAGCAAGCAAGTTGGATGCACACCCACTAGTTTTCTTTTGTTGAGCATTCATAGCTCTAGTGCATCTGTTGCATGGCAATCCCTACTCCTCATGTTGACATCAATTGATGGGCATCTCCATAGCCCATTGATTAGCCTCGTCAACGTGAGACTTTCTCCTTTTTTGTCTTCTCCACACAATCCCCATCATCACATTCTATTCCACCCGTAGTGCTATATCCATGGCTCTCGCTCATGTATTGCGTGAAGGTTGAAAAAGTTTGAGATTATTTAAGTATGAAACAATTGCTTGGCTTGTCATCGGGGGTATAGAAGTTGGGAACATCTTTGTGTGACGAAAATGAAGCATAACCTAACTATATGATTTTGTAGGGATGAACTTTCTTTTGCCATGTTATTTTGAGAAGACATGATTGCTTTGATTAGTATGCTTGAAGTATTATTACTTTTGTGTCAATATGAACTTTTGTCTTGAATCTTTCGGATCTGAATATTCATATCACAATTGAGAAGATTTACATTGAAATTATGCCAAAGTATCACTCCACATCAAAAATTCTTTTTTATCATTTACCTACTCGAGGACGAGCAGGAATTAAGCTTGGGGATGCTTGATACATCTCCAACGTATCTATAATTTTTGATTGCTCCATGCTACTTTATCTACTGTTTTAGGCAATATTGGGCTTTATTATCCACTTTTATATTATTTTTGGGACTAACCTATTAACCGGAGGCCCAGCCCAGATTTGCTGTTTTATGCCTATTTAAGTGTTTCGAGGAAAAGGAATATCAGACGGAGTCAAAACGGAACGAAATCAACTGGAGAAGTTAATTTTGGAAGGAAACCAACCTGATGGGCTTGGAGTGCATGCCAGGGGAGTCCCGGGCTGCCCACGAGGGTGGGGGGCGCGCCCCCCTACCTCGTGAGCAACCCGGAGGTCCACCGATGTACCCCCTGCACCCATATATACCTACGTACCCTAAAACTTCCAGAACAGAAGATAGATCGGGAGTTCCGCCGCCGCAAGCCTCTGTAGCCACCAAAACCCAATCGGGACCCTCTTCCGGCACCCTGCCAGAGGGGGATCCCATCACCGGAGGCCATCTTCATCATCCCGGCGCTATCCATGATGAGGAGGGAGTAGTTCACGCTCGGGGCTGAGGGTATGTACCAGTAGCTATGTGTTTGATCTCTCTCTCTCGTGTTCTCTCTCGTGTTCCTCTATGGCACGATCTTGATGTATCCCGAGCTTTGCTATTGTAGTTGGATCTTATGATGTTTCTCCCCCTCTACTCTCTTGTGATGAATTGAGTTTCCCCTTTTGAAGTTATCTTATCGGATTGAGTCTTTATGAGAACACTTGATGTATGTCTTGCGTGGGATAACCGCGGTGACGATGGGTTATTCTATTGATCCACTTGATGTATGTTTTGGTGATCAACTTGCGGGTTTCGTGACACTTGGGAACCTATGCATAGGGGTTGGCACACGTTCTTGACTCTCCGGTAGTAGCTTTGGGGCACTCTTTGAAGTACTTTTATGTTGGTTGGATGAATCTGAGATTGTGTGATGCATATCGTATAATCATGCCCACGGATACTTGAGGTGACAATGGAGTATCTAGGTGACATCAGGGTTTTGGTTGATTTGTATCTTAAGGTGTTATTCTAGTACGAACTCTTTTATAGATCGATCCGAAAGAATAACTTTGTGGTGGTTTCGTACCCGACCATAATCTCTATGTTTGTTCTCCGCTATTAGTGGCTTTGGAGTGACTCTTTGTTGCATGTTGAGGGCTTGTCATATGTTCTATCTATGTTATTATTGTTGAGAGAACTTGCACTAGTGAAAGTATGAACCCTAGGCCTTGTTTCCTACCATTGCAATACCGTTTACGCTCACTTTTATCGCTCGTTACCTTGCTGTTTTTATTATTTCAGATTACAAAAACCTATATCTACTATCCATTTTGCACTTGTATCACCATCTCTTCGCCGAACTAGTGCACCTATACAATTTACCATTGTATTGGGTGTGTTGGGGACACAAGAGACTTTTTGTTATTTGGTTGCAGGGTTGTTTGAGAGAGACCATCTTCATCCTACGCCTCCTACGGATTGATAAACCTTAGGTCATCCATTTGAGGGAAATTTGCTACTGTCCTACAAACCTGTGCACTTGCAGGCCAAACAATGTCTACAAGAAGAAGGTTGTGTAGTAGACATTATTATGCATACGTGTAACGTGTATTGTTATGTGTGGGTGCCGACACCTAGTTGTTTATTCTTGGTAGCCTCTCTTATGGGGAAATGCCTCCTAGTGCTTCCATTGAGCCATGGTAGCTTGCTACTACCCCGAACACATGGATTGAACAACAGGTGTCCTTCCTTGCTCCTGTGTTTGTCCCTTTGTGGAAATGTCACACAATGTTTTACTGGAGTCCTTGTAGCTTGCTACGACTGAGTTACACTCGATGTTGACTGACACGTGCATTGATGGGTCATGTATGCCTATCCCTATAAGTTTGTGCCACCTTGGGTTTACAACTAGTTATGTCGGCCTGGGTTCTCTGTCATATGGATGCTAGCGACACAATCGTATACGTGAGCCAAAAGGCGCAAACGGTCCCGACCAAGGCTGCAGCCATGGGAATGTCGTGCATGAGGCCGCAAAGCGATATGATGTGTTACATTCTAGATCGGTGTGACTTAGGATCGGGGTCCTGACACTACCACTTAATCCTATGGTGTTTGGTGAACCCATAGTAGTGGGGCGGTAGCACGAGCTGTAGTACAGCACGAGCGGTACTACCGCTCGCTACTACCATGCAACTTCGACTCAGTTACAAAACACAAAGCACAAGCGGCAGTGCTCGAAACAACTAGAGGGCGACAGTACCGCTGGAGCGGCACTACCGCTCCCCAGCATGGTACTCCCACTTATGTGCTTCTGGAAAGCCCAAGTAGAAGACAGAAGAGCTCCAAATTGTCAGGAAGGAAGGAGGGTGCAAATGTGAATGTGTGCATGTGGATTCCACCCTAACCTTTCTAAATGTGGACCCCTCTTAATAATACAGATTTCCTTTGACTCAAATCCACCAAAAAGAAATCGTCAGAAAATAACCGTCTTCGCTCTTAATCACCGAGGGGAAAAAACCGTCTTGTGCCATCTAGTAATCTCTGAAAAGTCAATGTACACGGTTAGTACGCAAAATGCATTGTCATCAATCACTAAAACCACTAAGGGACAAATATGCCATAACACCAGAAGACATGGATCTCTGTGTTGGAACTCGAGGGCCTCGGGTTTGCTAAATCGGGGTGTCATAGTGAAGGCACTAACCATTTAACAAGACAACTTGGATCATGACACTCAAAATGGAATGGCCCCAAACTTTTGATGGAGCATTAAATCCAAGAGGCTGAGGATGCAACGAGCCCGAGACTCAAAGCGTCAAAAATATTTGTTGCTTCCAAAGCTAAGAAGGGTGGTGCCAATGATAACAAGTGAGAATCTTCCATCAAAGGATTGTACTCAGTGATCTCAAAGAAGAATCCAAGAACCCTGAGGCCGAGAATATGAATTTAAGGTAGCATTTGGGTGTTCTAACATTGAGAAACTTAAACCTACAATTCTAGAAGACAACTCCCGATTTCATATTTTGGGCAACTAAGGAACAAGATTTCAAAGAAACCTCATTGAAACATTTTTCTAGTTTAGTTAGAGACAACAAATCTAATGCAAGTGCCAATTATTTCCATTATTTCCTTAATTAGTATGTTTACATATGAAAACATGAGCATTATGACAAGAAATAAGCATTGTACACTGACGCATACAGATACACGATAATAATGGAACTTAACTAAGCATGACATCATTGCCCTACTATTGTTTACTGGCGCCTGGCATGCTGCATGTTGGCGAGCATAGTTTTCAAGTTGAGGAGGGTGGGTTGCTTGCAAATGATGCACATAGGTAAGTCCTCCCTACGCACGAAAACATGCATATAGCATCGTGGGCACCCCCATGCATCATCTTGACGGGGCTGATATCGGATGATACACATGAACTAGGAGATGACGAGCCGGTGCTTTCATCCTGAATGTTTTCCATCTCAAACCTATCACCCTCAGCTACTGCTACTGGCAAGTGGTCCAACCTACAAATTAGTAGGAAGAAAAATATCAATGCTTACATAGATCACTTTTCATAATGCAAGATGAAGAACACATAGAATTAAGGAATGTTTACCTGAATGTTGAGTCGATAGAGGAGGATAGGAGTGTGCGCTTTGGTTGTATCGCCTCCAAGGGGTTATTTATATAGAGATGTAGATGGGGAGAACTAAATGCCATTTATTTCGTTCATAATCAAACAAGATAAGGACCTCTTCATTACACAATGCTCCATTTCGTTGGTCAAACCTATTTATTTGCTCTGTAAATGTTGTTCATTTATTTCTTCGTCAATGCCCGTTTGTTTTGCTTTGAATTTACATAGAGAAATCTTTCTCCCATTCTCTTAATTCAGGAATAGTGAATTGTGATTCAAATGAAGATGTGAATGTATGGTGGTTCTCATTAGTAGATTTGCACAAGGGAAAAATTCACTCTTGAAAAGAGGGACACTTTTAAATAGGTAAAGCCCAGATGACACAGTTCTTGAGTTTAGAGGTGCTTGGCTGGAAGATAATCAATGAATTATGTAGGAACTATTTTCAGATGTTCTAGGGTCATATAGTAGTTAGCATGATTATACATTAGTGAATAATCTACAATTATAATCAGCTTGTAGAGGTTTTTTCACATCGATTACATCAATTAACAATAACAATTAGAAGTGTGGTGGATATTTTGTTAGTAGGTATCTTTATTTTATTTGTGACAATGTGATTCATATATTTGTAATAAGGTGTACGTTTTAGAGCATAATTCTATGGGATTTGCAAGCACATAGTTTTGAATTCAAGAAATTTGCAAATATTTCATAGTCTTTAGTTTTATTACAATCATTCTCCTAAGGCATGTATTTGTGAATCAAAGGTTATCTTTATTTACCATATTTATTTGCTACTTTATTTTTCTTACCTTGGATCTTACCGTATGGAGTCTCCTCTTCAACTTTATCTTTGTCTATTTCAGCATGTTGTTATTTTTTTTGTGGGGTTAAAGAGAGTTTTATTCTTTAATCACTGGGTTACAGTCGCAAGGCACTAAATCCTCCATACATGGGGGTTGGGTATGTGGCCATGATTTCTACTACACAACTTACTCTTGTCGACTCGTGTTGGCCTCCAAACGCAGAGTTTTGTAGGACAGTAGCAATTTTCCCTCAAGTGGATGACCTAAGGTTTATCAATCTGTGGGAGGCTTAGGATGAAGATGGTCTCTCTCAAACAACCATGCATCCAAATACAGAAATTCTTGTGTCCCCAACACACCCAATACAATGGCAAATTGTATAGGTGCACTAGTTCGGCAAAGAGATGATGATAGAAGTGTACTATGGATAGTAGATATAGGTTTTGTAATATGAAAATATAAAAAAACAAGGTAGAAAGTGATAAAATGGAGTATTAATGGTATTCAATGCTTAGAAACAAGGCATAGGGTTCACACTTTCGCTAGTGCAATCTCTCAACAATGCTAACATAATTGAATCATATAACAATCCCTCAACACGACAAAGAATCACTCCAAAGTTCTTCTCTAGTGAGAACATAAGATGAAATTATTGTAGGGTAGGAAACCACCTCAAAGTTATCCTTTCTGATCAATCTATTGAGCTATTCCTATAAGTGTCACAAACAACCCTAGAGTTCGTACTAAAATAACACCATATGATACGCATCAACAAACTCTAATGTCACCTAGATACTCCAATATCACCACAAGTATCCGTGAGTTTATTATTTGATATGCATCAAACAACCTCAGATTCATAATATTCAAACCAACACAAAGAACTTCAAAGAGTGCCCCAAGATTTCTACCGAAGAAAGTAGAACAAAAATGTGCATCAACCCCTATCACTACAAAAAATACACTTCCGTGATGATACATGTTTGTCATAGTAGGTCACGTTTTCTGTCATGCATGTACATCCATGACGATTTTATGACAGAATCAAGATAGTCATACCTGTGTTGTCATAGAAGTGTTCCATGACATTACAAAAATTATCACCACGGAAGTGTCCACTTCCATGATGATAAATCACGCGTCATAGAAGTGCTTTCGTCAAGGGTGACCGACATGTGGCATCCATCGTAACGGCTCGCCGTTAAGCTATCAGGTACGGTTTTGGATCCGATAACCCGTTAAAGCCCAGACCAATGAGGATTTTCCATGTGTAAAATTCTCATTGGATGGAGGAAACACGCGTTGGCTCACCGTTGGGACAGATGTCATCCACTCATTGGACAGGAGGCGCCTATGATATGTCGACATGTGGCACGGCCCAACAGAAGCCCATTCCGGTGAAAAGGCCGGCCCGTTTGACTTGTTCAAAAGGTAACGGGCTGGCCCACGGAAAGCCTGTTAATGGCCTATTCGTATATCGCGCATTTACGGCCCGTTATGGCCCATCGGAATAAAGCCGAGTAGCTTCATATGGGTCGTCCAATATGATTGCAGCCCGTTGTAACTTCCGGCCCATGTATGGCCCATGATGTCTTTCGGACCATATGAGGCCCTTCGTAACTCTGGTCCCATTAAATGCCCGAGATGAAACTGGCCTATAATGAACAGTGTATCGCTTTATACCCATTAACGACCCATTATTCCGTCCGCCGTTTCCAGCCCGTGTTAACTTTCGGACTTCTAAGGGCCCATTTATTCTTGGGCTAATTTCTAGAATTCGGTTAGTTACGGTCCGTTACTGGCCTGTTCCGTTTGTGGGCCAAATTCAGCCCGTGGTTACATTTGGCTTGTTTGTGGCCCGTTAACCCGTTGGGCTGTTTTCATGTCAAAAAAAACCATTGGGCTATTTTCATAGAGTTATCAAATACGGCCTATTAACGACCCATTATGGTCCATGAATAGTACGACCCATGATTGGCGAAATGATTATACGCCCCGTAGAAGGCCCTTGGATCCTACAGCCCGTAGAAGATCAATGGATCCTACAGCCCGTAGAAGGCCCATGGATCATATAGCCCGTAGAAAGTCCATGGATCCTACGTCCCGTAGAAGGCCCATGGATCCTATGGCCCGTAGAAGGCCCATGGATCCTATGGCCCGTAGAAGGCCCATGGATCATATGGCCTGCAGGAGGCCCATGGATACAACAGTCCGTGTGTTGCCATGATTATTGTGGCCTAGTTACCAAAAATAGGTTATTGTGGCCACTAGAAAAATGCGGAAAAAGAACTGCAGTGACTACAAGTAAACAACTAAACAAGACAATAAGGAAATAAATAAGCAAGCAACTAATGCTAGCCTATTACCGCTATTACACATATTACATCCACTGGGCATCAAAGTTCGCCACCAGTGCAAATATAGGGAACAAAGCAGCATATTACATACACTGGCTATAAAAATTGGCCACCAGTGCAAATAAATGCGACAGCAAAACAAGAGCATAACTGAAACAACTTCAGAAGAGTTCAAGAAACATTATCTTGGGTATCCATCATGCTGGCAATAAGCTTAGCAAGTTTATTAGCTTTGCCCTGTTTGGCGCTAAAATCCTCCAACGCTTGCTGTTGCACCAGAAAGTATGCATCTGAATGCTCCAGGGACTTCCGCAGTCCTTCCGCTTCATGTCGCAGCACAGCTGATCGATGTCTTTCAGCTTGTAGTTGAGACTCAAGAAACCGAACTGATTCAGACAGTGAGTTTGAATAGCTTGTGCAAGCAGTAGTGGCCAGTAACTCGAACACTAAACCAAGACAGGACTTTGGGGTTGTCTCACTGTCTTCAAGATAATCTTTCTTAGCTGTTTTATCAGCTTTTTTGGAGACCAACAAGGATGTCTCACTATCCTGAACCTTATCTGCATTACTTCCTCTACCATTACTTAATAAGGCACTCTTCCCCAATATTCTGTCAACATTCTAAAAGAAGAAACAAGCAGACACATAATAGGTTTATCATGTACTAGTATATGAAACTCATTTTGGTGCACCAGTTCATTAGTAAGGTGGACAGGATTAAACTACCAAGTCTTCTATTACCAAGTACTAGTACATAATAAAAGCATCAAACAAACATATATCTATGTCCTATGGTCACTGCATTGTCTTGCCAAATGAAAATAGAGACACGGTTCAAATCATATCAGTTCAAGACAAAGCAATAGTGAAAGAATACAAAGTG
Source organism: Triticum aestivum (assembly GCF_018294505.1). Lineage (NCBI taxonomy): Eukaryota > Viridiplantae > Streptophyta > Magnoliopsida > Poales > Poaceae > Triticum > Triticum aestivum. The sequence continues at coordinate 649,124,503 of NC_057807.1, read as the reverse complement.
TGGGAAACTACATGGCACAACAAGATTTGAGTTGGGTAACACGGGTCTACATGTACAACAACACTATCTGCTCTGTTGTGATGCTAGTAATGTGCATGATATGAGAAGTCAACTATATACTCAATTGAAATTCAAAATCAACAAAGCTATTGATAAGAGCAAACCTGATAAACAAACATGCATGAACATACCTGCTATGCCATTGGAGTTTCGATTGGATCCTTCAATTTAAATATAAGTTTGTATGAGTAAATACAGTGATACAAGAGCAAAGAAGTATGCACGATAGCAATGGAATCTTAAATTAGAACAGTTGTTCTTCAGGTTTAAGCACTTGTTCTACATGAACAGAGTACAACAAGATGCAAGAATATATTACTTAAAAATAGAAAATGAGCGCATAGACCAGACCACATTCTTGGTTCGGGACCAGTACAAAACAAGGCGTTCTCAGTCGTCGTCCAGTAAATGTGTCTCAGGAGAACGTATGGGAATTTGATGAGTTTCTTTGCCGGTGAAGTACGTTTTCTTCAGGTAATTCTGATACTGCCACCAAGCATTCTTGAAGATAGCAAAGCTATTAGCACAGGTCACCTCATCCTGAGTTTCCAAATCGGTCCTTCTCTATAGAGAAAAATGGGAAAATTTGTTGTATTATAACCATCATGGAGGTAGTATGGGACAAAGCAAAGTAATTGCCATGAATAACATTACTTACATATAACTCCTGGACAAACACCTGCAACTGGCATTTTCCTTCATCTTCAGTATAATATTTCCAAGATGGGAAGATACGCACATAGGATTTAACAACATCAAATGCGATAGATGCTAAACTATGACTGGCTGGTTGTGCTTCCTCCACAGGAATAGGCATACTAACTGGTGGAGTTGGGGTTTGCCATGGTAGTACTGGCCCTTTCGGCACTGGAGCTGCCTTACTAACTGCTCTTGTTTGGGAGCTCTATGGTGGAGATGGTGTTGTGTCAACAGGAACTGGGTTACTATCTGCTGGGGTTGGGGTTAGATTGGGTGAAGCTGGTTCTCTGTCCATCGCAGTAGGGGTACAATCTGCGAGAGTCTGGGTTATGTGTGGTAGGGTTGGTTCTCGTGCATGTACAACCGGGGTGCTATCTCCACCAAGAGCTAGCACAGTTTGATTTGAAGACCATGTTATAACTCCGCTAGATACTGGCATCACCCGCTCCAATTCAAATGGCTGATAAATAGGAAACATAGTTGAATGTACAGACATTGTATGAGAGAGAGATGCAATAGATAGTGTGGAAAAAAGAGGGCATGAAATAGTTGACATGTATATTGTTTAACTAAAACGGATAGCATGACATAATTTCACATATATGATGTCTATCTAAACTGGATAGCATAGCATAACATAATTCAAAGATATGATGAATAACTAAACAAGGTCGCATGACATAATTCACATACATGTTATCTAAGTAATCAGGATCACATGATTTAATTCACATATGTGATTTATATGCTAAACAGAGGGCATTAGATATGATGTCTGAACTAAGAACATGGTGTTGAATATTGTGTATATGATGTCTAATCTATGCAATGCAGGACACCATATGCATGATATGAGCAGTATAACCGTGTCAAGTTAGAGCATACACCTCGGTGGGGGAATAGGACTGGTCATCTGTCTTTGAATCCATCTCTGAGGATCTATTGGGACTCAACAAGAGATCTGCTTCGACAGGTAGTACTGTCTGCTCTGAAGGCCTCGTTTTCACTCCAGATTTTTCCATCTCCCACCCAAATGCCGATTCACAGAAAGAGTAGTTTAATGTACAAACATTATTGACAAATGGAAATTTAATGAAGAGAATGATGGGCAAGACATCATTCAAATATATGATGCCTAGTTAAATAGGATGGCATTGCACATTTCACATATATTATGGCTGGCTAAAAGACATGAGACAACATAATTCCCATATATGATACAGAAACTAAATAGATGGCATTACAGAACATGTCTAAACTAAGCAGATGACATATATGATGTCAAAAGTAGGCACTGCAAGGCAACATATGCATGATATGACTAACATCATCATGCCAAGGTAGAGAAAACACCTTGGGGGGTAAATAGGAGTGGTCGGCTGCGTCTGATTCCACCTCAGAACAGATATCTTCCTCTAGATTACAATCTGGAGAGGGGGGAGGGTTTGCCATTGAACCCACCATGGAGCGATGTCTGCATGACATTGTATTGCCGCGCAAAACTCTTCTCTTTTTCTCTACATGTTTAGCATGACTGTGTACAATATCTGACATGCATACGAAAAAAATATGGTGAGATTATGTAAGGAGAGCATGCAGAAATTTAGAGTGATGGTAACAACTACTGGATGGATTCAAAAATAATGATAGCAGGCTGATGATTGCTTTAATTTAATAAAAAGACAGATGATGATTTCTTTACTATTTGTTTCCCACCCAAGATGAACAACATAGGCATACCCTAGGTGAACGAGATATTAGACAGAGATACTATTCATTGTTGCCTCAATATGTGCCCCACAACTAATTTAGAACTCAAGTTTGAACATTAATTTGGACCTGACTTGGAGTCTAAGAGGTGAACAGGATGATAAAGTAGCCGGTAATTTTAAGCAATGCATAACATAGGCAGAAACAAAAGAGTGCGACCTCTCTTGTGGACCCGTGTACTCCTCAGGTTCATATGCTGAGTTGATGATGGTGATTCTGTTACGGTGGGTGCCGGCGGCAGGGAAGGAGATCTGAGGCGGCGAAAGATGGTCAGGAGTCGTGATGTATGGTTTGGTGGATGCTTCTGTCAATGGAGCAGCTCAGGTGAGGTGGACGACATCACGGCAGGAGCAGCACAAACCACACAAAGTTCCCTTCGACACCTACCTTTAACTGAAGTAATTCGGTAAGGGCTCATTTGGCTTGCATGATTGTAAAAACGCAGGGATAGGGAAAACACCAGAATAGGATAGGAATGCACATGGTAAATAGAGCATTTGTAAACACACGATTTCTGTCAACTTGGGTGTTTGGTTCACAGAAACTGGAAGAGCAGAGGAATGCAAAGAAACATGGCCAAAATAAAGTGAAACCATATGAAAGCGTGTACAGTTAGAATGTTATTCTGCCACTAATGCACTTGGTCTTGTTTTCATGCATAGGATTTTGAAAACTAGGTCCAAGTGGATGTTTTGCTCCATTCCTTTCAACAAAATGCATGAATAATTGAATAGTAGATTGCTATAGGAAAATTTCCTATTGCTATCTTTTTCCATTGAACCAAAATAGCCCTAATGGATCGACATGAATGTAGAGTAATAAGTGATGCAACAAGTGTACAACCCCTTTGCCGTAGCCGTGTCGACCTCAGCATCATTGGTTTGGTCGCTGAAGAAGTTGAGGGAGAGGTGGCCGTTGGAGGTGTGGAGGAAGATCTGAGGAATATGTAGACGGCGTCCAGGGCACTGCTCTGTTGTGATGGATCGTTCTGTCGTTGGAGCAGCTCCGGTGAGCCGTAAGACGTCAAGGCTGAAGCAACACAAGACAGACATTGTTAATCTCAAGTGGGATTCTAATAGCATCTCCAATAGATGATGTAAAATAGATGTGAAATTTACATCACCAAAAACCACCTGACCACAACAAATGAGGTAAAAACTGTTGACTCTGAACTTAACTGTCGAAACTGAAATTTACTGTGGAATCTGAATGTTACTGTCGAAACTGAATGCAATGGTAGCAGAGAGGCACTTGACATGTAGTTTAGGGAGGGCCTATAGTTCATCTTCAACCCACATCACCCTGACCCGCCGGCCACCACCGGCCGAACCGCCGGCCCCTGCGCCGCCTCGCCGCCTCGAAACAACTACCGACCGCTGGTCCGCCGCCGCCTCGCAGCCCCGGCCAGCCCTCTAGCCCCCCCTCCCCCCCTCCCCGCGCCGAGCTTTTTCTCTAGCGATCCCCACGCCACCGCCACACCACTGCCCCCACCGTCGGCGACCACTGCCCCCACCCTGAACCCTAAGATAGATAGTGGGGTACCTCTCTGGCGAGCCTACCTCCCCGCTATGGGTGGTTCTTCCTTAACTCCGGCGAGCCCCCCTCCCCACCCCCTGAAAATTGACTCGCCCAAAAGTTGATTCAGTCGACTGAAGTGTAGCTAAATCGAAGCAGAGCAGCAGCACGAGCAAGGGGGAGAGCAGCAGGAGCATCGCGAGCGAGCGAGCGAGAGCCGGAGTAGCAGAACAGCAGCAGCAGCATGAGCGAGCAAGCAAGATCCGAAGCAGCAGCAGCAGCGCGAGCGAGCGAGCGAGAGCCAGAGCAGTAGCAACAGATCCGGCTGGTGTGGATGCCGCCGCCAAAGGGACCTCGCACTGGGGGAGAGCTGCCGTGGAGATGTCGCCCGTGGTGCCAGCTTCGAGGTAGCTGCTCCATGGGGCTGCGGGATGGAGCACCGTCAGGAGATAAGTTTAAGTGCTATGGATGGCCTTCTCGTAGGGAGACGGGAGTGGTTCCATAGTGGTGTATTGGTATGGTGAATATGTGGGTGAAGGAAATATGCCCTAGAGGCAATAATAAAGTTATTATTTATTTCCTCATATCATGAGAAATGTTTATTATTCATGCTAGAATTGTATTAACCGGAAATATAATGCATGTGTGAATACATAGACAAACCTAGTGTCACTAGTATGCCTCTACTTGACTAGCTTGTTAATCAAAGATGGTTAAGTTTCCTAACCATAGACATGAGTTGTCATTTGATTAACGAGATCACATCATTAGGAGAATGATGTGATTGACTTGACCCATTCTGTTAGCTTAGCACTTGATCGTTTAGTATGTTGCTATTGCTTTCTTCATGACTTATACATGTTCCTATGACTATGAGAATATGCAACCCCCGTGTACCGGAGGAACACTTTGTGTGCTACCAAACGTCACAACGTAACTGGGTGATTATAAAGGTGCTCTACAGGTGTCTCCGAAGGTACTTGTTGAGTTGGCGTATTTCGAGATTAGGATTTGTCACTCCGATTGTCGGAGAGGTATCTCTGGGCCCTCTCGGTAATGCACATCACTATAAGCCTTGCAAGCAATGTGACTAATGAGTTAGTCGCGGGATGATGCATTACATAACGAGTAAAGAGACTTGCCGATAACGAGATTGAACTAGGTATTGAGATACCGACGATCGAATCTCGGGCAAGTAACATACTGATGACAAAGGGAACAACGTATGTTGTTATGCGGTTTGACCGATAAAGATATTCGTAGAATATGTGGGAACCAATATGAGCATCCAGGTTCCGCTATTGGTTATTGATCGGAGATGTGTCTCGGTCATGTCTACATAGTTCTCGAACCCGTAGGGTCCGCACACTTAAAGTTTGGTGACGATCAGTATTATGAGTTTTTTGTGTTTTGATGTACCGAAGGTACTTCGGAGTCCCGAATATGATCACGGACATGACGAGGAGTCTCGAAATGGTCAAGACATAAAGATCGATATATTGGATGACTATGTTCGGACACCGGAAGTGTTTCGGGAGATTTTAGACATTTACTGGACTACCGGGGGGTTACCAGAACCCCCGGGGAGTATATTGGGCCTAATGGGCCTTAGTGGGAGAAGAGGAGGGGCGGCCAGGGCATCCGCGCATGCCCTCCCCCTCTAGTCTGAATTGGACAAGGAGGGGGGAGGTGGCGCCCCCCTTTTTCCTTCTCCTCCTCTCTCCCTTCCTTCCCTTCTCCTACTCCAACAAGGAAATGAGGAGTCCTGCTCCCGGTGGGAGGAGGACTCCCCCTTGGCGCGCCCTCCTTGGCCGGCCACCTCTCCCCCCTTGCTCCTTTATATACGGGGGCAGGGGGGCACCTCTAGACACACAAGTTGATCTGTTGATCTCTCCCAACCGTGTGTGGTGCCCCCCTCCACCATATTTCACCTCGGTAATATCGTAGTGGTGCTTAGGCGAAGCCCTGTGTCGGTAGCAACATCATCACCGTTATCATGCTGTCGTGCTGACGAAACTCTCCCATGAAGCTCTGCTGGATCGGACTTCGCAGGACGTCATCGAGGTGAACGTGTGCTGAACTTGGAGGTGCCGTATGTTTGGTACTTGGATCGGTCGGATCGTGAAGATGTATGACTACATCAACCGCGTTGTGCTAACGCTTCCGCTTTTGGTCTATGAGGGTACGTGGACAACACTCTCCCCTCTTGTTGCTATGCATCACCATGATCTTGCATGTGAGTAGGAAATTCTTTGAAATTACTACGTTCCCCAACAGTGGCATCCGAGCCAGGTTTATGCGTAGATGTTATATGCACGAGTAGAACACAAGTGAGTTGTGGGTGATACAAGTCATACTGCTTACCAGCATGTCATACTTTGGTTCGGCGGTATTGTTGGATGAAGCGGCCCGGACCGACATTACGTGTACGCTTACGCGAGACTAGTTCTACCGACATGCTTTGCACATAGGTGGCCGGCGGGTGTTAGTTTCTCCAACTTTAGTTGAACCGAGTGTGGCTACGCCCGGTCCTTGAGAAGGTTAAAACAGCACTAACTTGACGAAATATCATTGTGGTTTTGATGCGTAGGTAAGAACGGTTCTTGCTCAGCCTATAGCAGCCATGTAAAACTTGCAACAACAAACTAGAGGACATCTAACTTGTTTTTGCAGGGCATGTTGTGATGTGATATGGTCAAGACATGATGCTAAATTTTATTGTATGAGATGATCATGTTTTGTAACAGAGTTATCGACAACTGGTAGGAGCCATATGGTTGTCGTGTTATTGTATGCAATGCAATCGCCCTGTAATTGCTTTACTTTATCACTAAGTGGTAGCGATAGTCGTAGGAGCAATAGTTGGTGAGACGAAAATGATGCTACGATGGAGGTCAAGGTGTCGCGCCGCTACAATGGTGATCATGACGGTGCTTCGGAGATGGAGATCACAAGCACAAGATGATGATGGCCATATCATATCACTTATATTGATTGCATGTGATGTTTATCCTTTATGCATCTTATTTTGCTCTGATTAACGGTAGCATTATAAGATGATCTCTCACTAAATTTCAAGATAAAAGTGTTCTCCCTGAGTATGCACCGTTGCCAAAGTTCGTCGTGCCGAGACACCACGTGATGATCGGGTGTGATAAGCTCTACATTCATCTACAATGGGTGCAAGCCAGTTTTGCACACGCAGAATACTCGGGTTAAACTTGACGAGCCTAGCATATGCAGATATGGCCTCGGAACACTGAGACCTAAAGGTCGAGCGTGAATCATATAGTAGACATGATCAACATAGTTATGGTCACCATTGAAAACTACTCCATTTCACGTGATGATCGGTTATGGTTTAGTTAATTTGGATCACGTTATCACTTAGATGATTAGAAAGATGTCTATCTAAGTGGGAGTTCTTAAGTAATATGATTAATTGAACTTAAATTTATCATGAACTTAGTACCTGATAGTATTTTGCTTGTCTATGTTGTTGTAGATAGATGGCCCGTGTTGTTGTTCCGTTGAATTTTAATGTGTTCCTTGAGAAAGCAAAGTTTAAAGATGATGGTAGAAATTACACAGACTGGGTCCGTAACTTGAGGATTATCCTCATTGCTGCACAGAAGAATTACGTCCTGGAAGCACCGCTGGGTGCTAGGCCTACTGCAGATGCAACTGCAAACGTTGTGAATGTTTGGCAGAGCAAAGCTGATGACTACTCGATAGTTTAGTGTGCCATGCTTTACGGCTTAGAACCGGGACTTCAGCGACGTTTTGAACGTCATGGAGCATATGAGATGTTCCAGGAATTGAAGTTAATATTTCAAGCAAATGCCCGGATTGAGAGATATGAAGTCTCCAATAAGTTCTATAGCTGTAAGATGGAGAAGAATAGTTCTGTCAGTGAACATATACTCAAAATGTCTGGGTATAACAATCACTTGATTCAACTGGGAGGTAATCTTCCGGATGATAGTGTCATTGACAAAATTCTTCAATCACTACCACCAAGCTACAAGAGCTTCGTGATGAACTATAATATGCAAGGGATGAATAAGACAATTCCCGAGCTCTTCGCAATGCTAAAAGCTGCGGAGGTAGAAATCAAGAAGGAGCATCAAGTGTTGATGGTCAACAAGACCACCAGTTTCAAGAAAAAGGGTAAAGGGAAGAAGAAGGGGAGCTTCAAGAAGAACGACAAACAAGTTGTTGCTCAAGAGAAGAAACCCAAGTCTGGAGCTAAGCCTGAGACTGAGTGCTTCTGCTGCAAGTAGACTGGTCAATGGAAGCGGAACTGCCCCAAGTATTTGGCGGATAAGAAGGATGGCAAGGTGAACAAAGGTATATGTGATATACATGTTATTAATGTGTACCTTACCAGAGCTCGCAGTAGCACTTGGTTTGATATTGGTTCTGTTGCTAATATTTGTAACTCGAAACAGGGACTACGAATTAAGCGAAGACTGGCTAAGGACGAGGTGACAATGCGCGTGGCAAATGGTTCCAAAGTCGATGTGATCGCTGTCGCACGCTACCTCTACATCTACCTTCGGGATTAGTTTTAGACCTAAGTAATTGTTATTTGGTGCCAGCGTTGAGCATGAACATTATATCTGGATCTTGTTTGATGCGAGACGGTTATTCATTTAAATCTGAGAATAATGGTTGTTCTATTTATATGAGTAATATCTTTTATGGTCATCCACCCTTGAAGAGTGGTCTATTTTTGTTGAATCTCGATAGTAGTGATACACATAATCATAATGTTGAAGCCAAAGGATGCAGAGTTGATAATGATAGTGCAACTTATTTGTGGCACTGTTGTTTGGGTCATATTGGTGTAAAGCGCATGAAGAAACTCCATACTTATGGACTTTTGGAATCACTTGATTATGAATCACTTGGTACTTGCGACCCATGCCTTATGGGCAAGATGACTAAAACGCCGTTCTCCAGAACAATGGAGTGAGCAACAAATTTATTGGAAATCATACATACTGATGTGTGTGGTCCTATGAATATTGAGGCTCGCGGCGGTTATCATTATTTTCTCACATTCACAGATGATTTGAGCAGATATGGGGATATCTACTTAATGAAACATAAGTCTAAAACATTTGAAAAGTTCAAAGAATTTCAGAGTGAAGTGGAAAATCACCGTAAGAAGAAAATAAAGTTTCTACGTTCTAATCGTGGAGGAGAATATTTGAGTTATGAGTTTGGTCTACATTTGAAACAATGCGGAATAGTTTCACAACTCACGCCACCCCGAACACCACAACGTAATGGTGTGTCCGAATGTCGTAATCATACTTTACTAGATATGGTGCGATCTATGATGTCTCTTAATGATTTACCGCTATCATTTTAGGGTTATGCTTTAGAGACGGCTCCACCATCAAAATCCGTTGAGACGACACCTTATGAACTGTGGTTTGACAAGAAACCAAAGTTGTCATTTCTTAAAGTTTAGGGCTGCGATGCTCATGTGAAAAAGCTTCAACCTGATAAGCTCGATCCCAAATCGGAGAAATGTGTCTTCATAGGATACCCAAAGGAAACTGTTGGGTACACCTTCTATCACAGATCCAAAGGCAAGACATTCGTTGCTAAGAATGGATCCTTTCTAGAGTAGGAGTTTCTCTCGAAAGAAGTGAGTGGGAGGAAAGTAGAACTTGATGAGGTAACTCTACCTGCTCCCTTATTGGAAAGTAGTTCATCACATAAACCAGTTCCTGTGACACCTACACCAATTAGTGAGGAAGCTAATGATATTGATGATGAAACTTCAGATCAAGTTACTACCAAACCTCGTAGGTCAACCAGAGTAAGATCCACACCAGAGTGGTACAGTAATCCTATTCTGGAGGTCATGTTACTTTACCATGGTGAACCTACGAACTATGAGGAAGCGATGATGAGCCCACATTCCACAAAATGGCTTGAGGCCATGAAATCTGAGATGGGATCCATGTATGAGAACAAAGTGTGGACTTTGGTTAACTTGCCCGATGATAGGCAAGCCATCGAGAATAAATGGATGTTCAAGAAGAAGACTGACGCTGATGGTAATGTTACTATCTACAAAGCTTGACTTGTTGCGAAAGATTTTCGACAAGTTCAAGGGGTTGACTACGATGAGACTTTCTCACCCGTAGTGATGCTTAAGTCTGTCCGAATCATGTCAGCAATTGCCGCATTTTATGATTATGAAATTTGGCAAATGGATGTCAAAACTGCATTCCTGAATGGATTTCTGGAAGAAGAGTTGTATATGATGCAACCAGAAGGTTTTTTCGATCCGAAAGGTGCTAACAAAGTGTGCAAGCTCCAGCGATCCATTTATGGACTGGTGCAAGCCTCTCGGAGTTGGAATAAATGCTTTGATAGTGTGATCAAAGCATATGGTTTTATACAGACTTTTAGAGAAGCCTGTATTTACAAGAAAGTGAGTGGGAGCTCTGTAGAATTTCTAATATTATATGTGGACGACATATTGTTGATTGGAAATGATATAGAATTTCTGGATAGCATAAAAGGATACATGAATAAAAGTTTTTCAATGAAAGACCTCGGTGAAGCTCCTTATATATTGGGCATCAAGATCTATATAGATAGATCAAGACGCTTAATTGGACTTTCACAAAGCACATACCTTGATAAAGTTTTGAAGAAGTTCAAAATGGATCAAGCAAAGAAAGGGTTCTTGCCTATATTACAAGGTGTGAAGTTGAGTTAGACTCAATGCCCGACCACTGCAGAAGATAGAGAGAAAATGAAAGATGTTCCCTATGCTTCAGCCATAGGCTCTATCATGTATGCAATGTTGTGTACCAGACCTGATGTGTGCCTTGCTATTAGTTTAGCTGGGAGGTACCAAAGTAATCCAAGAGTGGATCACTAGACAGCGGTCAAGAACATCCTGAAATACCTGAAAAGGACTAAGGATATGTTTCTCGTTTATGGAGGTGACAAAGAGCTAGTCGTAAATGGTTACGTCGATGCTAGCTTTGACACTGATCCAGACGATTCTAAATCGCAAACCGGATACATGTTTATATTGAACGGTAGAGCTGTCAGTTTGTACATGTCAGTGTACTAGAATAGGGGTACCCTAGTACCCCGAACTTGTGCACGGGCAGTTGCAGCGCCCCGCGGCAAGGCTTGCCGGGCGACCGCCAAGGTCCTCCGTGGTTCCCTGGGAGCCATTCAAGAACAAAGTATTTAAGCTCAGGAGACAAGGCCCCGGCAAGAGGAGTTTGCCGGGAAGGCCAACCAAGGCATTCCAAGGAACTTGCCGCGACGCGCCACGCGCTCCGGCAAGGCAACAAGGCCCCGGCAAGAGGATCTTGCCGGGAAGACTAACCAAGGCATCTCGAGGCCCGGTGGGCGACAAGCTTCCGGGCCCGGCAAGACAATGGCCGCGGCAAGGCGCTTGCTGCGGCAGGCGGCCACTCTGTACCCACGCTCCAGCGCATCCACCAACGTGTCGCTCTGGGGGCCTTCCCAGGCACGCGTGGCGGATGGCTGTGCAGCCAGCGGTGCGCAGTGGCATGCGAAGCTGACAAGATCGCCATCGTGGCGAACGGTGGCGCCCCTGACGGTCCTTTTCTACACTGTTTGGGCGACTCAGATGGGCATTTAATGCCTTTGTCCCCTGCCATTAGGGTTAGGTAGAAAATACTGTACAAGTAACTATACCAACTACCTCGCCTTTTACATTTGTACCCTTCTCTGCGTTGCCACCTGTCAGTGACCCCTTTAGCATATAAAAGGAGGCCCATGCGCAACGTAGAGGGGGTTCGGACCCAGAAAAACACTTAGCTCTCTCGAGCAAGAACATAATACAATAGACAAGCAACAGTAGGAGTGTTATCTCTCCGGAGAGCTCCGACGCTGGGTAAACTGCTCGTGTGCTTCGCCTCGATCTGCTCTTCGTGCGACCTCCGCCCCCCCCTGCCGAACTGAAAGGGGCTCGGTCCCCATAGGTGTCTGTGGGTCAATTTCCCCGACATCTTTGGCGCGCCAGGTAGGGGGGCGTCGAGATTGCGTGAACCTGATCCAGCGTTCACACGAGCTAGATCTTCATCTCCTTCATCAACATGCCACCGAAGAAGAAGACTTCGGTGGCAGCCGCTCCGTCCACGTCACTTCCGCCACCGTTGGAGCAAACGGGTGGTGGAATGGACGCCGGCGGAAGAATGGACGTCGACGAGGAAGCTTATGATGCTTCCAGGTCCAAGGACAAGGCTGCACAAACCTCGGCGACCGTACATGTTCCGCGTCCATCTCAGGAGGCGCAGGACCAACAGCGTCATGGCACACGCAGTGCCATACGCATGATAGACCAAGACCAAGCTGGTGGATCTCGGGGCGCTCAAGACCAGCATGCGCGCCAACGTGCTGGCGCGAGCGAGGCACGGTCGCCTGGACGGGATGCTGCTCCTTCTAACATAGTTAAGAGTCCGAGCACATCCCGCTCCTCGCGCCGTCCGCCACTACCACCCACCACTCCAGCAGAAGCTTTGGCGTGAGATCAACTGCTCCTGGATTACCGTCCAACGTCGGACAAGATCGATGAATGGAGGGCCACCATTCAGAGTCTCATCGGCTACGCCAACGGCGACACTCCACGACAGCCGAGCGCGTCGCTGCTGCGGCAGGGTGGCCAGGCACGAGCCGGTGGCGACGAAACTGGTGGAGGTGCAACCACCATGCAATCACCGCCCCGAAGGCCAAGATCGCCGACTCGCCGGATCCACCTCGACAGCGACTCCACCGCATCATCGGATCCACAGGCTCGTCGCGATCAGCGCCAAGTTCTACACGATCGACAACAAGAAGACACTCGTACTCGCATCGAGCGCCGAAGAGAAGCGCGACGTCAATCAGACAAGCACGCTGGGCCCTTTGTTGACATGCACGCGCCAGGGGAACCAGGCGATCTACCGTACGCGGTAGGTTGCCCTGCGTTCACTCGTGAGCTGCGGCAAGTCCAGTGGCCCAGCACGAAGAACTTCAAGCCAGATGTATCGGAGAAGTACAACGGCAAAACGCATCCGTCGGAGTTCCTCATCATCTACACCATTGCGGTGCAGGCTGCCGGGGGACGAGACGACAAGATCCTTGCCAACTATTTCCCACTGGTACTCAAGCCCAACGTCAGATCCTGGCTCATGCACTTGCCGGACGACTCCATCTCCTCTTGGGCTGATCTATGCCATCAGTTTGTCGGCGCCTTCACAGGCGGCCACAAGCCTCATGGCCAAGAGAGTGACCTTCACCTGCTCGCCCAGAAGGAAGGAGAACCCCTGCACAAGTACATTCAGAGATTCAGCAGTGTGCAGCACAATATCCCAGACGTCCACCCAGCCGCGGTGATCAGCGCGTTCCATCAGAACATGCGAAACCGCAGGATGCGGGAAGAAATGGCGATGTGCAAGATCAGAGATGTCAGTGAGCTGTATGCCCTGGGCGACAAGTGTGCACGTGCTGAGGAAGGGAGGAGACTCCCCGGAGAGAACATAGGAGCAGGAGGATCTGACAGTGAGGACGCTGCCCCGGCAAGGAAAAACCGGCGGCGGAAAAATAGGAAGAAGAAAGGCAAAGAGGTGCTGGTTGTTGAGCAGTCCGGCAACGGAGGTGGCGCCAAGAAAGCCAAAGCTGGTGACTCCGGCAAGGAGGTTGCCGCGGAGGTGGCGGTCGCCGACAAGCAGGACGGCACCAACAAGCAGTATTGCAAGATCCACCGCACCATGGGCCATGATCTCCAGAGCTGCAAGAAGGTTGAGCAGCTTGTTGAGCAACAGAAAGCTGAATACGAGCGGCGCGATAAGGAGAAGGCCCAGGAAGGTGCTGGAGGATCCGGCAAGAAACGTCCCGGCCGAGGAGGACGCCGCGGCAAGGCCAAGCAGTGGCAAGGAGACAGACCTCCTCGCGGCCGCGACAAGGATGAAGATGACGATGATGATGAAGACCTGGATGATGAGGAGACTGATGAGCAGGAGTTTCAGAAAGCCACAGAGGTCCTGTGCGTTGACGGTGGTGCTTCTCTGCATACTTCGCACCGCCAGCTCAAGCAGTGGGTGCGGGAAGTTAATCCAGCAGAACCACCTGTCGAGTCACGCAGGCCTCTGAAATGGTCCAGCACGCCTATCATCTTTGATATTGAGGACCACCCTGATCGCATAACTGCGGTCAGGTGCTTGCCAATGTTGGTTTCACCAACTATCCGCAACCTCAAGGTCACCAAGATGCTAGTTGACGGCGGGGCCGGCTTGAACCTGATCTCCTCCGCGGTGCTCCAGAAACTCCAGATCCCTGACAGCGAGCTCAAAGAAACCGACACGTTTCAAGGAATCAACCCGAGAAGGAGCAAGCCGAAGGGAAAGATCACGCTGCCGGTAACATTTGGCAGCGAGCTGAACTTCAGGACTGAGAGGGTCACATTTGATGTTGCTGATTTTCCATTGCCTTACAATGGAATCCTTGGCCGTCCAGCACTTGCCAAGTTCATGGCAGCCTCTCACTATGCATACAACATACTGAAGATGCCAGGCCCGATAAGTGTCATCTCTGTCCCTGGCGACAAGAAGGATGCTCTTATCTGTGCTGACAAGATCTACCGAGAAGCAACAGCCGCAACAGATCGCAAGTCACTTGCCGCTGAAGCTCCCGGGGGGAAGAAGAAGACCAAGTCCGGCAAGAGCTCTGATGCCCACTCCGGCAAGCGCACCTCTTCGGAGTGCTGCGCTACCGTCGAGGATGCACCATCGAGCTCCACCGGCAAGTGTAAGAAGGCGATGGCAGCTCCACCTGAGACCAAGAAGGTGTCCACCAAGGAGGACGGCACTGGTGGTACCTTCACCATCAGTGCCACTCTCGACCCCAAATAGGAAAGCGCGCTCGTTGCTTTCCTGCGGGCGAATGTCGACGTGTTTGCGTGGCAACCGTCTGATATCCCCGGTGTTCCTAGGAAAGTAATTGAGCACCACCTTGCCGTTTGTCCTCATGCGCGGCCCGTCAAGCAGAAAGTCAGGAAACAGGCAGTGGAGCGCCAAGAATTCATTGCAGAAGAAATCAAGAAGTTGGAAGCAGCAGGCCTTGTCAGAGGAGTGCTCCATCCCACGTGGCTGGCCAATCCTGTTGTCGTGCGTAAGGCTAACGGGAAATTGAGACTTTGTATCGACTTCACCGATGTTAATAAAGCTTGTCCCAAAGACCCATTTCCCTTGCCGCACATTGACCAGATTGTTGATTCCACGGCCGGATGTGATTTGCTTTCATTTCTTGATGCATACTCAGGATACCATCAGATCTTCATGGCAGAAGAGGATGAGGAGAAGACCGCATTCATCACCTCGTGTGGCACGTACTGTTTCGTACGGATGCCTTTCGGTTTGAAGAATGCTGGTTCAACATTTGTGAGGGTAATCCACCATGCTTTTGAGCCGCAGATGCACAGAAATGTGGAAGCCTACATGGATGACATAGTGGTCAAGAGCAAGGACAGGGCGACCCTGATTCAAGATTTAGACAAGACATTTGCAAATCTGCGCAAGATCAACCTCAAGCTTAACCCCGAGAAGTGCGTATTTGGAGTCCCTTCCGGCAAGCTTCTCGGGTTCTTTGTGTCTCAGCGGGGAATTGAAGCCAATCCCGACAAGATCAAGGCCATTGAGCAGATCGAAGCACCAAAGCGCGTCAAGGATGTATGAAGACTTGCCGGTTGCGTGGCTGCTCTCAGCAGGTTTATCTCTAGATCTGCTGAGCGCGCCCTGCCATTTTTCAAAATATTGAAAAAGGTAGGTCCAATGAAATGGACTCCGGAGGCGGAGGCTGCACTGCAGGAC
Source organism: Triticum aestivum (assembly GCF_018294505.1). Taxonomy (NCBI): domain Eukaryota; kingdom Viridiplantae; phylum Streptophyta; class Magnoliopsida; order Poales; family Poaceae; genus Triticum; species Triticum aestivum. The sequence goes on along the minus strand of NC_057807.1, from coordinate 649,108,598 downwards.
TTGAAGAGATACCTGTCCTCCACTCCAACACTTGTCGCACCTAAACCACGAGAGAAGTTGCTGCTGTACATAGCGGCAACTAATCAAGTGGTTAGTGCTGCGTTAGTGGCGGAGAGGGAGGCAGATGATGAGCCAGCAACCACAGCAGATGCATCCAGCGACAAGCAGGGGGCTTCGCCGACAAGCTCTGGTCCCGACAAGGATGGATCTGCGCAGGAGCATGACAAGATGCAGAAGAGAATGGTGCAGCGCCCAGTTTACTTTGTCAGTTCCCTTCTGCAGGGGGCTAGGTCAAGGTACTCCGCTGTGCAGAAACTACTTTTTGGCCTTCTCATGGCCTCGAGAAAGCTGCGCCATTACTTCCAAGCACATGAGATCACAGTTGTCACTCGCTTTCCGCTGAAGAGGATACTGCAAAATCCAGAAGCGACAGGCAGGATTGTCGAGTGGGCGCTGGAACTGTCAAGCTTTGGCCTCAAGTTTGAGAGCACTTCAACTATCCAAAGCAGAGCATTGGCAGAATTCATAGTAGAGTGGACGCCAATGTCAGATGAAGAAATTCCAGAGACGAGCATCCCCGTCAAGGAGGCAAGCAAAGAGTGGCTGATGTACTTTGATGGTGCCTTCTCACTGCAAGGTGCCGGTGCGGGTGTGCTGCTTGTCGCGCCCACCGGAGAGCACCTCAAGTATGTAGTCCAGATGCACTTTCCCAAGGAGCAAGCAACCAACAATGCTGCAGAGTATGAAGGATTGCTTGCCGGTCTCAGAATCGCAGCAGACCTTGGGATCAAGAAGCTCATTGTCAGGGGTGACTCACAGCTTGTCGTCCGCCAAGTGAACAAGAATTACCAGAGTTCCTTGATGGAAGCATATGTTGATGAAGTGAGAAAGCTAGAAGAGCACTTTGACGGCCTACAGATGGAGCATGTCCCAAGAGCACAGAATGACATTGCTGATGGCCTGTCAAAGTGCGCCGCACTAAAGTTACCTGTGGAACCAGGGATCTTTGTGCTCAAGCTGACTCAACCATCCGTAACACCATCAACTAGACAAAGCAAGAAGAGGAAGTTGGTTTCTGGTGACTACCTTCCGGCAGAGCTCCCCGAAGCCGCTGCCAAGAAAGTCCCCAAGATCAACGCCGAGGATGCTGAGGAGCAGTCTGCTCCGGCAAGCCTTATGGTTTGTTCCGTTGAAGCAGACGCTCCTGACAAGCTTTGCTCCGGCAAGCTTGCCGGGGAACATCAAGCTCCGGCAGGGCCGCAAGTCCTTGCCATAGAAGCAGATGTTCCCGCAGCAGCAGATGTGCCTTTAGTCCTTGTTGTCGAGCCACAAGCTCCAGCATGGGCGCAGCAGATTGTCCATTTCCTTCAGACAGGAGAACTTCCCGAAGAGCAAGAAGAAGCAGAAAAAGTAGCCCGGCAGTCAAGTATGTACCAGTTTGTCGATAGCATACTGTACAGAAGAAGACTCAACGGTGTGAAATTGAAGTGTATCTGCCGGGAAGACGGACAAAAGCTGTTGGCAGAGATACATGGAGGCATATGTGGCCACCACATTGGTGCAAGAGCACTTGCCGGCAAAGCTTTTCGGCAAGGTTTATTTTGGCCGACAGCCCTCCAGGATGCAACTGCACAAGTAACCAAATGTGAAGCGTGCCAGTTCCATTCCAAGCAGATACACCAGCCAGCTCAAGCTCTCCAGACGATCCCTTTATCCTGGCCATTTTCGGTCTGGGGCCTCGACATCCTCGGCCCCTTCCCCCGAGCTGTCGGGGGCTTTGAGTACTTGTACGTTGCAATTGACAAGTTCTCAAAGTGGCCGGAAGCAGAACCAGTGAGGAAGGCGACAGCACAGTCAGCAGTCAAGTTCTTCAGGTCAATTGTTTGCCGTTTCGGGATCCCTAACAGGATCATCACCGACAACGGCACGCAATTCACGAGCCGCACCTTCATGCAGTACGTCCAAGACCTTGGCGCCAAGGTCTGCTTTGCTTCTGTTGCTCACCCGAGAAGCAACGGTCAAGCAGAGAGGGCAAATGCTGAAGTGCTGCGCGGGCTCAAGACCAGAACTTTCGATAGGCTGCACAAGTGCGGAAGAAACTGGATCGAGGAGCTGTCGGTGGTTCTTTGGTCGATCAGGACGACGCCAAATCGAGCCACTGGCCAGACACCTTTCGCTCTAGTCTATGGAGCAGAGGCAGTTCTCCCCACGGAACTCGTATACGGATCACCTCGAGTACTCGCTTATGATGAGCTTGAGCAAGAGCAGCTGCGACAAGATGACGCGCTGCTCCTTGAGGAAGATCGTCTTCAGGCTGCTGTACGAGCTGCTCGATATCAGCAAGCTTTGCGCCGCTACCATAGCCGCAAAGTTAATGCCAGAAGCTTCGAGGAAGGCGACCTTGTTCTTCGGCGCGTTCAGTCTACCAAGAATTCCAACAAGTTGACGCCGAAGTGGGAAGGCCCTTATTGGGTGAAACGAGTCACTAGGCCCGGCGCTGTCCGCCTTGAGACCGAAGATGCCACTCCGGTGAATATTGAGCATCTTCGCAAGTTTTACCCGTAGGGCGCGGTTGCCGGAACCCGTTCTGGCAACCACCTTTTGTACAAGTCTTGCCGCTGTTGCATGTAATCCTTAGTACAAAGCCGGGCGCAGATCCCGTACATAAGTAAAGATCGTGTGCTCCGCACATCTTGTCAATTTCATGCATTATCTACTTTCTTGCATGCGTTATCTGACACTTTGTGCAGCACCTACACCCGGTAAGCAATAACGAGCCGAAAGGCTCCATATCATTATTTTCTCTTCTTTCTTTTTCTCAACAAAGGAAAGGAAGGTTCCTCCGCACACAAGTTTGCCGGGGGGGAAGGAGAAGATTATGATGTGGACCAGGCGTCGTTCAAGCAAGTTTCGCCTTGCTGGGAAGCAAACGACAGAAAAGCTAAGTTGCCAAAGTTTGAGCAATCAGTTTCTAAATTTTTAAGTTACCTTCCTCGAACGACCCTGCTTTGTATGGAAAACCTGTGCGCGGAGGAACCAACTCGTAGCTAGTTGCGCCCTTACTTTGTTTTGAGTCCGCTCAACAACTTAAGTGTGCTGCATCTAGTTGCGACAAGGTTTCTTGTCGGAAGCGGCACCGCCAACAGGCTGCTAACGTCCCACACTCAGCGCTCGCGGCTCGGGTTCCTGCGCCGACAAGTTCCCTAAAAGCGTAGGGTAAAAATGTACAAAGGAAGGAATCTAGTAAAGGAAATAACATAGCAATTGATAACAGAAATAAAGTTATATTACAAGATAACTTGTCGCAGCTCTAACAGACTGTTTTCATAACATGATTAGCAGCGACAAGGAAAAGCAAGAAATGGGCGGCCTAGTCTACGCGATCGCCTTCAACCCTCTTGATCTCGCTTACTTTGTCCACAATAGGTGCGACAAGGGCCTTGAGCGCGTCCCGATCGGCGTCTGGCGGCAAGGACTTGAGGATGTTGGTAAAGCTGAGGCCTGGATTGCGGAAGGCCACCTTCATCAGCACCTTCTGGAGAACTCCTGCGCAGATCATGCGCGACTCGTCGGCCAGCTGCTTTGGGATCCTCTCCCGGAGACGCTGGAGTGCCGTTGCCATGCCCTTGAAGAACAGGCTGAGCTTGGCGCTGGGTTGGAGATTCTCGTCGGAGGGATACCCAAAGTCCTCCATCCCCAGCTGCGCCAGCTCCTCGTCGATGACTGCGGCGATATTCACCAGACCCTCGGTCCAGTGCTCCACAGTCTCTCTAAATGAGTTCTGGGTAACGGCGATGCTCTCCAGCAGCGCCTTGTCAGCCTTAACCTTCTCCGACAAGGTCTTCTCCCGCTCCTTGGCGTCATCCAGCGTCTGAGTTAGCGTGGCCAGCTTCATCTCCAGGTCCGCGTTGGAGTCCTTGGCGGCGCTAAGATCCTTGTTCCTCTCGGCGAGAAGACCTTGCAGCTCACCATGGGCGGCAGCATCCTTCTCGCGCTCACGCTTGAGCGCGGCAAGCTCCTCGCCACTCTTCCCGATGTTGGCCTCCAGCTGCGCCACCTTCTCCTCCAGCTCTTTCTTGGCGGCCTCTGCGGTTGCGGCAGCGTCCTTTGCTTCCTTGAGCGCCCCGCCAAGTGCTTGCTCGCGCTCGGCGAGCTCCTCCTCGTAGTTGTCGAGGTTGGCCTTCCGCTGCACCAATTCGCCTTCTCGCGCGGACTGCTTCTCGGCAGCGAGCCTTTGTTCGTCCTCAGCTTCGGCCTTCTCAAGAAGGAAGGCCGTACGCTCCTCTGCGAGTCTCTTCCGCTCCTGTGCCAGGGACCGGAGAGCTTCCTGGTTGAGGCCCCGGAGCTCCTCCGCGCGCTTCTCCATATCAACTCCCGCCTTTGCGACAAGCGCTTCCCAAGAAGCCATCTTGGCTCGTCGGGCGCGGTAGAGTGACAGCAGCTTCCGCAGTAGCTGCTCCTCCTCAGGCTCGCCACTGCTGCTGCTTGGCACATCGACCAACGACAGCCCGACAGAGGCGAGCAGCTCCTCATCGAAAGTTTCCCCCTCGACCGGCGCCCTGGAGCTCGACGCCCAGGGTAGCTTGATGAAGATATCGTCGCCGGCCTTCAAGTAGGCGCCGGGCTGGGGCTCTTCGGAGCCTGGCTCCGCGGCAGTGGCGGAGGGATCGGCGGTCGGTGCAGCACCTGGCGCTCCTGCGGCCTCAGGGCCGTCAGTGCGATCGCCCGACCCCTCGCCGGCTTCTGCGGCGGCAGCCTTGGCGGCCTCTTCGCCGGTAGGCTCATCAACACCGGCCCTTTCTTCATTGACGGCGACGTCGTCGTTGCTGCCACGCGCGCCTTCCTTGCCGGCGTCCTCTGTCTCCATTGGCTCCACAGCAGATGGATCTGAAGAACGAAGAAGGAAGAAAAAGTCAAGCAAATATGCAAGAAGAAGATCAGAAGAAGAAGAACCCAAGGGAAAAGTTTTTGGACAAGTGGATTACCTGTGCCAAGATCTGCAGTTGCGGTCTCAGCCACCGCAGGGTCGTTGGTGTTGTCCCTTGCCGGAGAGCGCTCCCTTGCCGGGGACCCCTCCCTTGGCGGCGTAGTCGAAGCAGATGGCGCTTCGGGACCAGCCTCCGGGCGCTCCTGATGTGGCTGTTCTGCTCCTACGCAAATCAACAAGCAAGATATCAGCAAAGGAAAAAGCACTCATGCGCGCCTGACAGCAGGAAGCTAACTATGAACTTACGCTGGGGGCTGCGCTGGGGGCTGCTTTGAGGAGTGGTTGCTGGGTCCGTCAAGGTGGTCTCAGACCCACCCCCTGCTGACACGGTGGGGTCATCCTCGATGACGATCACCGCGGCCTTGGCTCTCTTCGCCGCTCTCTGAGCCAGCGTCCTGAAAAGGAGTAGGTTCAGATTGAAGCAAGTCAGATACAAGATAAAAACGGCAAGATTGAAGAACTACAAGAGCATTGAAGAAACTTACTCTTCCTCCTCCTCGTCGGAACTGAGCGCGGAGAGATCAAAGTCCAGCTCCCCTCCGGTGCGACGAGGCGTTGGAGTAGGATCCCTTGCCCATTTGGCGGGGGCGATGGCGATGGACCGGGAAGATCCTGCTCCAGTTGCCACTGCTGCGTGAGGTGCTCCCGCGGCAACATTGCTTGCCGCGATAGAGCGTGTCGCACGGCTCGGCGGCTGTTGACCCGGCTGCCGCCCCGCTACGTCCGCGGCCCTGCGAAGACGCCTTCTTGGCGGGGCCGGGGGCTCCGCCTGCGGCAAGCTTTCTGAAGGCTCGGGCCCTTCCTCGCCGGCCTCACTTGGCTCAGCTTCAGAGCCGACAAGATCTTCCTCGCCAATAAACTCCGCGCGCTCGGCAAGGTTTGCTGCCTCTGCCGCCTCCGCCTCCTCCACGGTGAACCCGAACGCGCCCGCGGCAGCTCCGGCCGCAACCTCTTCCGCCCTAGTGGCGATGCGCTGCAGCTCCTCGTCAGTGGTGTCACGGGTGAGGCTCTTCTGCTCGTCAGCACGGACCGGCACTTCTTCCAAGTTGTTGAAGAACGCTTGCACGACGTCATCCGCAGGCTCTTGCCAAGTTGGAACGATTCCGTGTGAATCGCACAACGGCATCATGGCGCGGATCCGGTCAAGCGAAGAGTTATTGCACAATGGAACTACACCCCTCGGCAGCGTGAATGGGTGCTGGGGATCGCGTTTGAACAACTCCAAGAGCATTGCATCCAGCTCCAGGACGGTGAAGTTGTAGTTGAGGCCCGGCCGCAGCCTCATGATGTCCGCCGAGTTCTTGAATTCCCAGGCGGGCCTCCCCCTCTCCTGTAGGGGGTGATGCGGCGGCGGAGGAAATCTGCGCCGACAGCGCCTACAGTGAGCCCGGCAAGCCTGAGGCGGAGGATCCTAGTGATGGCGATCTTCAGCCTCTCGTCTTCCGGGGCCACGTTGCTCCAGTCATTGCCACGCACTATTGGGGCTTGGCGCACGGCGGTGAAGGGCTGCGGGTTCTCCTCAACGATCCAACACCACTCCGCTCTCCACTCCTCCCACTTGCTGTGGAGCTCGCCCTCCAGATACGCCTCCTTCTTGCCGACTCTCGAAATCCAGGCGATCCCTCCGGCAAGCGGCTCTCCTCTCTCGACTCGAGGCATGAAGAAGTGGCGGAAAAGGGCTACGTTGGGGTGGACTCCGACAAAGTTTTCGCACAAATGTGCGAAAACTGCCATGGTTAGAACGGCGTTGGGGGTGAAATCAAGAAGGCGGAGCCCGTAGGTGTTCATTATGTCGCAGAAGAACTCCGAGAAGGGCGGGCAGAGCCCACAATAGAAGAATAGCGCGAAGAATGGGTACCCGTTTGGAGCCAGTTCAGAAGCAGCGGCCGGGAGTACCCTCGTGCGCGGATGCGCACGCGTCTCCGTCGCCCAAAAGAGGTAAAAGTACTCCCTCAGCTCCTTCGCACCGAGCTGGGGGGAGAAGATGGCCCGCTCCTTCCGCAGCGCCGCGAGCCGCTGCGCCTCGGCTGACTTCACGCCCTTCCCCTTGTCGGCTTTCGGAGCCATGGCGGAGGTGGTGGGGGAGGTCGACGGCGTTGGTGGTGCTGGTGGCAATGGGGGGCGGAGCGCTGCTCTCTCAGCTTGGAGAAGAAGGGGGATGCGGCGGAGGTTCGTGAAGATGGAGTAGTAGCAACCAGCGAGGGGGAACGAACTGCCCCTGTTTCCTCTGCTTATAAAGAGGGACGGGGCGGACGTTTCACCCTTCTGAATAAAGAAACCACCCACGATCTCTCCCACGACGCCGCATTCAACGCGTGCCATTAGGGGAGGGCGCGGTGGATACGGAGCAAGATTCGGCGTGGCCCAGGCCGCGTGTGTCTGTGCCCTGTTTTGGGCCTGGCCCAACAGCGCTCGGCACCGTGTATGGCCCAGGCCCGGGGGCTCCTGTCACTGTACTAGAATAGGGGTACCCTAGTTCCCCGAACTTGTGCACGGGCAGTTGCAGCGCCCCGCGGCAAGGCTTGCCGGGCGACCGCCAAGGTCCTCCGTGGTTCCCTGGGAGCCATTCAAGAACAAAGTATTTAAGCTCAGGAGACAAGGCCCCGGAAGAGGAGTTTGCCGGGAAGGCCAACCAAGGCATTCCAAGGAACTTGCCGCGACGCGCCACACGCTCCGGCAAGGCAACAAGGCCCCGGCAAGAGGAGCTTGCCGGGAAGACTAACCAAGGCATCTCGAGGCCCGGTGGGCGACAAGCTTCCGGGCCCGGCAAGACAATGGCCACGGCAAGGCGCTTGCCGCGGCAGGCGGCCACTCTGTACCCACGCTCCAGCGCATCCACCAACGTGTCGCTCTGGGGGCCTTCCCAGGCGCGCGTGGCGGATGGCTGTGCAGCTAGCGGTGCGCAGTGGCATGCGAAGCTGACAAGATCGCCATCATGGCGAACGGTGGCGCCCCTGACGGTCCTTTTCTGCGCTGTTTGGGCGACTCAGACGGGCATTTAATGCCTTTGTCCCCTGGCGTCAGGGTTAGGTAGAAAACACTGTACAAGTAACTGTACCAACTACCTCGCCTTTTACATTTGTACCCTTCTCTGCGTTGCCACCTGTCGGTGACCCCTTTAGCATATAAAAGGAGGCCCATGCGCAACGTAGAGGGGGTTCGGACCCAGAAAAACACTTAGCTCTCTCGAGCAAGAACATAATACAATCAGACAAGCAGCAGTAGGAGTGTTATCTCTCTGGAGAGCTCCGAAGCTGGGTAAACTGCTCGTGTGCTTCGCCTCGATCTGCTCTTCGTGCGACCTCCGCCCCCCCGCCAAACCGAAAGGGGCTCGGTCCCCATAGGTGTCCGTGGGTCAGTTTCCCAGGCAGTACAGTTCTAAACAAAGTGTCATGGCGGGATCTACGTGTGAAGCCGAGTACGTAGCTGCTTCAGAAGCAGCGAATGAAGGAGTCTGGATGAAGGAGTTCATATCCGATCTAGGTGTCATACCTAGTGCATCGAGTCCAATGAAAATCTTTTGTGACAATAATGGTGCAATTGCCTTGGCAAAGGAATCCAGATTTCACAAGAGAACCAAGCACATCAAGAGACGCTTCAATTCCATCTAGGATCAAGTCCAGGTGGGAGACATAGAGATTTGCAAGATACATACGAATCTGAATGTTGCAGACCCGTTGACTAAGCCTCTTCCACGAGCAAAACATGATCAGCACCAAGACTCCATGGGTGCTAGAATCATTACTGTGTAATCTAGATTATTGACTCTAGTGCAAGTGGGAGACTGAAGGAAATATGCCCTAGAGGCAATAATAAAGTTATTATTTATTTTCTCATATCATGATAAATGTTTATTATTCATTCTAGAATTGTATTAACCGGAAACATAATACATGTGTGAATACATAGACAAACATAGTGTCACTAGTATGCCTCTACTTGACTAGCTCGTTAATCAAAGATGGTTAAGGTTCCTAACCATAGACATGAGTTGTCATTTGATTAGCGGGATCACATCATTAGGAGAATGATGTGATTGACTTTACCCATTCCGTTAGCTTAGCACGTGATCGTTTAGTATGTTGCTATTGCTTTCTTCATGACTTATACATGTTCCTATGACTATGAGATTATGCAACTCCCGTTTACCAGAGGATCACTTTGTGTGCTACCAAACGTCACAATGTAACTGGGTGATTATAAAGGTGCTCTACAGGTGTCTCCGAAGGTACTTGTTGAGTTGGCGTATTTCAAGATTATGATTTGTCACTCCGATTGTCGGAGAGGTATTTCTTGGCCCTCTCGGTAATGCACATCACTATAAGCCTTGCAAGCAATGTGACTAATGAGTTAGTTGCGGAATGATGCATTACGTAACGAGTAAGAGACTTGCCGGTAATGAGATTGAACTAGGTATTGAGATACCGAGGATCGAATCTCGGGCAAGTAACATACCGATGACAGAGGGAACGACGTATGTTGTTATGCGGTTTGACCGATAAAGATCTTCGTAGAATATGTGGGAACCAATATGAGCATCCAGGTTTCGCTATTGGTTATTGACCGGAGAAGTGTCTCGTTCATATCTACATAGTTCTCGAACCCATAGGGTCCGCACGCTTAAAGTTTGGTGACGATCAGTATTATGAGTTTTTTGTGTTTTGATGTACCGAAGGTAGTTTGGAGTCCCGGATATGATCACGAACATGACGAGGAGTCTCGAAATGGTCGAGACATAAAGATCGATATATTGGATGACTATGTTCGGGCACCGGAAGTGTTTCGGGAGGTTTCGGACATTTACCGGAGTATCGGGGGTTACCGGTACCCCCCGGGGAGTATATTGGGCCTAATGGGCCTTAGTGGGAGAAGAGGAGGGGCAGCCAGGGCAGCCGCGCCCCCTCCCCTCTAGTCCAAATTGGACAGTAGGGGCGCGGCGCCCCCCTTTTTCCTTCTCCTCCTCTCTCCCTTCCTTCCCTTCTCCTACTCCAACAAGGAAAGGAGTCCTACTCCCGGTGGGAGTAGGACTCCCCCTTGGTGCGCCCTCCTTGGAAGACCGCCTCTCCCCCACTTGCTCCTTTATATACAAGGGCAGGGGGTACCTCTAGACACACAAGTTGATCTATTGATCTCTCCCAACCGTGTGCGGTGCCCCCCTCCACCATATTCCACCTCGGTCATGTTGTAGCGGTGCTTAGGCGAAGCCCTGCATCGGTAGCAACATCATCACCATCATCACGTCGTCGTGCTGACGAAACTCTCCCGTGAAGCTCTGCTGGATCGGAGTTCGCGGGACGTCATCGAGGTGAACGTGTGCTGAACTCGGAGGTGCCATACATTTGGTACTTGGATCGGTCAGATTGTGAAGACGTACGACTACATCAACTGCGTTGTGCTAACGCTTCTACTTTCAGTCTATTAGGGTACATGGACAACACCCTCCCCTCTCGTTGCTATGCATCACCATGATCTTGCATGTGCGTAGGAATTGTTTTGAAATTACTACGTTCCCCAACAGTGGGCTCGTGTGTGCCACCTAAAAGAAATTACTGGTAGTCGTAGTTCAGGATAGCCACTGAGTCAAAGCTGGCTCGCTAAAGTTAAACTCCACCACCCCTTTGTTAATACTGATGCATTTGTAGCTAGTTCTGATGTAAGTCTTGATGAGTACATTTGTACTCATGTTTGCTTAATTTATGTTTTGGCAGAGAGACTTCATTCTCACTAGTAGTTTCACGTAGGCTCCGACGTTTAGCTTGGGAATCCTAGACAGAGTCCTGGTTCCTATGCAGGGTCTTGTAGATAGACATGCTTTCTAGACTTTTCTCTTTCTAGCTATCTATACTCAAACATGTTTATGCTTCCGCTTGGCTTGTATGACTTTGTGTGAAGGGTCATGAGACCCGCTGCTTGTAATGAATGCTATGATGGCTCTTCTGGGCCTTTATCTATATGAGTTGTTGTGTTATTTTGTGATGCCATGTTGTACAACACATACCTACATGTTATGCATACGTGTAACGTGTATTGTTATGTGTGGGTTCCGACACCTAGTTGTTTATTCTTGGTAGCCTCTCTTATGGGGAAATGCCTCCTAGTGCTTCCATTGAGCCATGGTAGCTTGCTACTGCTCCGAAACACATGGATTGACTGGCAGGTGTCCTTCATCGCTCCTGTGTTTGTCCCTTTGGGGAAATGTCACACAATGTTTTACTGAAGTCCTTGTAGCTTGCTACGACTCAGTTGCACTCGCTGTTGACTGACACGTGCATTGCTCGGTCATGTATGCCCGTCCCCATAAGTTTGTGCCACCTTGGGTTTACAACTAGTCATGTCAGCCCGGGTTCTCTGTCATATGGATGCTAGCGACACAATCGTATACGTGAGCCAAAAGGCGCAAACGGTCCTGACCAAGGCTGCAGCCGTGGGAATACCGTGCGTGAGGCCGCAAAGCGATATGATGTGTTACATGCTAGATTGGTGTGACTTAGGATCGGGGTCCTGACACTACCGCTTAATCCTATGGTGTTTGGTGAATCCATAGTAGTGGGGCAGTAGCATGAGCTGTAGTACTGCACGAGCGGTACTACCGCTCGCTACTACCACACAACTTCCACTCAGTTACAAAACACAAAGCACAAGCGACAGTGCTCGAACAAGTAGAGGGCGATAGTACCACTGGAGCGGCACTACCGCTCCCCAGCACGGTACTTTCGCTTATGTGCTTCTGGAAAGCCCAAGTAGAAGACAGAAGAGCTCCAAATTGTCAGGAAGGAAGGAGGGTGAAAATGTGAATGTGTGCATGTTGATTCCACCCAAACTTTTGATGGAGCATTAAATCCAAGAGGCTGAGGATGGAATGAGCCCGAGACTTAAAGCCTCAAAAACCTTTGTTGCTTCCAAAGCTAAGAATGGTGGTTCCAATCATAACATGTGAGAATCTTCCATCAAAGGATTGTACTCAGTGATCTCAAAGAAGACTCCAAGAACCCCGAGGCCGAAAATACGAATTTAAGGTAGCACTCGGGTGTTCTAACGTGGAGAAAACTTAAACCTAAAATTCTAGAAGACAACTCCCGATTTCATATTTTGGTTAACTAAGGAACAAGATTTCAATGAAACCTTATTGAAACATTTTTCTAGTTTAGTTAGAGACAACAAATCTAATGCAAATGACAATTATTTCCATTATTTCCTTAATTAATATGTTTACATATGAAAACATGAGCATTATGACAAGAAATAAGCATTCAACACTGATGCATACAGATACACAATAATAATGGAACTTAACTAAGCATGACATCATTGCCCTACTATTGTTTACTAGCGCCTGGCATGCTGCATGTTGGCGAGCATAGTTTTCAAGTTGAGGAGGGTGGGTTGCTTGCAAATGATGCACATAGGGAAGTCCTCCCTACGCACGAAAACATGCATATAGCATCGTGGGTACCCCCCATGCATCATCTTGATGGGGTTGTTATAGGATGATACACATGAACTGGGAGATGGTGAGCCGGTGCTTTCATCCTGAATGTTTTCCATCTCAAACCTATCACCCTCAGCTACTGCTACCTCTTGAGCACTCTGTTGGTTTTCCCTTGAAGAGGAAAGGGTGATGCAGCAAAGTAGCGTAAGTATTTCCCTTGGTTTTTGAGAACCAAGGTATCAATCCAGTAGGAGGCTCCTCAAAAGTCCCTCGTACCTACACAAACAAACAAGAACCTCGCAACCAATGCGATAAAGGGGTTGTCAATCCCTTCACGGTAATTTGCGAAAGTGAGATCTGATAGAGATAATAAGATAAGATAAATATTTTTGGTATTTTTATGACATAGATTGGAAAGTAAGGATGCAAATAAAAGTTGATGGGAAACTTATATGATAAAGGATAGACCGGGGGCATAGGTTTCACTAGTGGCTTCTCTCAAGATAGCATAAGTATTACGGTGGGTGAACAAATTACTGACGAGCAATTAAAAGAAAAGTGCATAGTTATGAGAATATCTTGGCATGATCATGTATATAGGCATCACGTCAGTGACAAGTAGATCGAAACGATTCTACATCTACTACTATTACTCCACACATTGACCGACTCCTGCCTGCATCTAGAGTATTAAGTTTATGAAGAACAGAGTAACGCATTAAGAAAGATGACATGATGTAGAGGGATAAACCCATGCAATATGATATAAACCCCATCTTTTTATCCTTAATGGCAAAAATACAATACATGCCTTGCTGCCCCTGCTGTCAGTGGGAAAGGACACCGCAAGATTGAACCCAAAGCTAAGCACTTCTCCCATTGCAAGAAAGATCAATCTAGTAGGCCAAACCAAACTGATAATTCAAAGAGACTTGCAAAGATAACCAATCATACATAAAAGAATTCAAAGGAGATTCAAATATTTCTCATAGATAACCTTGATCATAAACCCACAATTCATCGAATCTCGACAAACACACCACAAAAAGAGTTACATTGAATAGATCTCCAAGAAGATCGAGAAGAACTTTGTATTGAGATTCAAAGAGAGAGAAGAAGCCATCTAGCTAATAACTATGGACCCCGAAGGTCTGTGGTAAACTACTCACGACTCATCGGAGAGGCCTTGGAGATGATGTAGAGGCCCTCCATGGTCGATTCCCCCTCCGGTGGAGCACCGGCGATGGCTCCAAAATGGGATCTCGCGGATACAGAAGGTTGTGGCGGTGGAAATAGTTTTTCGGGGTGCTCCTGGATGTTTTCAGGGTATGAAGGTATATATAGGCAAAGGAGGAAGGTCAGGGGAGCCACGAGGGGCCCACGAGGGTAGGGGCGCGCGTACCCCCTAGGGCGTGCCCTCCTGCCTCGTGGCCGCCTCGGCTGCTTCTTGACATCCACTCCAGGTCTCCTGGATTGTGTTTGTTCCAAAAAGATTGCTCCCGAAGGTTTCATTCCGTTTGGACTCCGTTTGATATTCCTTTTCTTCAAAACACTGAAATAGGCAAAAAAACAGCAATACAGGCTGGGCCTCCGGTTAGTAGGTTAGTCCCAAAATTGATATAAAAGTGTAAAGTAAAGCCCATAAACATCCAAAACGGGTAATATAGTAGCATGGAACAATCAAAAATTACATTGAATAGATCTCCAAGAAGATCGAGAAGAACTTTGTATTGAGATTCAAAGAGAGAGAAGAAGCCATCTAGCTAATAACTATGGACCCCGAAGGTCTGTGGTAAACTACTCACGACTCATCGGAGAGGCCTTGGAGATGATGTAGAGGCCCTCCATGGTCGATTCCCCCTCCGGTGGAGCACCGGCGATGGCTCCAAAATGGGATCTCGCGGATACAGAAGGTTGTGGCGGTGGAAATAGTTTTTCGGGGTGCTCCTGGATGTTTTCAGGGTATGAAGGTATATATAGGCAAAGGAGGAAGGTCAGGGGAGCCACGAGGGGCCCACGAGGGTAGGGGCGCGCGTACCCCCTAGGGCGTGCCCTCCTGCCTCGTGGCCGCCTCGGCTGCTTCTTGACATCCACTCCAGGTCTCCTGGATTGTGTTTGTTCCAAAAAGATTGCTCCCGAAGGTTTCATTCCGTTTGGACTCCGTTTGATATTCCTTTTCTTCAAAACACTGAAATAGGCAAAAAAACAGCAATACAGGCTGGGCCTCCGGTTAGTAGGTTAGTCCCAAAATTGATATAAAAGTGTAAAGTAAAGCCCATAAACATCCAAAACGGGTAATATAGTAGCATGGAACAATCAAAAATTATAGATACCTTGGAGACGTATCAAGCATCCCCAAGCTTAATTCCTGCTCGTCCTCGAGTAGGTAAATGATAAAAATAGAATTTTTGATGTGGAATGCTACCTAGCATAATTCAATGTAATTTTCTTTATTGTGGCATGAATGTTCAGATCAAAATAATTCAAGACGAAAGTTCATATTGACATAAAAACAATAATACTTCAAGCATACTAACTAAGCAATCATGTCTTCTCAAAATAACATGGCTAAAGAAAGTTATCCCTACAAAATCATATAGTCTGGTTATGCTCTATCTTCATCACACAAAGTATTAAATCATGCACAACCCCGATGACAAGCCAAGCAATTGTTTCATACTTTAGTATTTTCAAACTTTTTCAATCTTCACGCAATACATGAGCGTGAGCCATGGAAATAGCACTATATGTGGAATAGAGTGGTGGTTGTGGAGAAGACAAAAAGGGAGAAGATAGTGTCACATCAACTAGGCGTATCAACGGGATATGGAGATGCCCATTAATATATATCAATGTGAGTGAGTAGGGATTGCCATGGAATGGATGCACTAGAGCTATAAATGTATGAAAGCTCAACAAAAGAAACTAAGTGGGTGTGCATCCAACTTGCTTGCTCACGAAGACCTAGGGCATTTTTAGGAAGCCCGTCATTGGAATATACAAGCCAAGTTCTTTAATGAAAAATTCCCACTAGTATATGAAAGTGACAACATAGGAGACTCTCTATCATGAAGATCATGGTGCTACTTTGAAGCACAAGTGTGGAAAAAGGATAGTAACATTGTCCCTTCTCTCTTTTCCCCTCATTTTTTATTTTTTTTTATTTTGGTGGGCTTCTTTGGCCTCTTTTTTTTATTTGGGCTTCTTTGGCCTCTTTTCTTTTTTGTAAAGTCCGAAGTCTCATCCCGACTTATGGGGGAATCATAGTCTCCACCATCCTTTCCTCACTTGGGACAATGCTCTAATAGTGAAGATCAACACACTTTTATTGATTTACAACTCAATACTTGGAACAAAATATGACTCCATATGAATGCCTCTGGCGGTGTACCGGGATATGCAATGAATCAAGAGTGACATGTATGAAAAATTATGAAGGTGGCCTTGCCACAAATATGGTGTCAACTACATGATCATGCAAAAGGCAATATGACAATGATGGAGCATGTCATAGTAAATGGAATGGTGGAAAGTTGCATGGCAATATATCTCAGAATGGCTATGGAAATGCCATAATAGGTAGGTATGGTGAATGTTTTGAGGAAGGTATATGGTGGGTGTATGGTACCGGCGAAAGTTGCGCGGCACAAGAGAGGCTAGCAATGGTGGAAGGGTGAGAGTGCGTATTATCCATGGACTCAACATTAGTCATAAAGAACTCATATACTTATTGCAAAAATCTACAAGTCATCAAAACAAAGTATTATGTGCATGCTCCTAGGGGGATAGATTGGTAGGAAAAGACCATCGCTCGTCCCCGACCGCCACTCATAAGGAAGACAATCAATAAATAAATCATGCTCCAACTTCATCACATAACGGTTCACCATACGTGCATGCTACGGGAATCACAAAATTCAACACAAGTATTCCTTAAATTCACAATTACCCAACTAGCATGACTCTAATATTACCATCATCATATCTCAAAACAATTATCAAGCATCAAATTGATCATAGCATCCAATTCACTTCCTATGATAGTTTTTATTATACCCAACTTGGATGCCCATCATTCTAGGACCAATTTTATAACCATAGCAAATACCATGATGTTCTAAAATACTCTCAAAATAATATAAGTGAAGCATGATAGATTAATAATTTCTACAAAATTAAGCCATCGCCGTGCTCTAAAAAGATATAAGTGAAGCACTAGAGCAAAATTATCTAGCTCAAAAGATATAAGTGAAGCACATAGAGTATTCTAATAAATTCTAAATCATGTGTGTCTCTCCCAAAAGGTGTGTACAGCAAGGATGATTGTGGTAAACTAAAAAGCAAATACTCATATCATACAAGACGCTCCAAGTAAAACACATATCACTTGGTGAATAAAAATATAGCTCCAAGTAAAGTTACTGATAGACGAAGACAAAAGAGGGGATGCCTTCCGGGGCATCCTCGAGCTTAGGCTTTTGGTTGTCCTTGGATTATCTTGGGGTGCCATGGGCATTCCAAGCTTAGGCTCTTTCCACTCCTTATTCCATAGTCCATCAAATCTTTACCCAAAACTTGAAAACCTCACAACACAAAACTCAACAGGAAATCTCATGAGCTCCGTTAGTGCTAGAAAGAAAAACCAGCACATAAGGTACTGTAATGAACTCATTCTTTATTTATATTGGTGTTAAACCTACTGTATTACAACTTCTCTATGGTTCATACCCCCCGATACTAGCCATAGATGCATCAAAATAAGCAAACAACACACGAAAAACAGAATCTATCAAAAATAGAACAGTCTGTAGCAATCTGTAACTTTAGAGTACTTATGGAACTCTAAAAATCCTACCAAAATAGTAAGTCCTAGGCAATTTGTCTATTGATCTACTGAAAAAACAATCAACTAAAAATCACGTTTCTGTGATTTATTAAAATTATTCTCGTGCGTGCAAAAGTTTCTGTTTTTCAGCAGAATCAAATTAACTATCACCCAAGATGATCCTATAGGTTCTACTTGGCACAAACACTAACTAAAACATAAAACCACATCTAAGCAGAGGCTATATGAATTATTTATTACTAAACAGAATAAAAAAGCAAGGAACAAAAATCAAATTGGGTTGCCTCCCAACAAGCGCTATCGTTTAACGCCCCTAGCTAGGCATTGATAAATTCAATGATGCTCACATGAAAAACAAGAATTGAAGCGCAAAGAGAGCATCATGAAACACGTGACAAACACGTCTAAGTCTAACATACTTCCTATGTATAGGCATTTTATAAGCAAACAAATTATCAAAGCAAGCAAAAACTAGCATATGCAAGGAAAAAGAAAGAGACGATAGCAATCTCAACATGAAGAGAGGTAATTTAGTAACATGAAAATTTCTACAACCAAATTTTCCTCTCTCATAATAATGACATGTAGGATCATAAGCAAATTAAGAAAATAGCTATCACATAACATATTCTCAACACAATCCACATGCATGCAAAGTTGACACTCTTCCAAGATAGTGGGATTAACATTAACTAAAGTCATGACCTCTCCAAGCCCACTTTTATCAAAATTTTCATAAGATTGATCAAAATCCAAATATGTGGGATCTAAAGTTGACACTCTTCCAAACCCACTTTCAATAATATTGCAAACACTATTATCAATCTCATATTCATCATGGGGGTTAAATAAATTTTCAAGATCAAAAGAAGAATCACCCCAATCATGATCATTGCAACAAGTAGTAGACATAGCAAAACTAGCATCCCCAAGCTTAGGTTTTTGCATATTATTAGCACAATTGACATCAAGAGAATTTATAGTAACATCATTGCAATCATACTTTTCATTGAAGGAACTACCAAGTATGGGTGCAATAGCAACGATCTCATGTTTAACATAGGGAACTATAGCAAATTCATCTTCATAAATATTGGCATCATGGCCACAAGAATAGCAAGCATCATCTTCCTCAAGGGATGTTTCAATCAAATCAGCGGAATCATTATCTATAGACTCATGCATATCATTATTTTCTTCCAAAGCAACAGTCATTCTCTCAATAAATTGTTTGATATAGATATTATGAGCATAGTTTTCATAGCAATATTTAAGTATGTCAAAATTTTCAGATTCGTAGAGAGTAATATCATACTTTTCAATCAAAGAAGCAACTTCATAAGCACCCTTAAAAGAAACAAATTCTTCAGTTTGTTTGATATCATAGTAACTATAAACACCCTTTGCATAAGAAGATAAGATTTCATTTTAATTAAACTCACATAGGTAGGGGAGGTGTTTCTTTAGGGTTCTTAGAGCAACAAGTAAAATCATAAATTTCACAAAGATTCCAAACATAACACAACAATCTGTTTATTTGATCCCATAAGAGTCTCCCTTTTCCAGACAAATGGTGACGCACAAAATGAGCATGCTCATCTAAAGATTTCCCATCAACTAGGCTAGTTGGTGTTTTAGCACGAGCACATAAGGATCGAAGATTATCCAAGTAGAACACTTTAATTGGATCCATACCGATAGATTTTTAGCAAGCAAAGGTGCAAGCACATAGAAGGCACATGGATACACAAGCAAACAAAAGATCGAATGGAAGAGGGGCAAAGAATACGGCAAGGGTGAAGTGGAGGAGAGGAAAACGAGAGGCAAATGGAAAATAATGTAATGCGAGGGAGATGGGTTTGTGATGGGTACTTGGTATGTCTTGACTTGAGCGAAGACCTCCCCGGCAACGGTGCCAGAAGTCCTTCTTGCTACCTCTTGAGCACTGCGTTGGTTTTCCCTTGAAGAGGAAAGGGTGATGCAGCAAAGTAGCGTAAGTATTTGACTCAGTTTTTGACAACCAAGGTATCAATCCAGTAGGAGGATCCTCAAAAGTCCCTTGTACCTACACAAACAAACAAGAACCTTGCAACCAATGCAATAAAGGGGTTGTCAATCCCTTCACGAAAGTGAGACCTGATAGAGATAATAAGATAAGATAAATATTTTTGGTATTTTTATGCTATAGATTGGAAAGTAAAGATGCAAATAAAATTAGATGGGAAACTTATATGATAAAGGATAGACCCGGCGGCCATAGGTTTCACTAGTTGCTTCTCTCAAGATAGCAAAAGTATTACGGTGGGTGAACAAATTATTGTCGAGCAATTGAAAGAAAACTGCATAGTTATGAGAATATCTAGGCATGATCATGTATATAGGCATCACGTCCGTGACAAGTAGATCGAAACGATTCTACATCTACTACTATTACTCCACACATTTACCGACTCCTGCCTGCATCCAGAGTATTAAGTTCATGAAGAATAGAGTAACTCATTAAGAAAGATGACATGATGTAGTGGGATAAACTCATGCAATATGATATAAACCCCATCTTTTTATCCTCGATGGCAACAATACAATATGTGCCTTGCTGCCCCTGTTGTCACTGGGAAAGGACACCGCAAGATTGAACCCAAAGCTAAGCACTTCTCCCATTGGAAGAAAGATCAATCTAGTAGGCCAAACCAAACTGATCATTCGAAGAGACTTGCAAAGATAACCAATCATACATAAAAGAATTCAGAGGAGATTCAAATATTTCTCATAGATAAACTTGATCATAAACCCACAATTCATCGGATCTCGACAAGCACACCGCAAAAAGAGTTACATAGAATAGATCTCCAAGAAGATCGATGTCGGAGTAATGGGCCACGGGTAGGCCAACCCGAGCCCCAGAACCTTTCAAAGCATCGGGGCAGACTGCGCCCCTCAAGACTCTGCGATAAGGAGCCGCCTTCTAAGAGTCAGCGGCAAGGCCGCCGACTATCCCTCACGGCCGCGTCCCAAGGACAACCTTGAGATAAGCCGACTCTTAGTTGACGACTTCCAGGGAAGCCGACTCTTAGCTGATGACTTCCAGAGAAGCCGGCTGAGGGGAGTCGACCCGCGACTCCAACCATCTCCTGCCTTCGCCATGATGGACGGGGAGGGGTACGGTCACAGCGTGGCCGTCTCTACCCTGCTTACGAGGGGCTGGCATCGCTACAGTGCGCCGTATCGCTGGAGATCTCCATCGTGGCGCGACACTGTTGCCATGCCTGCCCTGACCTCAGCCTCAGTGGGCAGCGCACTGTGCCCACAACGGCCTACCTGTACGACCCAGAGACGGCGGGACCCGCCCGTCAGCGGGAGCACAGAAGACGGCGAGAACACCCCGAAGACGGACCCGTGGGAGTCGGCCCCCTGGAGTCGGCCGGCCCCTCCCACGGGCCCCGCACGCCATTAACCAGACAAGACGAGGAATGGCGACAGTGATCGTCCGCCAGACGGCGACACTGTTGCCATGACCCCATGACCAAGCCAGCGTCATCAGAAGCACTGCTACAGTACCAGGCCTGTCGGCGGGGCCCGCCAGTCAGCGGGCCCCAGCAATCGGCGGAGAAGACGGCGGCCTGAGAGACAGATAGCTGGGACCCGCGCCCAGCCTGATTACCATTGTATCCCTGGGGGCAGGCCTATATAAGCCCCCGGGACACCCATGCAAGGGGGAGGGGGCTTCTTTAGCATTAGACCCGATCATAAAGGAAGGAGGGAGCTAGTCTTGCCCTCTCCTACCTCCAGAAACAGCTCTAGGAGCACCCTTGTGTTCACTTTGCCATAGTGATCATGCGGAGACCCCGCAGAGCAGCAGTAGGTGTGTTATCTCCTCGGAGAGCCCTGAAGCTGGGTAAGATCCGCCGGCATGCATGCCTTCGCCTCATCCCGCTTCCAGGCACCGGCGACGTTCTACTCGCTCCCACCATGATAAGCCATCCCTTGGCATATGTCGCACCCAACCCCCGACATTTGGCACCCACCGTGGGGCGAGGTGCACCGTCGTCCGGAGACCTGCTCTAGACGGGAACCCTTTTCCTCCCTGGCGAGCACAGCCAGCCCGGCACGCCAGACGGAGTCCGCGCCGACATGCTGCATGGTGCTGAGATCGCCTGCGCGGCCAGCTGCCTCGCCAAACTCATTGGCGAGGTTCGCCTCTCCAATGATCCTGCATCCGACGCAGGCACGAACGGCCCCGAGAGCCTCCTCTTGGGTCTCCTCGACCAACTCCATGTTGCCGGCGAGCCTGCCGTGGACCTGGAGTCCATAGGATCCACTGACCCGATGCTGGTCGACTCCGACACCGCGTTGCTCGACGCGTTCCCCACTAATGTGGTGGTCTACGACGAGCCGCTCCCTCGCACAGTGAGCAGCGGAAGCACTGTCACGGAGGTCCTCATCCTCGATCACGGCGAGCATTCCGGCGAAGGAGCTCATGATCCACTCGACGCGGCCCTGCAAGACCTGACCACGCCCATTTCGGGAGACGCTGACGCCGGGACGCTGGAGGTGCGCCGCCTTCAGCTCGTCGAGGGCACGAAGAAGCTGGAAAGCATGAGACACTTGTCAGAAGCCTACCAGCGTGAGATGGATCGTGTTGTGGGCTGCTCGCCGGCTCCAACTGGGCCTAGCCGCCTAGGCGCGGTCCGGTGGCGTGGCGAACCAGCTCTCCTTCCCTGCTTGCCAGGGCTTGGCGAACCAGCTCTCCACGAGTTGCGATCAAATCAATGGTGATTTGATTGAACAGTTCCTCTAATGCACCTACATAGCACACTAGGTGCAACAATGCAGGATCCGTCTCATGATCTCCGTTGGCAACTTGGGGTGGTCTACCATACCCTTCACGTCTGGGATAGTAGTAGAACGAGCGACAGTTAATTCTGGGCGACAAGTACCGGAGATGAACTATAGCCTCTCGAGCAGCTAGTTGGACGGCTTGTGGCTCAAAGGAAGTTGTCCTTCCGGTGAACCATGTAGGGGCGCTCGGGCGCTAGACCCCAACCGTAGACGTGTACAGTGGCCCAGAATTGACGGCTCTCACCGCTCATGGGTCCTTGGTACACCACATATTCTGGAGGCTCTTCTAACGCATAGGCACGACGGGTGAGGTTTGCGAGTATGGTCACAAAGCCTCCAAGGTTGGTTGTTGTGGTCTCATTGTGCACGACGGGGCCAGGCATTGTGGCTCGGTTTGGGGTAGAGGCTGTGCTGCGCTGGGTTGGGGCTAGCGTGCCCTTTTTATAGGAAAAGGGGACGGAGTCTTCCTTCGCACGCTTTCGAATGAGACATCTTGGGTGCTGGTCACTGGTGCGTGATAGAAAGGCTAGGTTCATAGGTTGGGCACCGACTGCCAAAAGTGTCGGGGTCACTGTGTGGCTATCTTGAACGAGAAGCTTGGCTGGGGTTTGGTTAAGGTCTGGTGGGTTGGTTTGCCTAAGTTTTTCGACCTGGCTAAGATAGGATTAGCCAATGGTTAGCCTGGCTCTGATACCAAGTTTGTGGCGACCAGTTTTCTGGGTATTAATTTCCAGAAAATGGCCGTTTTGCTCACCAGCCCCAGGATTACTGTTAGCTAATGAGGCACCAACTTGATACAGAAATTCCAAGCAAAATACAACATATGTAGTACAAGACCATTTTGGCCTGTGAGTACAACAAATGGTTCTAGTGGTTGATGGCGGAAGCGGTCTAAAATCATCAACGTCTATGGGACTCCATTTCCCACAGGAACAGCTGACCAGGATAACTCCTATCTTCACGAGGCTGCTATCACCATTGCTTAGGTTCCGGGGCTGTCATCACGTCGCTCCTCTCCGTGCAAGAAATCTGGCCAAGACAATAGCCAGGGACAAGCCAGTGAGTACTTTGAATGTACTCGCAAACATTATGAACACGGGTATAATATAAATGATAATCATGCACTGAAATGTTCTATAATCACATCGTCAGTCATAAATAAAGATCTTTTATGCATGCAAACCGGTTATTTAAATATAACATGAATGAGCAATAATGGAGTGGAAATAAAATGCCGCAGTCGGGCGTCTGTGCGACACCACATAAAGGGCTTATAAAGTAAATAAATAACAAGCATGCCACAGTCGGGCGTCTTAGCGACACCACATAAAGGTCTTATAAAGTAAATAAATAACAAGCATGCCACAGTCGGGCGTCTCAGCGACACGACATAAAGGGCTTATAAAGTAAATAAATAACAAGCATGCCACAGTCGGGCGTCTCAGCGACACCATATAAAGGGCTTATAAAGTAAATGAATAACAAGCATGCCACAGTCGGGCGTCTCAGCGACACCACATAAAGGGCTTTTAAATAAAAGACAAGCAATGCCACAGTCGGGCGTCTCAGCGACACCATATAAAGGGCTTATAAATAAATGACAAGCAATGCCACTGTCGGGCGTCTCAGCGACACCACATAAAGGGCTTATAAATAAATAATCACAATGAGTCTCCAGGTGGTAGAACCGTCCCAGGGATACCCAATAATTCAGATAATAGAATGGGTTAGTCCGCAATAAACGTAAACATATTTATCACAAGTCATCAGTCATGATCCGGGTTCTGGTTTAGTAGTTCTCCTCCGAAGACCGACACTTGACCCACCCAGACTGTAGTCCTTAACCATGGACGCGGCTATTCGAATAGGTTTAATCTCTACAGAGGGTGCACTCTTTACTCGCGAGCAACGGATTCCTTTAGTCCATCGGGACTAATTCCGTCTACGGTCTTTTAATTGAAAACGTACCTGACTTGCACACACCAGCTTAACTTACCGGTGTCTGGAATCACCCACGACACTCGTTAAGCAAAACTCTAAGTGGGGAGGCTACAACCTCGAGTAGCATGGGATCATAAAATTTATACCGCGCGCAAAACTGGGGAAGCTACCCCCTCGGCTACAACCGAAACACCTATGCCCCCTGACCGGATGACTGGCTTTAATCCATGGCCTTGGTACCCTCATCCCGGCCCCTCTGTATGGTGTGTGCTAGAAAGGGGTTGACAATTTACTGAACCGTACCCTGCCTGTGGTAGGGACAAGTGGTAGCACGAAACAAGTGTGGGGGTTACT
This sequence comes from Triticum aestivum, assembly GCF_018294505.1. NCBI lineage: Eukaryota > Viridiplantae > Streptophyta > Magnoliopsida > Poales > Poaceae > Triticum > Triticum aestivum. The sequence continues at coordinate 649,084,202 of NC_057807.1, read as the reverse complement.
GGAACAAGACTCGATCTATGGTCGACTCAGGAGGTTTATAATTTCCCTGCATGATTAGCATAATGAATGTATTTCATCCAACAGATAGAATCACCACTCATCATACCCCTCATGCCATGCCGGACACACTCGTCTCGACGAGGAACTTGGGATAAGCTCGGGTCTACCCAAGACAGAGACTTTCCCGTTTTCCTTCCGGTAGGCACGAAAGGCATATGAGGATGATCATCATTACAAGCATATCCATTTCCAACAGCAAGGACATTTTCAATAAACATTCATGCAGACGATCACATGACCACATAAAATAACGAGTTCCATGTATTGAGGTGGTGTCATGATCGTGTCAAACAATGCATGCAAAAAATACTATGCCAGGGTTCAGAATGCTTGCCTTCATTGTGTGGAAAGGCAGCGTGCACTCCAAAACTTTTGAAAGTTTTCTTCTCTCTCTCCAAAGTCCTATTTTAAATAAATTTGAATTAACACACAAATTCAAAAACAGCACAAAAATTTGTTTTGAAATTTTTTCAAATAAATCTTAAAATAAACTAGATTAAATTTGAGAGAGGTAGGGAAAAGAATCAATTCATTTGGAGTTGTCATTAAAAAGTTACAGGTAGTCAAAGTTGTGGTCAAAATCTGTTTTTAAAAAGAAAATAAAACAAAAAAAGAAAAATGATTCGGACTGACCACGTCGAAGGCGTATTCTAAAAATATGTTTCCACTTATGCCCGCGTGGATCGGCACTGGGTTGCTGACAGTGGACCGCCTGGCCCACTGGTTAGGTTTGACCAGTCCACGCGCGCGTCGCCTCCTCCGGCCGAAACAGAGGTGGAGCTCCGGCGAGGCTCGCCGGCGAATGACGGCACCGTTCGGAGAACGGAGGCCATCCACGTGCTCAGGGGATCAAGATGGTCACTCCGGTGGTTGATATGGTCTCTGGGGTGGACGGAGCTGCCGGCGGTGAGCTTCGCGGCGGACAGTGGTCGTCGGGCAAAGTGATTTTTCTCCCGCAATGAGTCTCGATCAAAATCGAGCAGGGGGGTGGATTCACGAGGGGGAGAGGGAGTTTCTGGTGAAGAGAGTGGAGAGGGGGAGGCTCTAGTGGTGCCGGAATGGGCGGGGCAGTGGCGGCGGCTGTGGTTGCCGGAGATGGGGAAGAAGGCCTCCCTCCGACGATTGCAGGCTGTGGGGGTGCCGTGAAGGTGGCCTGAGGTTGCCTCCCTGCTCGAATGGGTTCGGGGCCTCCTTATATACCGCAACGAGGTCGGTTAGCGGCGACCGGATAAGTTCGTCGGTGAACCACCTCCCTGTAGCGCCAGGGCGTCGTGGCGACGACGAGAGCTAGAGGACACTCGAGAGGATGAGGATGAGTTGTTCCAGGGGCAGGTGGCGAGCGGGATAGGCCTGGGCGACACCGACCTGGCAGACGCGTGCTGCGGACGCCGGCGTGCCGCCAAGGGCTCTGACGGCGGTGCTGCAGGGCACCAAGGCTGCTTGGCGCGTTCTGGTGAGAAGGGGAGTGCATGGCGCGGCGCTGTGGCGTGGGCAAAACCAGGGGCGCGACGTGGCGGCTCGGTCGCGGCACGTGCAAAACGCGCGCTCTGCTCGCGCCCAGAGCATGCACGGGACGTGCTCGACAAAATGTCAAGGCGTGTTAGAGGTCTCGGGTGAGGCTGGGAATTAGCAGACCTAGGTTATGGGTAGCTAGGAGTCTATTGGACAAGGTAGCTAGGCAAGGGAAGCAAGATCACAGTGCAAGCTAAGACTCATGTCAAAACTGGTCATGCCTACAGGGTGCTCGACAGAATGCCACATGCACCTAGGCATCTCTTGGGGTGGCCAAAACTTCCAGAGTGGGGTCTCTTTAGCTAAAAGAGAGGGTGGTGAGGTTAGTTTGTCCAAAGCACAAACTTGCTAGTGCAAGTTTTGCAAAACATCAGTTTTGGACAGAAAGAAGAGGGCATGGTTGCATGCACTAAACATCCTCCAATGGGTCCACTCTTCTGGACTTAAGGATTTAGCAGGGAGGACTACAAGTAGGAAAAGAAATCATGGATAAAGGAGCAACTTAAAATATAGTTGTTGTACAAATCATCAAGTTGGACCAGAATGGAAAATATGTTGATTCACTCAAATTTTTCAAAGGACATCATTGGGTTTTTGCAAAAAGATAATTAACATACTCATATAGACATCCCAAAATTTTGGTGGAAGTTTTAAAGAAATATTTAAATAGGTTGTAGTGTAAAACTGCCCACTGGACCAGATTTGAAAATCATGTGTAGAACTCAAAATATCCAAGGAATGAAATATATTTTTGCATAAAATTGTTTTAAAAACATCACATGACATCTCCAATTGTTGGTGGAATTTTTAACTGAATTTATCAAAGGGTTGCAGTGTAAAAGAGGCCTTGAAGCTTAGAAAAATCATTTTTACAGAAATAAGGCATCAGGGAAAATAATTATGCAAATAATCCCACTGATAAAGAATTGTTTTATTTGAGAGGGAAAAAAATTAAGTCCAACAATGATTGAAATGATTTCACTAGGGGGTAAAACTCCATAATAATAAAGAAAAGAGTGGTCCTAAAATCAGAAGGAAAATATAGAAAATAAAAGTTTTAGTTTCTAGGAAAAATTTTAATTAGTAAAACAAGATTAAAATTTTGGGGTGTCACAACACTACCCCCCTTAAGAAAAAATCTCGTCCTCGAGATTTGCTAAGAGCGGTTTTGAAAAAAAAACAAATACCCCACGGTTACGTGTTTTTGCAAGCAGTGAATGAGTTCGAGCGGTTGTGAGTCTGCTGCCATGGTGTTGTGTGAAATAAAATGATCCACGTCGTGATAAGATATACGATGCAGCAACTCAGGGAAAAAAAATCTCACTCCAGGATTTTTCGCTAGAGAACAATAGTAATATAATAGAGTCAAACCGCAACAGAACTACTCACATTAATAGAAACTAAATAATTTACTCGCCATGCAAACTCGGGGTACCACGCATAAGTTACAACTTATAAATAAAAGTTGCAATAATAAATACAGCAGAGTCCTCGTCGTAGTCCGGGTTCATCCCGAACCACTCCGGCGGCACCTCCCTGCCGTCTTCACCCCAATCAGGGACGAAGATGTTGGTGTCGGCATAGTCGGCGATCGCCGCGGCACGAGCGACGAGGGCGTCTTCCACAGCTACCAGCTCCACCTGGGCCTCTGACCGGAACGCGGCCAGTCGGTCTAGGTCCAGCCCTGGATACCACGCCTTGACAAATTCCAAGGCCCGGCGCGCTCCAGCCCGGGCCGAGGAACCCTTCCAAGCCTCAAGACGGCCAGCTGCGACCTCCAGCCAGTCGGCAGTCCGACTGGCAGTGCGCAGAACCGGTATGTCTGGCCATAGAACGGCAACCGCCTGGGCGCCGACACACTGAAGCCGGCCCATCAACCGATGGGCCGGCCGAAGACGGGCCTCGATGCTCATTAGCTGCTCATCGAGGGTTCGGGGGGCGTTGGCGGCGATCTCCTCACCATTCGCCCTCCGCGCCTGGCGATCAGCTTCGATGGCCTGTGTGACTGCCTGCAAGTGGCCAGGGAAGAAGTCTGCCAAGACAAAAAAGAAGCAAGTCAAAAAATCAGAAGTTAGCCCGACCCATAGTCGGAAGCTCAAAGAAAGAAAGGAAGAAAAGAAACTCACCGTCAACGATGTCCTCGATCTCATGGAAGCTGGAGGTCGGATGTGCCTCCTTGTCGGTCCAGGAGGAGCGCTTGCTTTCGAACTCGGCCAGGAGAGTAGCCTCTCTCTTCGCGGCCTCGTCCTGCGCCTTCTTGAGCAGCTCCCTCTGCTCGACCAGCTGTGCAGCCAGCAGGTCGCGCTCCACGGCAAGCTTGCTGCACTCCTCCCCCTTGAAGCGCAAGGCGGTGTTGGCTTCGCCCAGCTGCTGCTGAAGAGTGCGTTGGCCCCTGAAGAACAAAAGAAAGAGACGTTAAGTCATCAGCAAAGAAGGTCGCCGGGAAGATCCGGCCCGACTGCTCAGCAGTCGGCCCAAATCTCGGGGACTACAGCTCGCGGGTGCGCCAGCGCGCCCCCGCGAAGAAGAAGAACTCACTCCGGCTCTCCGTCAAGTCGGCAGTCCGCCTGCCCAGCTCCTCGACATTGCGGTTGAAGGCAATGGCGTGGAGGTTGTGATACTCCTGAAATAAGAATTTTAGACAAAGATAAATATTTGGAACTCACTAGATGGAGTTCCGAGCCGCCTGCTCAGCAGCCGTCCCGAAACTCGGGGACTACACCCAGTGGGTGCGCTGGCGCGCCCCCACAGAGGAAAGCAAGGAAAAACAAAGTCAAAATAAAGCATACCCGGACGGCTGTTCGCGACGCCAGATGCGCCTTGGTGCAGTTCTAGATGGCGTCAACCTCGGCTTGCAGTTTCGCCTGAACATCCAGAAGCGCCTGGTTCAACGGACCCGTGCCGCCTCCTCGCACCCACCCAATGGGCGCGACACTCGTTGCCTCAGCGTCTGGGATGGCTGAGCTGGCGGCACCGGTCTCCAACGGGCGTGGCGCCGAAGTCGCCTTCTCGAGGCGGTGGCGCGCTGGCGAGGCGACTTGGAGGAGCAGCCTCGCCTTAGACTCGTCCGCAGTCGGCGGAACTGGCGGGCCTGCCGGCTATTTACCTCGCACGCTCCCAGACGGCAGCGGAGGCGGCGGTGGTGGCACGGCCGTGTCCGACATGGAGGCCTCGCCGCTTTCCTTCTCCATGATGGGGTGCTCGCCGCCGGCTTCCCTAGTCTGCCCCGTGAACTCCGGGGGCGGCGGCACGGAGTTCAGCGGAACGACAAGCAGCGCCGATTGACGGCGCACGGCGTCCTCTGCTTGCCGCCTTGCCGCAACGGCGGCTTCGGCCTCATCCAGCTTCCTCTGAGCGGAGGCTGCCGCCTTCTCGGCCTCCGCCTTCTCCAGGCGGGCGGCTTCGTCCTTGTCGCGCTTCTCCTGCGCGTTCCGCTCTGTCGCCTCCCGGAGGTCGGCGGCGGGGTCAATCCGCCGAGTAGTGGCAGACGTCTCTGCCGACCCCATGACGGAGGCGGCAGCGACCCTCTCAAAGGTGAGGGGAGCCCTGAAGCAATAAGGGCGTGTAAAAGATTTGGACAAATTCACTAGTAGAAGACAAGACAAGATGGAAGCACTTACGCGGAGACCAGCGGCGGCTTCTTCACTTCCTTGCGGAAGTGGTTGGCCTTCGCGATCGCCTCTTCCCGCTTGGTCGCGGCGGCCGCCCCCTTAAACTTCTTCGACCGGCCGCCGAGAAAACTCGGCCCGGCGCGGCGCCGCTTCGCGCCGCCTTGACCATCCATGCCGGCTGAGGAACCCGTGCTCGGCTGGCCAACTCTTGGCTGGCGGCGCGGGATGACTTTCCCCTCGGCATCGTCATCAGGCCAGTCGGCAAAGGTGGCCGACGGCCTGAAGCCTCCTCCTCCTCCTCCGCCTCCTTTGGCGTCGGCCTCCATCGCCGCCACCCCCAAGTCAGGGTCGTCGACGTTGCTCGCCGCCCGGTCGGAGACGAACTGACGGGTCGGGCCCGTGGTGCCGGCTGAGGGCTGGATAAGGGGGTTCTGGCTCGAGAAAAAACCAAAAGATCAGAAGTCGGATTCGGCTACAAAAGAAGACAGAAGAAAAAGAGAGATAACTTATCGCAGGCGGGGGGTTGGTGCATGAGTGCGGCTCCTTGCCGAACTGCCAATCCACCGCGAGACCGCAGTTCGCGATGTAATTCACCGTGTCCGCCACCTCACGTGGGGCATGTCTTTGGAGCACATCCGACTCGGGTCTCGGTGGTTGCTCATCTGACAGATCAGATGAGGTCGGCCTTGGAGCGGGAGGACTCAGCGCGCCACGAAGGCGGCCAACAGGTCGGCCCCGGTTAGACCCTCCGACTGTGTCAGAACTCGGAGTCGCGCGACGGCGGCGGCTCCGGCGGGAGTCAGCGTCTTGACTCGGTGGGACCAGCTGGGGAGCCTCCCAGCCGGTGCGACGGCTTCATAAGGCGGCAGATTGACCCAGTCGCCGTTTGGGGCAACGTTCTTCACGTAGAAATACGACCGCTGCCACATCTTCACCGACTTGATCAGCGGGATGGTGGGAAATGGGTTGTCGGCCGTCGATCTCCACATCACGATGAAAGTGCCTCACTGGGCCGGCACGCCTGCGACGTGTGTGCCGAGCTGGGACTGGAAGAATTCCCCCCACAGCTCGATGGTGGGGAGAACACCGAGGAAGCCTTCGCACAGGGTGGCGAAGGCAGCCAGCAGCACCACCGTGTTCGGGGTGAGGTGGTGCGGCTGGAGCCCGTGGAACTCCAAGAAGGAGCGGAAGAAGACGCTCGCTGGCAACCCCAGGCCGCGCATAAGGTGCGAGTGGAATACGACCCGCTCGCCCTCCTCCGGCGCCGGCAATATTTCCCTCTCTGGCGCGGCGCGGGCTCGCACTAGGTCCGCGCCGGGGAGGCGGCGCGTCCGGCGGAGGAACTCGATATGGTCGTCGTCCACCTCAGAGCCGTCCCACATGCCGGAGCACACAGCAAGAGGCGCGGAAGTGGAGGAGGAGCTCATCGCTGAGAGCGTGGCGTGGTTCGGTGCGGCGGCAGCAAGAGGAAGAATAAGCAAGAAGAAAGCAAGGGGAAATGGGCGCGCGTGCTCCGTTGCCACACTCCTCCCGCCTACTTATAGGCTCGTGGGCTGAGAAGCAGATGGGGCGGGCGCGGGATTAACTGTGCGCGGGACCCCACGCCCCCCACGATTTACCACACGAAGTAACTGCGCAGTTACAACGTGGGCATACCAACCGTTTGCACGGCCCTACGGATTCGTTCGGATGCCGAGGCCCGATAGTGGCGGGCCCTGCTTGAGGTCATGTCCCATCACGTGCATGGGTTGGCAGACTGACCATGCCGCGTGGCGCCACACGATGGACCCGCAGCGGGCGGCTGCCCGGAAGCTTATCAGGCACGCTGCCTGGAACCCGCTGCGACATTCAAACTCACTAAGAGGCAAGACGACTTTCTGCGAATCCGACTCCAGCTAGTTGGCTTGGAGGAAGACGGCGGGCAAGGCCGAGATTCTACCCCCAGAAAGATGAAACTGTTGAGGCTCCCCGACGCATCTCCCTCGGTGCCTCACTAGCTTCGGGGACTACTGTCGGAGTAATGGGCCACGGGTAGGCCAACCCGAGCCCCAGAACCTTTCAAAGCATCGGGGCAGACTGCGCCCCTCAAGACTCTGCGATAAGGAGCCGCCTTCTGAGAGTCAGCGGCAAGGCCGCTGACTATCCCTCACGGCCGCATCCCAAGGACGACCTTGAGATAAGCCGACTCTTAGTTGACGACTTCCAGGGAAGCCGACTCTTAGCTGACGACTTCCAGAGAAGCCGGCTGAGGGGAGTCGGCCCGCGACTCCAACCATCTCCTGCCTTCGCCACGATGGATGGGGCGGGGTACGGTCACAGCGTGGCCGTCTCTACCCTGCTTATGAGGGGCTGGCATGGCTATAGTGCGTCGTATCGCTGGAGATCTCCATCGTGGCGCGGCACTGTTGCCATGCCTGCCCTGACCTCAGCCTCAGTGGGCGGCGCAATGTACCCACGACGGCCTACCTGTACGACCCAGAGACGGCGGGACCCGCCCGTCAGTGGGAGCACAGAAGACGGCGAGAACACTCCAAAGACGGACCCGTGGGAGTCGGCCCCCTGGAGTCGGCCGGCCCCTCCCACGGGCCCCGCACGCCATTAACCAAATAAGACGGGGAATGGCTACAGTGATCGTCCGCCAGACGGCTGCACTGTTGCCATGACCCCATGACCAAGCCAGCGTCATCAGAAGCACTGCTACAGTACCAAGCCTATCGGCGGGGCCCGCCAGTCGGCAGGGCCCAGCAATCGGCGGAGAAGACGGCGGCCTGAGAGACAAACAGCTGGGACCCGCGCCCTGCCAGATTACCATTGTATCCCTGGGGGGCAGGCCTATATAAGCCCTCGGGGCACCCATGCAAGGGGGAGGGGGCTTCTTTAGCATTAGACCCGATCATATAGGAAGGAGGGAGCTAGCCTTGCCCTCTCCTACCTCCAGAAACAGCTCTAGGAGCACCCTTGTATTCACTTTGCCATAGTGATCATGCGGAGACCCCGCAGAGCAACAGTAGGGGTGTTATCTCCTCGGAGAGCCCTAAAGCTGGGTAAGATCCGCCGGCGTGCATGCCTTCGCCTCATCCCGCTTCCGTGCACCGGCGACGTTCTACTTGCTCACACCATGATAAGCCATCCCTTGGCATATGTCGCACCGAACCCCCGACAATCAAGGAGAACTTTGTATTGAGATTCAAAGAGAGAGAAGAAGCCATCTAGCTAATAACTATGGACCCGAAGGTCTGTGGTAAACTACTCACAACTCATCAAAGAGGCCTTGGAGATGATGTAGAGGCCCTCCATGGTCGATTCCCCCTCCGACGGAGCACCGACGAAGGCTCCAAGATGGGATCTCGCGGATACAGAAGGTTGCGGCGGTGGAAATAGTTTTTCGTGGTGCTCTTGGATGTTTTTAGGGTATGGAGGTATATATAGGCGAAGGAGGTAGGTCGGGGAGCCACGAGGGGCCCACGAGGGTGGGGGCACGCCTACCCCACTAGGGCGCGCCCTCTTGCCTCGTGGCCGCCTCGGCTGCTTCTTGACGTCCACTCTAAGTCTCCTGGATTGCATTTGTTCCAAAAAGATCGCTCCCAAAGGTTTCATTACGTTTGGACTCCGTTTGATATTCCTTTTCTTCGAAACACTGAAATAGGCAGAAAAAACAGCAATACGGGCTGGGCCACCGGTTAGTAGGTTAGTCCCAAAAATGATATAGAAGTGCAAAGTAAAGCCCATAAACATCCAAAATGGGTAATATAATAGCATAGAACAATCAAAAATTATAGATACGTTGGCGACGTATCAGCTACTCCTACTGGCAAGTGGTCCAACCTACAAATTAGTAGGAAGAAAAATATCAATGGGTACGTAGATCACTTTTCATAATGCAAGATGAACAACACATAGAATTAAGGAATGTTTACCTGAATGTTGAGTAGATATAAGAGGATAGGAGTGTGCGCTTTGGTTGTATCGCCTCCAAGGGGTTATTTATATAGAGATGTAGATTGGGAGAACTAAATGCCATTTATTTCATTCATAATCAAACAAGATAAGGACCTCCTCATTACACAATGCTCCATTTCGTTGGTCAAACCTATTTATTTGCTCCATAAATGTTGTTCATTTATTTCTTTGTCAACGCCCGTTTGTTTTGCTTTGAATTTACATAGAGAAATCTTTCTCCCATTCCCTTAATTCGGGAATAGTGAATTCTGATTGAAATGAAAACGTGAATGTATGGCGGTTCTCATTAGTAGATTTGCACAGGGGAAAAATTCACTCTTGAAAAGAGGGACACTTTTAAATAGGTAAAGCCCAGACGACACAGTTCTTGAGTTTAGAGGTGCTTGGCTGGAAGATAATTAATGAATTATGTAGGAAATATCTTCAGATGTTCCAGGGTCATATAGTAGTTAGCATGATTATACATTAGTGAATAATCTACAATTATAATCAGCTTGTAGAGGTTTTTTTCACATCGATTACACCAATTAACAATAATAATTAGAAGTGAGGTGGATATTTTGTTAGTAGGTATCTTTATTTTATTTGTGATAATGTGATTCATATATTTGTAATAAGGTGTATGTTTTAGAGAATCATTCTATGGGATTTGCAAGCACATAGTTTTGAATTCAAGAAATTTGGAAATATTTCATAGTCTTTAGTTTTATTAGAATCATTCTCATAAGGCATGTATTTGTGAATCAAAGATTATATTTATTTGCTACTTTATTTTTCTTACCTTGGATCTTACCGTGTGGAGTCTCCTCTTCAACTTTATCTTTGTCTATTTCAGCATGTTGTTGTTCTTTTGTGGGGTTAAATAGAGTTTTATTCTTAAATCATTGGGTTACAGTCGCAAGTCACTAAATCCTCCATACATGGGGGTTGCACTACAGGAATCCAGTACTTTGCCATCTGCCATGGCGGACGGCAAAGCACTTTGCCGTCCGCCGCGGACGGCAAACACAGACGGCAAAGATAGGGTCGGCAAATAGGTCCTTTGCCGTCTGCTTTCCAAGACGGACGGCAAAGAGCCCTTTGCCTACAGCGGCGGACAGCAAAGAGGGGGGATGGCAAAATGTGGCACGTCCGCCATTGTCACTCCGTTAGGCGGCTAACGGCGGCCTTTGCCGTCCACCAGCGGACGGAAAATTAGTGTGCCCCTTTGCCGTCCGCCAGGTGACATCAGCAATACCTCAGCGCCCATTTTTTTTGCCATCCGCCCGGCGGACGGCAAAGGCGAAGTCTTTGCCGTCAGCCAGGCTTTGCCGTCCGCCACTGTCGGCAAATTGGCCAAATGGTCCACCCCAGGAAGCACAGGTGGGCGCCACGTGCCCCCTTTGCCGTCTGCCACCGACGGCAAAGGGGTCTTTGTCGTCCGCCGCGGACGGCAAAGAGCCTGCACTGCCTCTTTTTTTCTGTTTTTCTTATATTCAACAATTATCACAACAAAAATTTCATAGCATATATATATATCCATCACATAAATATCCATCACATAGTTCCATCACATCACATATATATCCATCAAAAATTTCACATCACATATATATCCATCACATAGTTCCATCGATCCATACATATTACAATATGCAAAGTTTCTTCATAGCAAGCCAGCAGAATACAAGTGCATCAAAGGAAAAAACAGGAAAAAGCAAGCAATCCATCATAGGAAGTTGGCTTCCGTGAAGTGAATGAAACCTGCAAAATGACAAATAAGAAAGTTAGAAAAAGAAGACTAGAAGAAGAATTAGACTAGAAGAAAAAGAATAGAAGAAGAAGACTAGAAGAAGTAGTATATGCCATATATTAGCTAACTTAGGTGAAATGTATCGTATATGAGCTAACCTAGGTGAAATGGGTAGTTTATGAGCTATCCTAGGTGAAATGGATCATTTTGGAGCTAAGTTAGGTGAAATGGGTCGTTTATGAGCAAACCTAGGTGAAATGGGTCGTTTATGAGCAAACCTAGGTGAAATGGGTCGTTTATGAGCAAACCTAGGTGAAATGAGTCGTTTATGAGCAAACCTAGGTGAAATGGGTCGTTTATGAGCTAAGTTAGGTGAAATGAGTCGTTTTTGAGCAAACCAAGGTGAAATGGGTCGTTTATGAGCTAACCTAGGTGAAATGGGTTGTTTATGAGCTAACCTACGTGAAATGGGTCATTTATGAGCTAACCTAGGTCAAATGGGTCGTTTATGAGCTAACCTAGGTGAAATGCCACGTTTTTTAGCTAACTAAGGTAAAATGGATTGTTTTTTAGCTAACTTAGGTGAAATGGGTCATTTTGGAGCTAACCTAGGTGAAATGGGTCATTTTGGAGCTAACCTAGGTGGAATGGGTCATTTTAAAGCTAATGTAGGTAAAATGGATCATTTAGGAGCTAATCTATGTAAAATGGGTCATTTTCGAGCTAACTTGGATAAATTGGATCACTTGTAAGCTAACTAAGGTAAAATGAGTCATTTAGAGCTAACTTAGGTAGAATGGATGGTTTATGAGGTCAGTAAGCTTATTAAGTCATTTTGGAGGAAAAGAAGCTAACTCTAGGTCATTATGGTAAGCATATTGGAGGAAATAAAGCTAAGTCTAGGTCTTTATGCATTTGTTAAGCAAAACCCTAGAGAAACTTACCGTGATCACGGAGGTGTAGGAGCGGGCTGGCTCGCGCCGGTAGCTGGAGAAGGAGTGGGCTGGCTCGCGCCGGTAGCTGGAGAAGGATCGTGCGATGCGTTTCTGGAGTTAAGCTGCACCAAAGATCATTTCCAATGTCTCGTTAGCATTATGACACTCAAATGTTAAGACAAGCAAGTAATGTCCATTCAAATTAAACTCACCGTGCTCCCAGGAGCAATCACTGGCATCGGCGGAGCGGTCTGACCGGACTTCTCGCACACAGACTGCACATTTGGTTTTCACAACAGAGTCATACTAGTTAGTAATGAGACTCAAATGTTAAGACTAGCAAGTAATCTGCAGAAGAAACTTACCACAAGGAGCTCGTACATGGCCCTTGCCTGCATGTCATTCCGTGCCCTCTCCTCCTCCAACATCTTTGTCGTCTTCTCCTCCAACTCCCGCTGCCTCTCCGCCGCCTCCGCCAAAAGTTTCTCCGTTCTATCTCTCTCACTCTGTATAGCAGCCTGCAACACCACTCACATGACCATTTGTAATCATTGATGGAAGCGCACACAATGTAATGGAGAAAGATAGCTGAGTACGTATAACTAACCTTGATGGCGAGTTGGACTGGCCGTTCACGAGGCCTTATCTCAGGAGCGGAGCTCGACTGGCGCGCCTTGATCTCCGGGAGAGTGCTAGGACAACGGATAAGTCCATCTCCCATGGCTATGGAGCCATGGGACCTCCCGCCACCAGATATCATCAGCAGCTCTGTATCAATGGGACCCTGGCTCGGGTTAAAGTCCTCCCCTTTCCTCGCCTTCCCCTGATCTCTATATTGCACGAGCTTCTCGTGGGCGGAGATGTTGGTGAAGTTCTTTGGATCATCGAGGTCAGACGCAGAGAATGCCTTGACTTTCTTGTAAGGGCCAGTGTGGGCCATGGCATACAGGTCGTACACCTCTGGCACCTTATCCGCCTTATTGTAGCGTGCCTGAAAGAGAGAAACAAAGTAAATTAGTAATTAAAGGGCTAAAGCTAGCATGATGAATGAATTGCATGAATCATGAAGCAAACCACATACCCAGTTCCGCCCGTACTGAAATAAGTTGGAGCTGCCTTGGTGGTGTGGCACACCTTCCATTTGGGCACGTTTGTCCTTGGCCTCTTTGTGGGTGGCCAGCCATTCTTCTGAGCACCACGCATTGACCAACACCTCCCAACAATCCATCCGATCCGCACACCATCTCGGAGGGGCCTAAGTTAGCAAATAGAAACTTGAGCGCTAAGGCTATGAATTACTAAATGAAGGAAGTAAGTACAAGGCCTTAAGAATTACCTTCATGTACTTCTCCTTACTCAAGAACTTATCGCGGCACTCCTGCTTGGGCTTCTTGATACCACGCCCGGCGTAGTAGTCTCGAACAGCCTGCACCCGAACCTCATGCCGTAAGTTCTGAAGTAGGCGCTTGCACTCCTTGTGGATAACATGATCCGCCTCCTCCTCGTATCCCTCCTCACACCTGTAGAATGTCTGCAATCAAATGAGACAATATTGATTAGTACAATTAATAACTAGCTAGTTGAAGATTTTAAATTGCGTAAAGGAGCAATTACCCAGAACTTTCTGATCACGACGTCTGCCCTCGTCTTGCACAAGACACCGTCGATAATCTCACCCGGCGGGGCCGGGGCAGCCAAGTAGTGCTCCCAAGTCAATCCAACCTCTGGAAGCCGACCCTCACCAGGCAACGTGACAAACCCCGGGAAGTTTTGCCGAATCAGAACTCCAAGGACGGAGTTGGGCTAGCGGACACTTTCATGGTGGTCCCAACCCCTGCAGCATGACAAGGCCAACACATCAGTTATTTGAAGAAACGTGAATGCAGAAGGTACAAAAAGATTAAATGCACTTACCTCTCCCCATCAGGGAAAATCAACCACCTCTGCTCGCGGGTCACCGGCACGGACGGGAGCCGTGTAGCACCACGCTGGTAGACGTTGCCCCCCTCCTCCCCCTCCTCATCAGTCGGCTCCCCGCCATCATCAGCATGGCCACTCGGCTCCCCGCCATCCTCAGGCTGACCCGACCAGGTACCCCATCCAGACGTGTGCTCCTTCGGGGTCTCGTGGGCCGAAGGCCCGTCGACCCGAGGCTCGTGGGCCGAAGACCCGTGGACCGGAGGCTCGTGGACCGGAGTCCGTGCAGCCTCCTCCTCAGCTGAGTCCACCCTAGCAGTCACGTGCTCGGGTGAAACAGTTGGGGGCGGTGGCGAGGAAGGCGCCGTAAGAGTCACCCTACCTCCTCTCCCGCGACCACGTGCTCCACCTCCTCTCTTCTTCTTACCTCGTCCCCTGCTGGGCACCGCGGTCGACGAAGAAGGGCCCGGCGGTGTCGCCATACTGTCCAGCAACGCTTGGCGGAGAGGTGCATGTGGAATGGAAGACCTCGCACATGCCAACGAAGAAGGGGACTCGGCGCGCTCCCGACCAGCGCCCACCATCTTTCAACACCTGCCATGACAAATAATAAACAAAATTAGTACAACATAAAAAAAGTACTGACATGAATAATAATATGTATATCACTTAAGTGTATCATCATCAAGTACAACATAAAAAAATTGAATACCTGACACTACTAATAATCTCGATCAGTATCATCAATAAATGCATAATCATCATCATCACTATAATCAATGATGGGCTCATAGGGTTCATTGGCATCAACATGTGCAAGGCCACCTTGACGTAATCGGTCAAGCATTGACAGGTCATCCGCAGCAGTAACCTCTTCTTGTTCCGGCTCTTCTTGTTCCTCCTCTGGGGTGATGTCGGATTCATTGTCGCTGTCTACTTCAATGTTTTGGGGTGAAGCATAGCGGTTCTTGAAACGCTTTTTGGAAAGACGTGTCTCTTGGAAGAATTCTCCTTCATATGTGTCTGGGTTAATGTGAGGTTCATAATCCTCTTCCTTTGGGGGAGAAAGTCTAGCACGTGGCGGCACTTCATAAACGACATCCCAACCTTTCAGATTTGGATTAGTTTGGCAGGCCCACGGTAGATAGAATACTTGGGTCGCCTGTTGAGCCATAATATAGACATCAGGAACATCTAAATGAGTGCTTTGGTTGATTTCAACTAGCCCTATATGTTCATGAGTCCTTCTAGTCTCCTTCGGCTGAAACCAATAACATTTGAAGACTACGACATTCGGTGGGTTTTCACCATAGAACAGAAGTTCATAAATTGCTTCAACTCTCCCATAATACTCGGTACCTCCTTCGCCGATAGCAGATACACAACAATTTGTAGACTTTCGGTCGGCCATAGATAGCTCTTTGCCATAGGTACGAAAGCGATACCCGTTGATGTCGTACTTGTCAAATGAACGGACCTTATAGTCAAAACCATTAGCGACTTGTCTCAATTCGGCGTCCATAGACTCTGAATTAGCCTACAAGTTTAATATGAAAGGGGATTGTTGCATTATGCACAAATTAGCGAATGTAATGAAATTGTCTAATAGAAATTACCGTTTGTTTGAACCAAGAGATGAAACCGGGATAGCCACCTCCTTGCTTTGCGAGAAGCTCATACTCTTCGACGGAATCCTTTTGGATCTCCGCTCCATACGAGAATATGGCGACGTATCGACTGTATGACATATCCAGGAATAAGAGTAGTTCAAAGGAAATAGAAGTTGCGAAACAATGTACCGAGAACTTACTCGATGTACGGCCGCACTTCTATCAGGTTGTTGAAGATATACAACGAAATGGTCCGCCATTCTTCGTTATCCAAAGATACTGGATGTGAAACACTAGCTGGTGCGAGATTCCCTTTGAATAGGCTGAGGTTGGATCCACCCTTTTTAGGCTCGTCAGCATTGTACCGAGGCTTCGGATTATGCAAATGACGATTTTTGGCTTCGTAGTGCGCTGTTACGAAGTTTGCCGCCTCCTCTGTGATGAATGCCTCAGCCATCGATGCTTCAATTCTACGTTTATTTTTACATTTTTCTCGAAGCGTCTTCTGCATCCTCTCAGTTGGGTAGCACCAACGATTTTGCACGGGCCCCCCCAATCTTGCCTCGGTCGGGAGATGCAAAATCAAATGCTGCATTGGATTAAAGAAGCCCGGTGGAAAGATCTTCTCTAACTTGCAGATCAACTCCGGCGCCAACTCTTCCATTTCTTCTAGCACGCCAGGCGATAGTTCTTTCGCACAAAGAACACGGAAGAAATAGCTGAGTTCTGCCAGTACTAGCCATTCATCCTCAGGGATGAAGCCACGCAACATCACCGGCATTACCCGCTCAATCCATATGTGCCAATCATGACTCTTGAGACCAAATATCTTCAGTTTATCAAGATTCGCTCCCCTCTTTAGATTCGCTGCATACCCATCGGGGAACATCAACTGCTGTTGCACCCACAAGAGAATTTCCCTCATAGCTGGCCTTCCAAGATTGAACCATGCCTTTGGCTTTGTCCAGTTCTGCTTTCCTTTCGGTTCTTTCATGTTTTGTAACGGCCTATCACATAGCGCCTCCAGATCGACTCTAGCCTTAGTATTATCCTTTGACTTCCCATCTATGCCGAACAATGTACCAAAAAGTGCCTCGGCGATATTCTTCTCAGTGTGCATCACGTCGATGTTGTGTGGGCAAAGGAGGTCTTTGAAGTAAGGCAGATCCCATAAGCATGTTTTGTGAGTCCACGCGTGCTTAGTATTATACCCCTTGAAGTACCCTGGACGTTGTGGATCTGGCTCGAGAGCGTTTAACTGATTCAGGGTCTGTTGGCCTGTCAACGCAGGTGGTGCAGAGTTTTTGACAACTCTACCCCTGATGAAGTTCTTCTTGTCTTTCCTGAACTTATGGCGAGGATCCAGGAACTGTCTATGCATGTCGAAGCAAGAAAACTTGCGGCCTGAGCCAAACTCAAGCTCCCTTGCATGTGGGGCACGGGAACCTTCCATGCACACACCAGCCAACGAATAGCGCATACGCCGGCAAGTCATGCGTCGAGTACATGTACCAGACACGCATTATGAAGTTCCGTTTGCTAAAGGCGTCGTATGTCTTGAACCCATTATCCCAGGCTTCTTGCAATTCGTCCTTAAGCGGCTGCATGTACACATTCATATTTTTGCCCGGATAGTTGGGTCCTGGAATTATGAACGTCAGGAAAATGTTCTTTCTTTGCATAATCTGTCCGGGGGGGAGATTGAGTGGAAAGACAAATACGGGCCAACAACTGTATTGGGCTGCCATCATACCAAACACACTGAACCCATCCGTGCTGATGCCGACTCGAGGATGCCTCGGATCTGCCGCTTTGTCAGCATGTAATTCATCAAACTTTTTCCACGCAACACCATCCGATGTGTGTACCATCATCAGATTCCCATCTGCATCTAGTTCGGTTCGTTTGCCTGTTTTGTGCCATGTCATCTGTCTGGCCGTCTCTTCGACCATGAAAAGACGTTGAAGTCTTGGTACGATTGGCATATACCGAAGAACACTAACGGGGATTTTGGTCTGTGTCTTCTCACCCATACCGTTGTCTACCACAATATACCTGGAAGACTTGCAAATGGGACAATAGTTCAAGTCCGCATAGTCAAGCCTAAATAAGGCACATCCTTTCTCACAGGCATGTATCTTCTCATAGGGCATCTTCAGTGCACGGAGGATTTTGTCCGACTGGTACAGGTTTGCAGGCATTACATGGCCTTTGGGTAGAAAGCGTCCAAATACTGTCATAATTGCGTCATAGCATTCTCTGCCCAAGTTGAACTGAGCCTTCAGAGCCATTACTTGTGAGATGGCATCCAACTGACAAAGCTCAGTGTGCTCGTGGAGCGGACGTTTTGAAGACTCCAACATTTCATTGAAAGCCTTTGCAGATTCCTCCATCTCCTCGTCCGAATCCCGAGCATCATCATAGCCTTGCACCATGTTTTCCATCCCGGTACCATGCTCGTCGGTGCGACGATGATCCACCTCAGCTCGGTCACGTTGGGCAGACTCACCATGAAATGTCCACACCGTATAATCGGGCGTAAAACCACTCTTCTGCAGGTGTTTGCCCATTTCAGCCTCTGTCTTCTTTTCCCAATTGCCGCACCGGAAACAGGGGCACCAGGTTTTCTTTTGGCCATTTGCAAATGCGGCTTGCACAAACCCCTTGGTTTTTGTGAACCATTCAGCGCTCCATTTGTTCTGACCAGTGTGACCGGTATACATCCACGCACGGTCACTCATCTTGACTTTCAGAGCTACTGGACACACAACAATTATATATGTAATTCACCATGTATATATTCATCAGTTTATCTATTTTGTCAATTTTATTACGTCCATGCAACCTACACTCTAATAGGTAATGATAGGTCCTAATCCCACCCGTGTATGTGTAGATTGAGTTCATTTTCCCATGCTATGCTCCGGATCCGGCGCAAAATTTCGGCAGCACCTCCCCGCTGTTCTCC